>NC_073247.2:158337500-158646250 GCF_029281585.2 Gorilla gorilla gorilla
TTCTACGGGATCAGTTGCAATGTCACCTTTGTCATTTCTGATTGTGCTAATTTAGATCTTCTCTCTTTTTTTCTTTTTAAATATAGCTAGTGGTCTATCAATCTTGTTTATTTTGAAAAAGAAGCAACTTTTGTTCTCCTTGATTCTTTGCATGGATTTCTGGATCTCAATGTCATTCAGTTCCACTTTGATTTTAGTTATTTATTTTCCTCTTTAAGCTTTGGGGGTTACTTTGTTCTTGGTTTTCAGTTTATCTGGGTTTTATATTAAATTTTTAATTTGAGATATTTTTAACTTTTTGAGGTAGGCATTTAGCTGTATACACTTTTCTGTTGATTCTGCTTTCGTTGCATCCCAGAGGGTGGTATGTTGTGTTTCTGTCTTCATTTATTCCAAAGAATTTTCTGATTTCTGCTTACATTTCATTTCAGTTTTTACCCAAAAATCATTCAGGAGCAAGTAGTTTAATTTTTATGTAATTGTGTGGTTTTGAGATCTCTTCTTCGTATTTATTTCTATTTGTATTCCACTGTGGTCTGAGAGCACAGTTGGTATGATATGGGGTTTTCTTTTTATTAATTTATTGAGACTTGCTCTTATTACCACCAAGGCTGTGGTCAGTCTTGGAGTGTGTTTTGTATGCAGGTAAATAGAATGTATATTCTAACATTGATGAATCAAGTATTCTATAGGTATCTATTAGATCCAATTGGTCAAGTGATGAATTTAAGTTTAGAAATTTGTTAGTTTTCTGCCTCAGTAGTTTTACATATGTTGACAGTGGGGTGTTGAAATCCCTCGCTATTATTGTGTGGCTGTCTATTTCTATTCTTAGGACTAGAAGTACTTGTTTAATGACTCTGGGTGCTCCAATGTTGAGTGCATATATATTTAGTATAGGTAAGTCTTTTTGTTGAATTCAGTTATTTATAATTATGTAATGCCCTTCTTTGTCCTTTCTTACCGTTGTTGGTTTAAAGTCTGCTTTATCTGATATAAGAATAACAACCTCTGCTTTTTTTTTTTTATTTTCCATTTGCGTAGTTGCTCATTCTCAAACTTTTTATTTTGATCCTATAGGTTTCATTATGTGTGAGATTTGTCTCTTGGAGACATCAGATGGATGGCTTTTGTTCTCCTATCCAACTTGCCACACTGCATCTTTTAAGAGAGGAGTTTACACCATTAACATTAAAGGTTCATGTTGATATGTGAAGTTCTGATTCTGTCATAAAGTTGTTAGCCCCCCAGTCTCTCCTGCCTTGAAAAGCTTATACTGGGAAATCTGCTGTTAGCCTAATGGAGTTCCCTTTATATGTGATCTGTCCTTTTTCTGTAGCTGCCTTTAAGATTTTTTCTGTAGTGTTGACCTTTAACAGTCTAGAGACTATACACCTTGGTGATGTTCATTTTGTATAGTGATTCACAGGTGTTCTCTGGATTTCTTGTATCTAAGTATCTACCTGTCTGGCAAAATTACGGAAATTTTCTTGAATTATTCCCTTAAGTGTGTTCTCCAGGATGTTTGCTTTTTCTCCTTCTCTCTCAAGAATACCAATAGTGACTAAGGTTGGTGTCTTTATATTATGTCATACATCTCAAAGTCTTTGTTCAGTTTTTAAAAAATTCTGTTTTCTTTATTTTGTCTGACTAGGTTTTTTATTTTTTTTCAAAAAACTGGTCTTCTAGCTCCAACGTTCTTTCTTCTACTTGATTCACTATATTGAAAAATCTTTTTAAATTGTATTTTGAAATTCCTTAAGTGAGTGTTTTAATTCCAGAAGCTCTGATTGATCTCTTTTTAGGATGTTTATCTCTTCCTTTATTGTTTGTATTGCTTTAGAAGTTTCTTTGTATTGATTTTCCACCTTCTCTTGCACCTTGTTGAGCTTCCTTGCAGTCCTTGTTTTGATTTATTTATCTGTCAGTCATTTCTGAGCTATCTGTTATTTTCATTTTAGTTAGGGACTATTGCTGGAGAGCTGGTGGTATTCTTTGTTGGTGTCACTGCATTTAAATGTTTCATACTGCCAGAAGTTTTGTGCTGGATCTTCCTCATCTGAAGATGCTGGCTTTTCTCATTTTCTAAATTTTGTAATTATTTTATGTTGGCGAAATTTTTCTTTTGTTTTCTTTCTCTGTAATATTATTGTGTTTTTTTCTTACCATTTTCCTCCATCCCTAGTCCAATCCCTAGGGAGTGCGGCTATAAAAGAATGCCAGGGAGGGTGTTTTGGCTTTGCTTCTATAGTCCTATGCACTTCTTTCAGCAGATTTTATATTGGCTGTATAGTTCAGCCTACAAGTCAGTAGATGCTTATTCAGTGTACGATGCTACTGAATGTACACGTGATTTTTGTTTACTTGAGGAAGCCCTCTGTTGCCTCAGGCAATGGGCTGACTCCTGGAATGCACAGTCTCTGAGCTCCCTGCTTAGCCCCAGGGGGTGGGAGTCATGATGAATGGGCTGGATGGGGCAGCTAGCCTACAGGTCCCCCAGTGGCCGGCCTAAGCACCTGCACTGAAGGAGAATTTAGTGGATGGCAAACAAGCAGCCAAAGTTGTGCCTAGTCATGGAGCTGGAAAACCTCCTCATCTTTAAGTTCTGTGCATGGGTGTGGCAGCGGTCCCCTGGTAGGGGCACCAGCTGTGGGGAGTCTGTCACTTGCAGACCTCTTACCCAGTGACGGATGAATAAAGTACACTGACACACAGATATTCTGCTCTGCCAGTCCAGCTGAGGGTCCAAGCCGCTTACAGGCTCCCTGCTGAGTCCTGTAAACAGTTGCCACTGGGCCCAGATGAGCTAGTCAGACTCACATGTATTCAGTAAGATTAATTAACAGAAGCTTGTGTCAACACCATTAGAGGGTAAATGACATTGTGGACTTCCCAAGTAAAAAGCACTTAAGCACCTGCAGTACATCAAAGATTAGTTTTAAGATTATATGAGTAAACAAGCTAGCTAGGTAAATGACTCTGTCTTTCTTTATTACTATTTTCATTTGTTTAAAGGTAGAGGGATCAGGCCGCCTTCAGCCAGATCTATTACCGAAGTTACTCAAACTTCTCGGCCTTCCAGGAAGATTTGTGTCTATTTCTATAACTATCTCTGATATTTTTCCCACCAGCCTGATTGAATCCCAATACATGGGCATTGGATTCAGCCTAAACTCCTAATCCAGGAGAGTGGGTGCTTCAAATGCCTGGAGGTCTGCCTGGATGTAGAGTAGAGATGGCCCCTCTGCCCCAAGATCTTTGCACAGACCAAAATGCAAGCATGGCCATGCTGCCAGGTTTTCAAATAATGACTAACTTTGTATTTGCCAAGATTAAAAATGGAATCCTGCTGTCAGTCCCTGGTATGAAAAAATGTCTGCAGCCCTTTCCAGTATTTTTCCCTCACAGCATCTCCAAGTCTCTTCTCAAGTTAACTTCAGGGCTTGGGAGAAACAATGCGCCCTCCCTTAGCCTGTGTTGCTGTGATCTCCGTAGAAAAGTGAGTCATAAACACACTGGATTAAGAAAATGTGGCACATATACACCGTGGAATACTATGCAGCCATAAAAAATGATAAGTTCATGTCCTTTGTAGGGACATGGATGAAACTGGAAACCATCATTCTCAGCAAACTTTCACAAGGACAAAAAACCAAACACCGCATGTTCTCACTCATAGGTGGGAATTGAACAATGAGAACACGTGGACACAGGAAGGGGAACATCACACACCGGGGACTGTTGTGGGGTGGGGGTAGAGGGGAGGGATAGCATTAGGAGATATAACTAATGCTAAATGACGAGTTAATGGGTGCAGCACACCAATATGGCACATGTATACATATGTAACTAACCTGCACGTTGTGCACATGTACCCTAAAACTTAAAGTATAATAATAATAAAATTTAAAAAAAAAAGAAAAGTGAGTCATAGAGGAAGGCTTTCCATCTCTTTCAGGCACTCGTGTTTCACTCACTTTTATCAGTCAGATGCTGTCACAAGGGCTGTTTGCTGGCATTCTTCTCCCCAGGAACTGGATTATCCATCACAATTCTGGTGGATTCCTATTTTCTTCTTGAATTAAAACTCACAGAACTGATTTTAATGCTTTATCTTGCTATTTACAAGTGGCTGAGGCATGCTAATAGTCTCTAATCTGCCATCTTGGAATTAAAAAACCATTAAATTTTAATCTCAAATTTAATCTAGTCTTAAAGTTTTATTTCTAAATTTTTGTTGGCATTTTCAGATCACTGACACTTTTGGGGTGGACCTGTCATGATCTGAAAAAATTTAACCAGGTGTTTATTTTATAGACAACACATAAGTGGATATTTAACAAATCTTTGTTATAACAAATCTTTGTTATTTGACCCAAGCTGATAGTCCTTTCTTTTAATCCTTAAAACATATCTTTTATCCACCTGCATTTATTGTTATACTAGTTATGCTTACTATATCTTCTGTCTTTTACTATATCATCTGTGACAGCTTCATATAACCTTTGTAGCTATTCTAATGGTTACTAGTCATACATTGTATGTAAAAATACTATATATATATATATATATATATATATATATGTTTATGACAGAAGAAGTATCTATTTATCTCCAGTCTCATTCCATGAAAGACACACTTGTTCCACACATTCTTCTTACCTCCTCTGCTACATTTGAGGTTGATCTTGGAGTTTTATTATTTAGAGTTAAGTTATCATTATTTTCTACTCAATCATCCTACAAATGTTTGAATGTCATACTATATGCCAAGAACTGTTATAGGCCCTTGGGTTACATCTATATCAAATTGGACAATGCTCCCTGTCTTTGGAGGTTTACATTCTAGTGAAGGTAGACAGGAAATAGTAGTCATAATAACTAATATCTATGGCATGTTAGAAGGTTATAAAGTGCTATGGGAAAAGGAATAAGTAAGAGCAGAGTAAGAGGGTTTGGGAATGTATAGGGCCTTGTTGAGGGCATTAATGCATTGTTAAATAGGGTGGTCAGAGTAATCATGGAAAAAGTGGCATTTGAACAAATATTTGAAGGATGTGGCAGAAGTAGTCATGCAGAAATCTGGGGCAGAAGCAATCCAGGTGGTTGAACAGTGTGTGCAAATGACTTAAAGGCAAGAGAGTGCATGGCAGGACGTAGAACCAGTAACAAGGCAAGTGGGGCTACTGCAGAGTGAACAAGAAAATCGTAGTAGAAGATGAAATTTAAAAGGTCACGGGGAAGTTTTGTAAGCTATTGCATAAAACCTTATTTTTAACTCAAAGTGAGATAGGGAGGCAGAAAGAAAGCAGGTTTCAGCAGATTGGAAAGATAACTTGACTCACGTTTTAAGAATCACTCTAACTGCTTTGTTGAGAATAGACTGTAAGGGGGAAAGGATGGAAGTAAAGAAACCAGTATTTACTTCATTAATTAGTTGTTTTTGCAAGTTGATAACACTCACTTACATTTAAATAAAAATAAGTCAAATTTTAGGATTAATTCTGTTTAAATAGATTGAGTGCTCCTTACCAATCTTCCCACATCGTTACATTTTTATGCAAGCATTGTTTCTTAGTAATTTATCAGGTTGCTGAATTACATCTCTGGTTAATGTTTTTCATTAATGGCACAGTGATAATATATTTCTTGAGTCCTTGCATATCTTCACACATAAGTCTTTGCACATGAGCCCAATGACCAGTTGGTTATAGCACTCATTAGTTACTAACTTTACAGATTCAAAACAACTTAGATTGTATTCCACTACCTTTTAGCATATAATGTTGCTCAGGAAAATCTAAAGTCAGCCTATTTTCTTTCCTTAGGTAAACATAATTTGACTGTTTCAATATTTGTATAATTATTTCTTTAAACTTGTACTTTGGTAATATCACACAGGTGAATTCTTGGTCAACCTGTATTAAGTTTACTTGGAATACTCTCTCTCTCTCTCTCTCTCTCTCTCTCTCTGTGTGTGTGTGTGTGTGTGTGTGTGTATACATGAAGAATTTTAAGGACATATTGCCAAGTGAAAGAAACTAGTCTGAAAAGGCTATGGATCATATGGCAACATTCATATGACATTCCATAAGAGGTAAAACTACAGAGAGAGTAAAAAAGATCAATGGTTAGCAGGAGTTTTGGAAGGGAGAAAAGGCTGGACAGATGAAGAACAGAATTTTTTTGGGTGAAGATATTATTGTGTATGATACTGTAATATTGAATACATAACACTATGCATTTGTCAAAATTCATAGAACTTTATATAATGAAGAGTAAATCTTCATGTATGCAAATTAGAAAAATTATTTGGGAGGCCGGGGGAGCCTGAGATGGAATGGAGACTGTGTTGAATTAATTTACTTCTATTAGAAATATTTAAATTAACCTAACTGAAGTGGGAGAAAAGGCATTGATCTAAGTAATTTTGGCAAGGTGTAGAGATTGTAAGATTAAAGGCAAAAGAAACTATACATAATCACTCTGTTCTGTTTGGTAAAGTTGTGTCCCATAGTAATACAGGTTAACAATTCTGAAATGAATATACATGCATATTGGAATTTAGCAATTAAGTAAATAGATGGCAAGTATTATATTAGGAGCTAGGTTTCTCAGTATTGAAGTGGGAGGTTACAGACAAACAAGAAGAGAAAGCTAGAATCATCTATGTAATATTGGAGTAGAGTTGGAGACATCATTACTTAGAGTCAGCTTAATCTAGATACAGATTGATACAGAAGAATCTTTTAATAAATGTGTGTATACATGGGTTAGTATACATATGCATATGCTTTTTGCTCTGTCAGCTGAGAGGGCCTAGAAGCAATGACACCCAAGTAGCAGTGAAGAAACCCAGTGCCCAGATTGTGATTTCTACTAGGATTCTCCAATAAAGCAAACCAAGGCTCCTGGGAGAAATGGCTGAATCCATGTCTGAGGCAAGAAATATACAGACTGATCCTCAAGCATCTTGTAGTGTCAGAAAGCAAGACAGTACTTAAAAATAAAACAAAAAATGAGAGAATGTTTCAAAGGGACACAGTAGTCAATTGAAAGAGCTCTCAAAAGTCAAAGCTGAAATAATTTGAGCAAAAAAAATGTAACATAATATTGGATTATAACAGAGGAAAATAGGCATCCAGAGTCCATACTGATATGAATGAATGAATGAATGAATGAATGAATGGGGGCAGAATACAGAATTCTCTCATGCAGAAGAATTCTAAATAATTTATGTTAATACTCCCTTCTCAAGAAGATGGAGCGAAACTCCCCACTGTGTGTTTACTGCATATAGTGACTTCCTTTCCAAGAGTGTAACATGGAAGGAAGGGGAGAAAGAGTAACTTTACAGTGGAGAAAGCTGAGAAACACTACCTCAGCCAGGCGATCAATGTCAACTCAACAGTGACAGGTTATGTTGTTACGGTGTGATGAGAACGGCAGTTTATTTTTGTGGTGTTCCTCATCAGAAGAACCTCCCTTGAAGGTCATTCTGAGAAATGCCTCAACAGAATTAGTCCAAACCGTGTAGGTCATCAAAATCAAGGGAAGTCTGAAAAACTGGCATAGCCGAGGTCGAGCCAAAGAGACAAGGTGAGTAAATGTAATGTGTTTTCCTGAATGGTATCTTGGAACAGGACAATGACAGTAGGCAAAAGCAAGAAAATCTGAATAAAATATGTACTTTGACTAATCATACTGTATTAATACTGGTTCTTTAATTTTAGCATTACTATGGTAATTTTAAACATTAACAATAGGGAAAACTGTATTGAGCATATGAGAACTTGCTGTGCTATTCGTTGCAACTTTTCTATAAATCTAAAACTACGCTAAAATAATTAATTAAAATAAAACCCTGCACCAATGGCCATCTGTACAGTATGGAAGGCCTGTCCTGTTTTCTTGTTATTCAATGTGTCTTTCTCATGTGACAGAGCTAATCACATTTATGTGACGTTGGGATAAAACTGTTCCTCAGCTTGTGGCTTTCGGTTTGTAGATGCATTTTTATTTATGTTTAAGACATTTATCTTTGGTTATCAGCTGCAAAAAAGACTCTCAAATGTCACTTTTCATTTTTCTACCATCTACTCTCTCCCTTAAAACTCAGAGTTAGGGATTTAATGTTAAAAATTAAAATGGCTCTCTGAGACTATGTAGTTACTTTTTAAGTTCTGCTGTTACTGCCAATCTATAATTGTCAAACAGGTTTCAAAATATTGTGGTTTCCACACACCTATGTCCCCAACCACCAATGCCTCAAAATTTTTATCCCTTGTAGTGTCAAGCAATGTACTAGACTTTTGAGCAGTAATATTTTTTTCTTTCAGTATGGCCAAATATGGATTTTACCTGACAGTGCTCTTTGAGGTAACTTCCTGGCTTTACTGTAGATGTTTTCTTACATAGCATACCTCATTTTACTGTACTTCACTTTATTTCACATCACAAATAGTACTTTTTACAAACTGAAGGTTTGTGGCAACCTTGCATTGAGCAAGTCTATAGGTGCCTTTTTCCAACAGCCTGTGTTCACTTTGTGTCTCCGTGTTACATTTATTTTCACAATAAGATAAACTTTTTCATTACTATTATATCTGTTATTGTGATCTGTGATCAGTGATCTTCGATCTTACTATTGTAATTGTTTCGAGATACCCTGAAACATGACCATATACGATGAACTCAACAGATGAATGTTGTGTGTGTTCTGACTGCTCCACCAGCCAACCAATTCCTGTCTCTCTCCCTCTTCTTGTGCATTCCTATTCCCTGAGACAAAAAACTACTGCAACTAGGCCAATTAATAATGCTAAAATGGACTCTACGTGTTCAAGTGAAAAGACCGTACATTTCTCATTTTAAATCAAATGCTAGAAATGGTTAAGCTTAGTGAGGAAGGCACTTTGAGAGCCAAAACAGATTGAAAGCTAGGACTTTTGTGCCAAACAGCCAAGTTGTGAATGCAAAGGAAAAGTTCTTGATGAAAATTAGAAGTGCTACTCCTGTGAGTACATGAATGATAAGAAAGTTAAACAGCCTTATTGCTTATATGGAAAAAAGTTTTAGTGGTCTGGATAAAAGATCAAACTAACCACAACATTCCCTTAAGCCAAAGCCTAATTTAGAGCAAAATCTTAACTCTCTTCAATTCTATGAAGGTTAAGAGAGGTGGGGGAGGTGCAGAAAAAATATTGGAGGCTAGTGGAGGTTTGTTCAAGAGGTTGAAGGAAAGAAGCCATCTACATAGTATAAAAGTGCAAGGTGAAGCTGCAAATATCGATGTAGAACCTGCAAGCAATTATCCATAAGATATAGCTGAGATAATTGATGAAAATGGCTACACTAACCAACAGATGTTCAATGTAGACAAAACAGCTTTCTATTGGGTGAATATACCATCTAAGACTTTCATAGCTAGAAATATGTCAATTCCTGGCTTCAAAGCTTTAAAACAGTCTGTGTATTACTTTGTTTTCACACTGTTATCAAGAACTACCTGAGACTGGGTAATTTATGAAGAAAACAAGTTCAATCGATTCATAATTCCACAGGCTTAACCGGGAGCATGACTGGGAGCCCTCAGGAAACCTACAGTCATGGTGGAAGATGAAGGAGAAGCAAGCACATCTTACCAAGGTGGAGCAGGAGACAGAGCAAAGATGTAAGTGCCACACACTTTGTTTTTTTTTAGACAGAGTCTCATTGTGTCACCCAGGCTGGAGCGCAGTGGCACAATCTCGGCTCACTGCAACCTCCGCTTCCCAGGTTCAAGAGATTCTCATGCCTCGGCCACCCGAGTAGCTGGGATTACAGGCATGAGCCACTATGCCCAGCTAATTTTTGTATTTTTTGTAGATACGGGGTTTCACCATGTTGGCCAGAATAGTCTCGAATTCCTGACCTCAGGTGATCTGCCCATCTTGGCCTCCCAAAGTGCTGGGATTACAAGTGTGAGCCACTGCACCCGGCCCACACACTTTCAAACAACTAGATCTCATGAGAACTCACTATTACAAGAACAGTAAGGGGGAAGTCCACTCCAATAATTCAGCCACCTCCCACTAGGCCCCTCCCCTGACACGTGGGAACTACAATTCCATATGAGATTTGGGTGGGGACACAGAGCCAAACCATATCAGGCTGACTCTCTTGTTAGGGGCTAATGCAACTGGTGACTTCAAGATGAAGGCAATTCTCATTTAACATTCTGAAAATCTGAGGGCCCTTAAGAATTATGATAAATCAACTCTACCTGTGTTCTATAAATGGAACAGCAAAGCCTGGATGACAGCACATCTGTTTACAGCATGGTTTACTGAATATTTTAAGCCCACTATTGAGACCTGCTACTAAGAAAAATTTTTTTTCAAAATATTACTGCTCATTGACAATATACCTATTCACCTATGCACCTGATAGAGATGCCAAAGTGGATTAATGTTGCTTTCATGAGTAATTTTGAGTTTCAAGTCTTATTATTTAAGAAATAACGTTTGTAAGGCTTTAGCTGCCATAGATAGTAAATCCTCTCATAGATCTTGGAAAAGTTAATTGAAAATCTAGAAAATATTCAGCATTATAAATGCCATTGAGAACATCTATGAGTACTCATGGAAGGAGGTCAAAATATTAATATTAACAAAAGTTTGGAAGAAGTTGATTCAAACACTCATGGATAACTTTAAAGGGTTCAAAAGTTCAGTAGAGAAAGTAACTGTAGATGTGGTGGAAATATCAAGAGAGCTAGAATTAGGTTTGGAGCCTGAAGATGTGACTGTTATGCTGCAATCTCATGGTAAAAACATTTAAAGCTGCTAAAACAAAAAAAAATGTGTAGTTAAACAAAATTTTGATGGATGAGGATTTACCTCTTATGGATGAGTAAATCAAGTGGTTTATTGAGATGAAACCTACTTCAAGTGAAAATACTGTGAACATTACTGAAATGACAACAAAGGATTTATAATATCACATAAACTTAGTTGATAAAGCAGCAGTGGGGTTTGACAGGATTGACTCCAATTTTGAAAGAAGTCCTGTTATGGGTACAGTGCTATTGAACAGCATTGCATACTACAGAGAAATCTTTCATTATAGGAACAATCAATCAATGTGACAAACATCATTGTTTTCTTATTTCAAGGAATTGCCACAGTCACCCCAATCTTCAGCAATCACCACTCTGATCAATCAGCAGGCATCAACATCAAGGCAAGGCCCTCTACCACAAAAAGTTATGACTCACTGAAGGCTCATGATCATTAGCATTTTTAGTAAAAACCTATATTTAATTAAGGTACATTGATTTTTAGACATAATGCTATTGCACACTTAATAAGCTACACTATAGTGTAAATGTAACTTTTATATGCACTGGGAAATAAAAAAAAATTGTGACTTGCTTTATGAAGATATTTGTTTTACTGTGGTAATCTGAAACCAAACCTGCAATATCTCCAGAGTATACTGTATAAATTTTGTTTCTTTAAATTTGTTTTATTGTAGTTCAGGAGGATTTGGGAAAGAGTTGATTGAAAATGTGCTTACACCACAGTCTTCTCCAGTTTATGGACTGTATGACATACCATTATATTGCTGTATCACAATATTTAAATCTATATTTAAATGTTTAAATCTATATTTAAACATTCATTTAAATATAGACATTGAGACTATAAAGTTTTAAATGTTATATTTTAAATACTGTGATAATAATGTATAAATAATATAAGAAGTCCTTGAAAACAAACATTTGATGATATTTTAAGTTATTTTTAGGGTAAAAATGGAAAGTATTCTTTTTAACTCAACAGTTATGCACATTTTGAGGCATTTATTTTACTTCTCTTTATTGCCATATTATTTCCAAAATGCCGTATTGCTTGAAACTCTTAGTATCTGTATTTTGAAAGTGAGTACTTTATTTATTATTAATGTTATGAAAGCAAGTTTATTAGATTTGAATGTTACATCACTGAATTGACATCCTGTAGGGTCTTCTTTACTCTTTATGGCTTAGATGCAAATTTTTATGGTCTTTTAATATCTTTTACACTTTCATTTGATGCTCTGAACATTGAAGTAAGTGACCTATCCACCTTAATCTTTTATGGTTTTATTGCATGTGTCTCTTGCATTTTTAAGTTTATTTTCCCTTAATTTTAAATAATTGTACAAAACAAGTGATTTCTAAAATTTCCTTATTATGTAGACTCAGGATATTTTAAGTGTGGGTGTGTTTTCTTTGTTTCTTGACCATGAAGTATTTTCAAAGGCTCCAGATTGTTGTTTATTTCTGTTTCACTAATTTTGAAATAACAAGAGTTCCATTCAGATCTATGGTTTTGCATTAGGCAATGTAGATAGTTTGTCTTTGATTATTCCTCAGGTTCTACCTGGGTTCTCTTAGCATCCTTTCTATTTAATGTTATGTTGAGTTTTTGCTTGATGTACTTTGCCACTTACATTATTTCTGAAGTCTATTGTACTTTAATAATGCAGTCCTGCTAGTCTGAGGAAGACGTATTTTATTTCCCTCTAGTGCCTATTTATCTGATTCTACAAAGGAATACTAACTTCTATGGCCCAGCTATCTGTTTGCACAAAATTATTTTAGTACCTGGATACTTTGAAAGAGCCTATAATGTTTTCCTCAAAGAAAACCATGCAAGACATACTACAACACACAGATTGCCTCTCTTTCAGAAATTTTTTCAGTGTCAACACATTTTCAGGGCAAACTTTTAACTTGACAATGCTGTGAGACATGTTTTGTATGTTCTGCTCTCTACCTCACTGATTTTCAAAGCACAAAAAGAGACAGGGAAATATTAATGGGCATAATGGAGGCTAGGAGAAGATACAGCCTTACAGCTCCTAACAAAGCAGTTCTGATATTGTGGACTTATTGTAGAGAAGTTGCCTACTTCATTGTTTGGAGAGATCCCTAGTCAATGGAATATGCATTCAATAGAATGTAACTGGAAATGTCTTTCTACCTTCTGTTACCTTGTCCTATAATTATATCTCAGTCCGCATGCCTACACTGTGGAACTTTTTTTCTGGGTTCTTTCAGGACCTGAATTAATATTCCTGATTTGCATTTCTAATGTAACTTTAGATATTTCTATGTGCTTCTATAAATACTTCGTTTGAGATTCAGGGATCTACTTGTCACTTTTATGTGAAAGTCAAAGAAAATTATTTTAAAGTCAACACACAATGCATCAGATGAGGCCATTGCAAATGGCACCACTGTTACAAGTATTTTCTGGACCAGAGGAAGAGAAAGTAGGTTGATGAAGAAACAAGTTTAAGACTATAGCTTTATATATAATCTTAGGATATCTAAAGAAATTTTTTTGGAACCTGGAAAAACAGAGGCAAGTTTGCCTAGGTCCCATGCAATAACTATAATAACTCATTCTGGACCATTCAGTCATTTTTTAAGTCAATATATGTGTATCAGAATTTTACATATTGTAACTATTAACTTGTCAAAATATACTTTTATTCTCGATTGTCATATAAAGTATCTGCTCACCAAAAACCAAAATAGTCTGTATTCTTTTAAAAAATGTCACAGGAGAGTTTGTAAATGGCAGAACTAGAGGTGCCTGCTAAGATGGCCGAATAGGAACAGCTCTGGTCTGCAGCTCCCAGCGTGATCGACACAGAAGATGGGTGATCTCTGCATTTCCAACTGAGATACCTGGTTCATCTCAGTGGGACTGGTTGGACAGTGGGTGCAGCCCACGGAGGGTGAGCCGAAGCAGGGCAGGGCTTCCATTGCCTCACCAGGGAAGCACAAGGGGTTGGGGGATTTCCCTTTCCTAGCCAAGGGAAGTCGTGACAGATGGTACCTGGAAAATTGGGACACGCTCACCCAAATATTGTGATTTTCCAACAGTCTTAGCAACCGGCAGACAAGGTGATTCTCCCCCGTGCCTGGCTCGGCAGCTCCCATGCACACGGATCCTTGCTCACTGCTAGCGCAGCAGTCTGAGGTCGATCTGTGAGATGGCAGCCTGGCTGGGGGAGGGGTGTCTGCCATTGCTGAAGCTTGAGTAGGTAAACAAAGCAGCTGAGAAGCTCGAACTGGGTGGAACCCACCGCAGCTCAACAAGACCTACTGCCTCTGAACTCCACCTCTGTGGGCAGGGCATAGCTGAACCAAAGGCAGCAGACAACTTCTCCAGACTTAAACGTCCCTGTCTGACATCTCTGAAGAGAGCAGTGGTTCTCTCAGCACTGCATTTGAGCTCTGAGAACGGACAGACTGTCTCCTCAAGTGGGTCCCTGACCCCTGTGTAGCCTAACTGGGAGACAGCTCTCAGTAGGGGCCAACAGACACCTCATATAGGCAGCTGCCCCTCTGGGACGAAGCTTTCAGTGGAAGGATCACGCAGCAATATTTGCTGTTCTGCAATATTTGCTGTTCTGCAGCTTCCACTGTTGATACCCAGGCAAAGAGGGTCTGGAGTGGAACTCCAACAAACTCCAACAGACCTGCAGCTGAGGGACATAACTGTTAGAAGGAAAACTAACAAACAAAAAGGAATAGCATCAACATCAACAAAAAGTTCATCTACACCAAAACCCCATCTGTAGGTCACCAACATGAAAGACCAAAGGTAGATAAAAACACAAAGATGGGGAGAAACCAGAGCAGAAAAGCTGAAAATTCTAAAAATCATAGTGACTATTCTGCTACAAAGGATCGCAGCCCCTCGCCAGCAATGGAACAAAGCTGGACAGAGAATGACTTTGACGAGATGACAGAAGTAGGCTTCAGAAGATCGGTAATAACAAACTTCTCCGAGCTAAAGAAAGATGTTCGAACCCATTGCAAGGAAGCTAAAAACCTTGAAAAAAGATTAGACAAATGGCTAACTAGAATAAACAGCGTAGAGAAGACCTTAAATAACCTGATGGAGCTGAAAATCATGGCTCAAGAACTTTGACACACATGAACAAGCTTCAATAGCCAATTCAAGCAAGTGGAAGAAAGGGTATCAGTGATTGAAGATCAAATTAATGAAATAAAGCGAGAAGACAAGGTTAGAGAAAAAAGAGTAAAAAGAAATGAACAAAGCCTCCAAGGAATATGGGACTATGTGAAAAGGCCAAATCTACGTCTGATTGGTGTACCTGAAAGTGATGGGGAGAATGGAACCAAGTTGGAAAACACTCTTCAGGATATTATACAGGAGAACTTCCCCAACATAGCAAGGCAGGCCAACATTCAAATTCAGGAAATACAGAGAACACCACAAAGATACTCCTCGAGAAGAGCAACCCCAAGACACATAATTGTCAGATTCACCAAGGTTGAAATGAAGGAAAAAATGTTAGGGGCAGCCAGAGAGAAATGTCGAGTTACCCACAAAAGGAAGCCCATCAGACTAACAGCAGATCTCTCAGCAGAAACCCTACAAGCCAGAAGAGAGTGGGGGCCAATATTCGACATTCTTAAAGAAAAGAATTTTCAACCCAGAATTTCATATCCAGCCAAACTAAGCTTCATAAGTGAAGGAGAAATAAAATCCTTTACAGACGAGCAAATGCTGAGAGATTTTGTCACCAGCAGGCCTGCCTTACAAGAGCTCCTGTAGGAAGCACTAAACATGGAAAGGAACAACCGGTACCAGCCACTGGAAAAACAGGCCAAATTATAAAGATCATTGATGCTATGAAGAAACTGCATCAACTAATGGGCAAAATAACGAGCGAACATCATAATGACAGAATAAAATTCACCCATAACAATAATAACCTAATAAAGAAAAAAAGAGAGAAGAATCAAATAGACACAATAAAAAATGATAAAGGGGATATCACCACCAATCCCAAAGAAATACAAACTACCATCAGAGAATACTATAAACACCTCTATGCAAATAAAATAGAAAATCTAGAAGAAATCGATAAATTCCTGCACACATACACCGTCCCAAGACTAAACCAGGAAGAAGTTGAATCTCTGAATAGACCAATAACAGGCTCTGAAATTGAGGCAATAACTAATAGCCTACTAACCAAAAAAAGTCCAGGATCAGATAGATTCTCAGCCGAATTTTACCAGAGGTACTAAGAGGAGCTGGTACCATTCCTTCTAAAACTACTCTAATCAATAGAAAAAGAGGGAATCCTCCCTAACTCATTTTATGAGGCCAGCGTCATCCTGATACCAAAGCCGGGCAGAGACACAATCAAAAAAGAGAATTTTAGACCAATATCCTTGATGAACATTGATGCAAAAATCCTCAAAAAAATACTGGGAAACCGAATCCAGCAGCACATCAAAAAGCTTATCCAGCAAGATGAAGTCGGCTTCATCCCTGGGATGCAAGGCTGGTTCAACATATGCAAATCAATAAATGTAATTCATCACATGAATAGAACTGATGACAAAAACCACATGATTATCTCAAGAGATGCAGAAAAGGCCTTTGACAAAATTCAACAGCCCTTCATGCTAAAAACTCTCAATAAACTAGGTATTGATAGGACGTTTTTCGAAATAATAAGAGCTCTTTATGACAGACTCACAGCCAATATCATACTGAATGGGCAAAAACTGGAAGCATTCCCTTTGAAAACCGGCACAAGACAAGTATGCCCTCTCTCACCACTCCTATTCAACATAGTGTTGGAAGTTCTGGCCAGGGCAATCAGGCAAGAGAAATAAATAAAGGGTATTCAATTAGAAAAGGAGGAAGTCAAATTGTCCCTGTTTGCAGATGACATGATCGCATATTTATAAAACACCATCGTCTCAGCCCCAAAACTCCTTAAGCTGATAAGCAACTTCAGCAAAGTCTCAGGATAAAAAAACAATGTGCAAAAATCACAAGCATTCCTATACACCATTAACAGACAAACAGAGAGCCAAATCTTGAGTGAACTCCCATTCACAATTGCTACAAAGAGAATAAAATACCTAAGAATACAACTTACAAGGGATGTGAAGGACCTCTTCAAGGAAAACTACAAACCACTGCTCAAGGAAATAAAAGAGGACACAAACAAATGGAAGAATATTCCATGCTCATGGGTAGGAAGGATCACTATCATGAAAATGGCCATACTGCCCAAAGTAATTTACAGATTCAATGCCATCGCCATCAAGCTACCAATGACTTTCTTCACAGAATTGGAAAAAGCTGCTTTAAAGTTCATATGGAACCAAAAAAGAGCCCGCATTGCCAAGACAATCTTAAGCAAAAAGAACAAAGCTGGAGGCATCATGCTACCAGACTTCAAACTATACTACAAGGCTACAGTAACCAAAACAGCAGGGTACTGGTACCAAAACAGATATATAGCTCAACAGAACAGAACAGAGGCCTCAGAAATAATGCCGCATATCTACAACTATCTGATCTTTGACAAATCTGACAAAAACAAGAAATGGAGAAAGGATTCCCTATTTAATAAATGGTGCTGGGAAAACTGGCTAGCCATATGTAGAAAGCTGAAACTGGATCCCTTCCTTACCCCTTATACAAAAATTAATTCAAGATGGATTAAAGACTTAAATGTTAGACCTAAAACCATAAAAACCCTAGAAGAAAACCTAGGCAATACCATTCAAGACATAGGCATGGGCAAGGACTTCATGTCTAAAACACCAAAAGCAATGGCAACAAAAGCCAAAATAGACAAATGGGTTCTAATTAAACTAAAGAGCTTCTGCACAGCAAAAGAAACTACCATCAGAGTGAACAGGCAACAAACATAATGGGAGAAAATTTTTGCAATCTACCCATCTGACAAAGGGCTAATATCCAGAATCTACAAAGAACTGAAACAAATTTACCAGAAAAAAACAAACAACCCCATCAAAAAGTGGGCAAAGGATATGAACAGACACTTTTCAAAAGAAGACATTTATGCAGCCAACAGACACATGAAAAAATGCTCATCATCACTGGTCATCAGAGAAATGCAAATCAAAACCACAATGAGATACCATCTCAAGCCAGTTAGAATGACCATCATTAAAAAGTCAGGAAACAACAGATGCTGGAGAGGATGTGGAGAATTAGGAACGCTTTTACACTGTTGGTGGGAGCGTAAATTAGTTCAAGCATTGTGGAAGACAGTGTGGCGATTCCTCAAGGATCTAGAACTAGAATTACCATTTGACCCAGCCATCCCATTACTGGGTATATACCCAAAGGATTATAAATCATGCTGCTATAAAGACACATGCAAACGTATGTTTATGGCGGCACTATTCACAATAGCAAAGGCTTGGAACCAACCCAAATGTTCATTATGATAGGCTCGATTAAGAAAATGTGGCACATATTCACCATGGAATACTATGCGGCCATAAAAAAGGATGAGTTCATGTCCTTTTCAGGGACATGGATGAAGCTGGAAACCATCATTCTCAGCAAACTATCACAAGGACAGAAAACCAAACACTGCACGTTCTCATAGGTGGGAATTGAACAGTGAAATCACTTGGACACAGGGCAGGGAACATCACACACTGGGGCCTGTCAGGGGCTGGAGGGCTGGGGGCGGGATAGCATTAGGAGATATACCTAATGTAAATGATGAGTTAATGGATGCAGCAAACCAACACGGCACATGTATACCTGTGTATCAAACCTGCACGTTGTACACATGTACCCTAGAACTTAAAGTATAATAATAAAAAAAAATGTCACAGGATTGGGCCTAGTGGCTTGTATCTGTAATCCCACCACTTTGGGAGGCTGAGATGAGAGGATTGCTTGAGCCCAGGAGTTGTAGAGCAGCCTGGGGAAAATAGTGAGACATCTCAAAAAAAAGGAAGGAAGGAAGGAAGGAAGGAAGGAAGGAAGGAAGGAAGGAAGGAAGGAAGGAAGGAAGAAAGAAAGGAAGGAGGGAGTGTGGGTGGGAGGGGAGTGGATTACAGTTCATCTAAAAGTAAAGTTGTAGGTAGTGTGAAAATTCTACTATTTCATGTAAACTGAAATATGTAGCTTGTAAAATTTGGTTTGGAAATTTAATTTCATACAATTTGGAAAACTCTTAAATAGAGGAGTAGATTACCTCAACAAGGAAAGGAAATGGATTGCATTTTCATCACAGGGGCAACTGTTTATCTACTCCAGGCTGACCGCCTGTTCTCCTCTTTGCCTTGAGAAGAACATTCACTCTTTATTTCTCTCTTGGGAAGGATTGAGATGTTTCTGATTTTAGAGTTCTCCTTAGAAAATGGTATCATGATACTTAAAATTAACTGTTACAGTGTATGTGAATTTTCAAAACAACTTTGGAAATTAAGGAAATATGAATTTAGCTGTTCTGTCTACTAGCTATATTTTAGAGACATCCACAGCATTTTATTTTAAATCACAGTATAAAACAAGCCCTGGATTTTATTTCTGATATTACAGTAATGAAGCACATGCTGGGCTTATAGGTACAGTACAATTATACATTCAGGTTTTATAAATACTGTCTATTAAAGAGGGCACACACTCAAAATCTACAAAGGGGTTACTAATTCACTTTCTCAAACATGACAGACTAGTTTAGGATAGGAGCATATGTCACTCATTAAACTGCAAATATTGACACCAGAGGACATCTTATACAAGTATATATAAGTGTAATCAGTAGTATATTCCACAGGTGAGTTTTATTTTACTCAGTCTAAGCACCAGACTTTAGTGATGCTGCCAACTTCTCTGAGGCTGAACTTTGAGTTATGGAAATTATGGCTTTTACAGCAAACTGGTACCAGTGGCTCTCTGCAATTATCAATGAATGCAGTAACTACAAGGTAATTGTTACTCTAGGCAGGTAGAATATTTTCCCTTTGATGATACTAAATAATCTACCCAGCTAGCTAGCTAGCTCTCTAGCAATAATTATAAATGAAGATCAAATATGTGGTTTTGAAAAATAATAAAATTATAATAGCAAATAATTCCATAGTACTTCAAGCACTATTCTAAGAAGTTTGAAAACACTAACATTTATTCTTTATAATAATGCTATGTGATAAAGGCTATTTTTATCCCTGTTACTACAGATGAGGAAACTGAATCATGGAGCAATTAATTAATTGAGTGATGGAGATAAGATTTGAGGCCAAGCACCATGGCTTGAGTTTACACTTAACCATTTCATTGGTTGCCTCTGAAATTCTCAGTTGAAACCCAGTGACATAAATCATTGTCTAATTATGTTACCCTTTCATTATTGTTAACTATTGATATGGTTTGGCTGTGTCTCCACCTAAATCCCATCTTGAATTCCCACATGTTGTGGGAGGGACCCGGTGGGAGGTAATTGAACCATGGGGGCAGGTCTTTCTGGTGCTTTTCTCGTGATAGTAAGTCTCATGAGATCTGATGGTTTTTATAAGGGGGAGTTTTCCTGCACAAGCTCTTTTCTTCTCTTGTCTGCTGTCATGTGAGACGTGCCTTTCACCTTATCATGACTGTGAGGTCTCCTGAGCCACATGGAACTCTAAGTCAATTAAACCTCTTTCTTTTGTAAATTGCCCAGTCTTGGATATGTCTTTATCAGCAGCATAGAAACGGACCAATACAATTATAATCAAACAAATCAGATTTCTATTTCATGCAACATTTTTCATATTATTTGCACATACTATTTATTTGTCACTAAGCCTACAAATTAGGCAAGATAGGTGCTATGGTTTGAATGTCTACTCCAAAACTCAGGTGTTGCCAATGTGACAGTATTAAGAGGTGGGGTCTTTAAGAGGTAATTAAGCCATGGAATCTTCTCCCTCATGAATACAATTAAGATCTTTATAGAAGAGAATTCATGCAGCATTGGGATTTCTTGCTCACTGACTTCTACCGTGTGAGGACACAGCATTTCTTCCCTTCAGAGGATGCTGCATCAATGTATTCTCTTGGAAGCAGAGAGCAGCCCTCACCAGACAACCAAACCTGCAAGCAGCTTGATCTTAGACTGTCTCCAGCAGTGTGAAAAATGAGTTTCTGTTCTTTATAAATTACTTAATCTGTAGTATTTTGTTATAGTAGCACAGACTAGGAAAATAGATATTATCTCCATTTATAGATGAGAATATAGAGAGTCTAAACCTCAAAATCGTAAGCCATAACTTTGGTTCCATAGCAGTAGGATATTTGACACTGGATGTAGAAATAACCCATTTTATTCTCATTTAATAGTCTTTTGGTTGACAAATATATTTACAGGTTACAATGTGATGATTTCTTATATTTATACATTGTGAAACAAATCAAATGAATTAACATTTCCATCACCTTTGATATTTATTACTTTTTGTTTTGTGGATATTTAAGATCTACTCTCTTAGCAATTTTATTTTATTTTTTGGAGATGAAGTCTTGCTCTGTTGCCCAGGCTAGAGTGCAGTGGTGCAGTCTTGGCTCACTGCAACCTCTGCCTCCCAGGTGCAAGCAATTCTCCTGCCTCAGCCTCCCAAGTAGCTGGGATTACAGGTGCTGGCCAGTGCTCCTGGTTAATTTTTGTATTTTTAGTAGAGACGGGGTTTCACCATCTTGGCCAGGCTGGTCTTGAACTCCTGACCTCGTGATCCACCTGCCTCTGCTTCCCAAAGTACTGGTGAGCTGAGATCATGCCACTGCACTCCAGCCTGGATGACTGTGCAAGACTGTCTCAAAGAAAAAAAAATTAGTTATATGTATTCTCTAGCATTTTTAACAACTGTTAACTATAGTAATTTACAAACTTACATACAAGTAGAAAGTACATGACCATCAACAACACATCACCTAACCATCAACTTTTATGTATCTTAATCATTTTTTTCATTGTTAAAACAAGAAACTCACACCATTAGCAGTCAACTCCCAATACCCCCACTCTTCCAGCCCCCAGCAAAAATTAATCTACTTTCTCTCACTATGGATTTGCCAAACTAAACACTGTATATAAACAGAATAATATACAGTGCCTCTTTGTCTCCTTCCTTTATGGAGCATAATGTTTTCAAGGTTCATCCATGTTATAGCATTTATTGATACTTCGTTTTTTCTGACCAAATAATATTTATTGCTTTTGCATATAATATTTTGTTTATCCATTCATCATTTGATGGACATATGAGTTGTTTCCACTTTTGGACTATTGTGAACAATGTTTCTATAAACATTCATGTGCAAGTTTTTACATAGCTTCATATTTTCATTTCCCTTAGGTATATACTTAAGAATAGAATTAGGAGGTCATACAGTAATTCAGTGTTTAGGTTTTTGATAAATTACAACACTGTGTTACAACGTGGCTGTGTAATTTTACATTTCCAATAGAAATATATGAGAGTTCCAATTTCCCCACATTTTTACCAAGACATTATTGTACATCATTTTGTTTATAGTCAACCTAGTAGGTGTGAAGTGATTTCTCATTGTGGTTTGAATTTTCTTTTGTTTTCTTTTCGTTTCATTTTGTTTCCTTTCTTTTCTTTGCTCTGCTTCTCTTCTCTTCTCTTTCTTTTCTTTCTGAGATGCAGTCTTGCTCTGTCGCCCAGGCTGGAGTGCAGTGGCGCAGTCTCAGCTCACTGCACCCTCTGCCTCCCAGGTTCGAGCGATCCTCCACACCTCAGCTTCCCCGAGTAGCTGGGATTACAGGCTCCTACCACCATGCCTGGCTAATTTTTTTTTTAATTATACTTTAAGTTTTAGGGTACATGTGCACAATGTGCAGGTTAGTTACATATGTATACATGTGCCATGCTGGTGCGCTGCACCCACTAACTCGTCATCTAGCATTAGGTATATCTCCCAATGCTATCCCTCCCCCTTCCCCCCACCCCACAACAGTCCCCAGAGTGTGATGTTCCCCTTCCTGTGTCCATGTGTTCTCATTGTTCAATTCCCACCTATGAGTGAGAATATGCGGTGTTTGGTTTTTTGTTCTTGCGATAGTTTACTGAGAATGATGATTTCTGTATTTTTAGTAGAGACGAGGTTTTGTCATGTTGGCCAGGCTGGTCTCGAACACCTGACCTCAGGTGATCCACCTGCCTCATCCTCCCAAAGTGCTGGGATTTCAGGTGTGAGCCATCGCACACGGTCGAATTTTTATTTCTTTAATAACTAATGGCATTCAGCATCTTTTCACGTGCTTATTGTCCATTGTGTTTATACTAGTAGTATAGCTACTTGATATAGTTTGAGTATGTGTCCCCTTTAAATCTCATATCAAATTGTAATTCTCAGTGTTGGAGGTGGGGCCTGGTGGGAGGTGATTGGATAACGGGGGCAGATTTCTCATGAATAGCTTAGCACGATCCCCTTGGTGCTGCCTTCATAATAGTGAGTTCTCCTGATATCTGCTTGTTGAAAAATGTATGACACCTTCCCCCGACTCTCTTGTTCCAGTCCTCTGCATGTGAGACATCCATCTGCCCCCGCTTTGCCTTTCACCGTGAGTAAAAGCTTCCTGAGGCCTCCCCAGAAACTAAGAGGATGTTGGTGCCATGCTTCCCATGTGGCCTGCAGAACCGTGAGCTAGTTAAACCTATTTTCTTTATAAATTACCCAGTAGTGCATATTTCTTTATAGCAACACAAGAACAATCTAACATACCTTTCTATCTCTCTTTTTTGTGTTGTTTGCATTATATATCTTTTTCCATTCTTTTACTTTCAAACTTTTTGTGTCCTTGAATCTAATGTGTGTCTCTTATGGATATCATATATTTGGATCATGTATTTGTATCCATTCTGATAATACTTTCCTTCTCAATGTAGTGTTTAATCAATTTATATCTAATGTAAATACTGATAAGGTAGATTTTATGTTGTCGTTTCGCTAATTATTTTCTTTATCTTATGTCATATTTATTCCTCTATTTTCCTGTAGTATATTCATTTGTGTTACATAGACATTTACTAGTGTGCCATTTTGATTACCTTATCCTTTGTTTTACTATATTTATTGAGTTATGTAGTTAGTGGTTCCCTTGGGGATTATAGATAACACATTAATTGCATAACTTGTAACAACCAATTACGTTCTTATACGGATTAATGCCAGATTCATACAAAAACCTAGCTCCATACGCTTCTTTGTCCTTGTCCTGTTAGTGTCACATAAATTACATTTTTAAACATTGTAATCCCATCAACCCAGTTTTATAATTAGTGCCTTATGCAGTTGTATCTTCAATTATATAAGAGAAAAAGGTTCACAAATAAAAATATGTTTATACTGCCCTTTATATTTACTTATTACTTACCTTTATTAGTGTTCCTTATTTCTTTATGTGGATTCCAATTACTATATACTGGCCATTAATTTCAGCCTAAATGACTCCCTTTGGCACTTATGGAAAAGCAAGTCTGCTAGTGATGAACTATCTCAGTTTTTGTTGATCTTTGAAAGTTTTAATTTCTCTCTCCTTTTGAGAAACAGTTGTGCCAGATATATTCTTAATTGACAGTTTTTTTTTAAGAACTTTATATCATCTCACTACATTCTTAGCTTCTGTACTATCTGATGAGAAATCAGCTGCTACTCTTATCAAGGTTCTTTTGGTGAGACATAATGCTGATACTTTTAGTTAGTTTTCTGGACATGTTTTCCTTTATTTTTTAAAACGTATATAAAATGTCTAGTTTAAAGATTTCATCTTAAAGTCCTTAATGTAAGCTTTCTTGGGGTATAGTGTTTATTGACAGCTTTCACATCCTCTCCTATTTATTGGTCACGTTTTCTATTTTTTTTTTTCAGTTTATAATAGGGATATATTTATTATTCTCATGGATATGTTGAGCGAACTAATTACAAAGAGTTACAAATTCTATACCGAGGAATCAGGAAATTACTAATGAAATTAATCGATGTCAAAAGTGTATACTTTTTTTAAATTTTATTTTATTATTATTATACTTTAAGTTTTAGGGTACATGTGCACAATGTGCAGGTTAGTTACATATGTGCACATGTGCCATGCTGGTGTGCTGCACCCATTAACTCGTCATTTAGCATTAGGTATATCTCCTAATGCTATCCCTCCCCCCTCCCCCCACCCCACAACAGTCCCCAGAGTGTGATGTTCCCCTTCCTGTGTCCATGTGTTCTCATTGTTCAATTCCCACCTATGAGTGAGAACATGCGGTGTTTGGTTTTTCTGTCCTTGCGATAGTTTACTGAGAATGATGATTTCTTTATGTGTCTCTTTTTATTTTTATGAGGAGACCGTGAGGGAAAACCACAATAATAACTTAATTTACTGAAGGAATAAAATATAGTCTTTTAATTTGTGTTTGATAAACTCAAAGAATTATTCAATAAATTAGTTGTTTCAACAGTATTTGTAGTCTGCTGTGTGCCATGGGTAACTATACAAACCGGAGATGGAGACAAAACAAATCGCTGCCTTCAAATAACTTACATTCTAGTGGTGAGACACAACCAAGTAACTAGGTAAATTTATATCGCAAGCCAGGTGACGTAACTACTAGAGAGAAAAATGAAGCAGGGTAAGGAGATGAGGGAATGCTTGGGATTGGGGGAGGTTAGGGAATGCTTGGCCATTTATTTTAAAATCACACCCAGTGCATGCCTCACTGGTAAGGTGAAATTTGAGCAGAGTCCAAAAGGAAGTGAGGATACATAAATCTAGGAAAAAGCACTCCATTTAGCCAAAACAAGAAGTGCAAGTTGATATAGTTTGGACATTTGCCGTCTTCAAATCTTCTATTAAATTTGGACCCTCTGTGTTGGAGATAGGGCCTAGTGGAATGTGTTTCAGTTATGGGGTTGATCCCTCGTGAATGTCTTGTCATTCTTGCAGCACTGAATGAGTTCTGACTTTTAGTTCCCATGAGATCTAGTTGTTAAAAAATATTCTGGGACTTCCCTCCTCTCTCTCTCACCATATGACATACTTGCTCCCCCTTCACCTTCCTCTATGATTGGAAGCTTCCTGAGGTCCTTACCAGTAGCAGATGCCGGTGCAATGCTTCTTTTACAGCTTGCAGAATGGTGAGCCAAATAAATCTCTTTTTAAAACAAATTACCCAGACTCAGGTATTTATGTGTAGCAATGCAATATGGACTAATGTGAAAAGGTTCTGTTTTGAGAGCATTCTCGGAAAATTAGAGGAACAAGAAAAGGACTGGTGGGCCAGGAATAAACTGAGCAAAAGGAAATCTTGCTAAGGAAATCTTAGCAAGGGATACCAAAGAAATACCAAGTATACACAACTCTTTTTCAAAAGAGTTTTTCACAAAAGGGAGCAGAGAAGTGGTTCAGTAGCTGGTATGAAAGTGAGGTCAAAAGAGAGTTTATTTTTAAGTTATTACAGTATAAATATCTGAAATATTGTATGCTTGTGGGAATACTTGATTGGAGAGGAAAAATTAACGATGTAGAAGAACAAAAAAATTGTAGCAAGTGAGGCTCATGATTAAGTAAGTGAAGACAGGGCATAGCGTACTGCCAGGTCTGAGCAGCAGCAGGCCCTGGCCAAGTGATGGATGAAAAACTGTACGCAGACACAAGTTTTTTGCCTGGCCAAGTGGCTAGGGGACCAGGCTGCCCACAGACACCTAGGAGGGTGCCGTAAAGAGTCCCAGCAACTGCAGCCCCAACAAGCTGCTGCAGGCATTTATTTAGTACAGATTTAATGACAAAGGCTTTAAGTCAACACACTTGTGGGTTATTAACATGGTTGCACTTCCCCTGCCTCCCCAAGAGAGAGCATTCCTGTGAGTGGATGATTAAAGGCCAGGGCCAGGTTCCAAGGCCTAAGTAAACTAACTTATCTAGATCAATTCCTTTACACTTCTTTGTTATCCACCTTTTTCTCTCAAGCTCCAGATAAGATAATTTGGCTGCTTTTAGCCAAATTATCTTTCGAAGCTTTTGCAAAACCTCCCAGCCTTCCAAGAAGATTTGCATTTTTCCTATAATTTCTCCCACCACCCTGACTGATCTCCTACAGTGTTCAAGGTGAGAAAGTATTACATAAGCAAAGACTTTTAGAGGTATCAAATATCTTTAAGAGTGGATATGGAAAAGGTCACATATATTTTTTAATTGTTAAATTCTCCTGGTTGCCAGGCATTGGAGAATGTAGACTGTGTCCTGAAAGATGAATAGGAATTTGTCATATGGAGAAACCTTGGAAAGTGTGTCCCAAGCAAAATGGATACCATGCAGAAAGACACAGAGACATGAATAAGCCTTGTGTTCTGGAGGAACTGCAATCTTTGAAATATTTAAAGCAAATGCCATGAATGAGAAAATACAGGAGATATGACTGTAAGAGTAGGCCAGGTCACTAATAAAAGGATTTGGACACAGGAATTTTAAAAAGTACATTCTACTTGTCTTGCAGCAAAATTATGTATTAATATATGTTTCTATTTACAATCTTATGTTCTTGAACTCATCACATTTTTCCTTTATCTATCATTCCATGATTTTCATAGCATACCATTTAAGAGTATAAGTCTTAAGATGCTGTAAATACAAGTTTCAGTCTAAGTTCTATTAATACCAGTGAGAGCTGTGAGTCTCTAATTCCTCATCTGTAAAATGAGAAAAGTTATCATTTCAGGACAAGCTACATCATAGACTTATGTGGAGTCAATGAAGTTATGCAGATAAAGTCTTAGGCATCACCTGGCCCATCTAGGAAGTAATAAATGAAAAGTTCTTAGTATTTCTATATTTGTATTTCAGTAGCAGTAAACGCATCAGTTTCATACTTAGCTTCGACACAGGCTCTTTAATGCATTCATTTCACTGGGAATCACTATTTTGTTGATTACAAAAGAAGTTATTACCACCTAAAGACCAGTAAAGCCAAGTTGCAGTTCTGTAATACGCAAAATGAATGGGACGTAATGTCTTCTGTTATTCATTTAGTTCTCAGTTTGTTCATGAGTCATGGACTCACAGAGTATAGTGTTTCTTACTGGAGTTGTAACTAGATTAATAAAATTGACATTTCAAGAAACCTGAAGAAGAAAAAAGCTTTATTTTTACAAAAAAAAAATCATTGTGTTGGTAATATTTCTAATAACTTTCTAGATGCACAATTTTCAGCAAGTTTGATAGCATCAATTGTATTTATCCCCAATACAAGCATCAGTGATATATGCTGTGCTACTAAGAGCTGCCAATGTTGTGAAACTAAACACAGAAGCTAGGATTAGTATTTTGACAATTCTTGTATCAACGTGCAATGATGATTAACCTATTAATCTAGGATGTAACTTTTACTTTCATATTCCAACATAATAATAAATGACTGAGACATAGTCAATTTGAAATTATCAATAAAAAATGCTTTCATTTTTACATATTAGTTCTTACCTTCTCCTTTTAACCATATTATATTTACTCATGTGACTTTGAATCTTTGGGTTATAATTGTCTTATAATATTTGTCTCCTCAGTTTGCATTGAGGAAAACAAAAGTGTTGTCTGACATTGTGATATGGCTAGTTTTTCATCAAAAGTGATCTGAAGGCCGAGTGCTGTGGCTCCCACCTGTAACCCCAGCACTTTGAGAGGCTGAGGCGGGCTGATCAATTGAGGCAAGGGGTTCGAGACCATCCTGGCCAACATGGTGAAACCTCGCCTCTACTAAAAATACAAAATTTAGCTGGGTGTGGTGGTGCATGCCTGTAATCCCAGCTACTCAGGAGGCTGAGACATGAGAATCCCTTGAACCCGGGAGTCAGGGGTTGCAGTGAGCCGAGATCACACCACTGTACTCCAGCCTGGGTGACAGAGTGAGACTCTGTTTCAAAAAAAAAAAAGAAAAAGGATCTGAAACTAGCAATAATATACTACCATTAGATTGGTGCAAAGTGACTGTGGTTTCAACTTATTTAAATCAATATCATAATATTGCACACATTTCAAATGCCGGCTCTGCTCAGAAGGAGAATATTATCTTTGGAGGTACTTCTGAATAAAATATCAATTTTGTATTGTTAATTTTAATTTTATTCACAGTATGAAGCATTGTATAAAATGTTAAGGACAGTGCTTAACATATGAGTAAAATATTTATTGACTCTAATGCTCAACATGAGATGCTGTATTCATTTATAATGCTTTGGTGATCATGTGCTGTCTTTTTAATAAATTATTTCACAATCTTGATAACTGGTGTCAAGATTACTGAGCTAAATTTGGTAAAAAATCACATTCTTTATCTGGAAAATTAGAATATCATGTCTATCTCTAACCTTCCAAAATCTCTCGTTTTTCTTGATTACTCAAATATCACTGTCAATTGTTAAGCAAACACTTGCATATGTTCTTATAGTCCCTTGAGACATGATTTAGTTTGGCTAGCAGATACATTTAGAGCAGCGCTTGTACCATCTTATAATCTTTTTATTCATTCTTTTCTTTAATTGGTTTTCGGTACAAGCAACACTATCCTGATAGAGAATACAACATTAAAATAAATTATTGAGTGTAGAAGCAGTAGGATTGAACTACTGCTCTATTACTTATTTGTCATGCATCCAAACAACCACCAGCAGCAAGCCACAGAATCTTCTTTATTTAATGAATGAGATTGTCTTGGTAGATTGTGGAAAGCAAGTATAAAGCAAATGTCAATGCCTGGAAATATCATTTTTAAAGAAAAGATGAAGAGCTCACTAATAAGGTGGAGAGACATCTTCAAAGTAGCAAGTACTGATAAAACTCTTGATCTTGTCACCTGGCAAAGTTTTTTTTTTTTTTCTGTAAAAGACCAAATAGTGGGCCAGGCGTGGTGGCTCATGCCTGTGATCCCAGCACTTTGGGAGGCTGAGGTGGGCGGATCACCTGAGGTCAGGAGTTCAAGACCAGCCTGGCCAGCATGGTGAAACCTCGTCTCTACTAAAAATGCAAAATTAGCTGGGTGTGGTGGCGTGTGCCTGTAATCCTAGCTATGAAGTTGAGGCAGGAGAATCACTTGAACCCAGGAGGCAGAGGTTGCAGTGAGCCGAGATCGCACCATTGCACTCCAGCGACAAGAGTGAAACTCCATCTCGGGAAAAAAGTTAAAAATAAAAAAAAAATAAAAAAATACAAGGCCAAATAGTGGATACGTTATGCTTTACAAGCCAGATGGTCTCTGCCACACCTATTCAACTCTGCCATTGTAGCCCAAATAAAGTCATATGTAATATAGTACAAAAATAATGGACATGGCTGTGGAAATAAAATTTTATATACAAGAATAGGTATAAGGCTTAATTTGGACCCTTGGCAGTGGTTTGTTGACCCTTATGGTAAACCATGAATTCATAGTGACATAGTAGAAAAAATGCTAGCTGCACCTAAATGCCTATTCTTGCTTCCTTTTTTTGTAATAGCTAGGCATGTAGTTGCCCAGAATAATTACTACATATCTCAGACGAATTTGCAATTAGGTGTGGACATGGCATGAAGCTCTTGCCTGCAGGATGTAAGTAGAAATGTCATAAGCAACTTTCTAGACATGTCAGTAAATGAACAAGGCACACCATTATTTGCCCCGCCTTCTTCCTGCTAATTGAAATGTGGACATGTTGGCTGGAGCTTAAGTGACTATCTTGAATCATGAGATTGAATTCATGGTTTTAGATTGACTTTGTGACTATTTATCTTCAGACTCATTTATGTGGAACAAAGATAAACTTGTTTGTTCTATATTGTTTTTGTCATTTGGGTCACTTGAAGTTGAACGTAAGGCAAACTAAACCATTCATGGTATTGCGTCATATTTTTATTGTAAAACTCAGTATCATGAATTATGAAAGAGAGGGTAGATAGTTGGTTTGATCCAAGGTTTAGCATGTGTAAAGTAAGCATGGAGGAAGTATAACAGTAAAACTGGAAAAAGAACTTAAGAGGATATTTTTTTCTGTATGGATATGCTATTGCAAGTCAGAAAAGTTGTCTTACATTGTTCATTGTGCTTTCATGCAATTTTATTCAGTGCTCTTTGCTTCTCACTTCATCCATTCCTATTTTATATTGATATTATCTGATACTTTTCTTACCATTTTAGCTGCTTCTTTCTCTTTGTATATAGGGATGAATAGGACCACTTTTCATACTATAGGCATCTCCTATGGAATGTCTTCCTGTTAAAGTTCTTCCATATAACACTGCATGACTTTTAATATCCAGACTTCATGGTATGTATTTCTTTCTCAATAAAACATTTCATGTTTTTTTGTGTGTGCTGTTTTTATAGGGATTTTTTATATTTACATTAAATGCAATATAATATTTTAAATGGAAATTTTAGGTTACACTCCAGATACAAATCTGTGGAATGTCAGAGCCACATATAGATATCTTAAAAACTATACTGTGTCAACAAAGGGTATCCAAGCCACAAAAGTAGATTGTGCAAAGAGAAGCCATGTTACTGCATACACTGCAACTTTGCAAAACCATTTTAGTATTTCAAAATAGTTAACAGAGTAAATTTCAAAGTATCACCACAAAAAAAAAATGTTAAGTAAGCAAGGTGATGGACAGGTTAATAGGCTTGATTTAATTGTCCACATGGTATACATATATCAAAGCATAACATTGTATTTTATAAATGCAATAAAATTCTGATTTTTCTGTTAAAATAATAGCAATAATAAAAACATTTTAGTTATTTGATAATCAGAAATGTTTTAACCATTTTACATGCTACATGATAGCTCTTATTTATATATGCGCTCGGAAAGTTGATTATGAGTTTGGGTTTGATATTAAATGCATTATATTTTTCCCACTTAAAATAATGAAAAATTAACCCCCGGTGAGTGTTTTCAGGTAGAATGATTTTCAGTAATGGATTACTGGTAGAAAGTCAGGGATGTCTGTTCTTGGAGGCTTTTCGTAATCATAATGCTCCCTTGAACCATGATTTTATTTAGTATCATCAGTGTTAGGTCTCCTTATCTTTCCGCTTATAAACTCACTAGATATTTCAATATTTTGTCCTCTTAATTTTACTGCTTCTACCCTAGCATTACTTCACCTGAAATTATCCTTTGTTTATATAATGTCCACAAAACTAGTTGAAACATGGCAAATTCGTTCAAGCTGTGGTGTGTTGGTGATTATCTGACAAATAGCTGGTTGACTTTACTTACTTTTCAAGGAAATGAGTATGTAAAAAAACAAACAAACAAATAAACCTAAAGTATTGGCAGTGCTACCAGTAGAGACCATCTCTACCATAGTTTGAGGTGCTGTGTTGTTCAACAATAACATAATTTTGTGGCCAAGACCGAAGAGAAGAACTGCTGCTAATATATCTGTCTGAGCATAGGAAATACAATAGTATTTCTATACAGAACTCTTGTTTGTCTGAATTACTTAAGACACCTCTAAAAATGGACTGCAAATCTGAACTCCAAATGAAAAATAAAACCAGAAAAAATTTTTCTATTCAATTCTCATTTCTGTTTGTGCTGAATAACTGATATGTGTATAATAAACTATAATAAATTTCCTAGGGAGAAAATGGTCCTTAAAGTCCTATTTTTTTAGCTCACAAAATGTCCTTTACTTTCTCTCAGTTCCTTCACACTAGGATCAAATGCAAAATAAAAATCCTGATGTCTTCAGTGACTTTGAAGGCAAAAAAGAATGTTCATTCCTAAAAATAATTCACATAAATGCCAAAGCATAAAATCAGTCCTGAACATAGTATTTAAAGATGGCCCTATACCACTTTTGTAAATATGAGAAAGAAGTTATCAATTTTGCTGTGGAGACTTCTTGAATAACTAGTTGGGTTGTATAACTGCTTGAAGATTGTTCCCTCAAAGAACAAAAGGTGATATCTAGATTCAGGCTCAGTGTGCGGGCCAGTCTGAAACACAAATTAAATCATTAAGAGAAATTCTTATCTGAGAGTCAGAGAATAATCTTCAAACTCCCACATGGAGAGCAAAGTGGACTTAGTGGAAATTTCACTAGCATTTTTATTTTCCCAGGTGAAATTAACAATCATAATCCTGTCTTTAAAGTTACTATTATTTAAATATGAAACAACAGCAATTCTTTTTAATAATTATGACATTTAAGATAGACATAAAGATTAACATGTATTAATTTTGTTTCTTTATTTCTATTTTCTTACCTTTGAGAATACAGTAGTCTCCAAGGTAATCCTTAGCAGAAGACTGGAGCATTGTTGAAAATGTTATTATAAAAGTGATCATTATTGCTAGGCTGGTATTGTAAATTATCTATGGACTATCACATTTTACCTCAATCAGGGTTTTTCCTAAGACACTTTCTTTTACATTTTCTTAGGTTTTAAAAATGGTAGGCCAAATCACTGAAAATATGGTGTTGTTAGACACCCTGAGAGAAAACCAACGTCATGAAACCACTACCCATGCATTTGAAATAACATTTTTTATAGTTATGCCTATTATAATTGCAGTATTTGGCAACTGATTAGTCCCTTTAACAGCCTAAAGAATAAGTCTAAAAAGCCCATGCAAATTTGTGATCCATAAGTCAGTGATATTTATTCAAAATTATCCCATATTGTTTTATTTCAACTTGGAATTTTGGTATTACTTGCTGTTGACTTAACATGAAAGGTTAGAGCAGAAGTTCAGAAAGTCAAGATGCCTAGATGACTCCTAGAATACCTCAGGCTGCCAATGATGGCAGAGTATCCACCAGAGCTTCTTTGGCTGTACACACCTTCTCCACTTTTAACAAATACACTGATTTTGGTCTGAAGTCCGTTTTGAATTAGTTTTTATACACGGTGTGAAGTAGGATTTGAGGTTCATGTTTTTCTCTTTCTCTAGAGAGATACCCATTTATTGAAAAAGCTACCTTTTCTCCATTGAATTACCTTGGAACCTTTATTAAAACGCTTGTATCTCTATATAGCTCGGTCTTGTTCAAAAATCCCTATTCTATTTTATTGATTAATTTATTTCTCTCTGCACCATTACCTCATTGTCTCATTTATTGTAATTTCATAGTAAGTCTTGAAATGGTATAAGTCCCCCAACTTTGGTCTTTTTCAAAAATATTTGTTTAATTTAGATACATGTTATTCTTACATAGATTTTTGGATCAACTTGTCAATTTCTAAAATAACCACTGCTGTGGTTTCTTTGCAGGGAGAGTTTGTGTAAATCTATACATCAATTTGAAACCAATTGACCTCTTATCATTTTGAGTTTTCCAATATATGAGCACATTGTACCTTTCCATTTGTTTAAGTCTTCTATAATTTCTCTGAGTGATGTTTCATGGTTTTCATTGTAGAGGGTTGGCATCTCTTTTATTAAATTTATCATAAATATTTTATATTTTTTATATTATTGAATAGTAGGTTTTCAAACTTTTATTTTCTATTGTGCGTTGCTATTATAGAGAAGTGATGTTGCTTTTTGTACATTGACATTTCATATTGACAGATTACTAAATTCACTTATTCTAGTATCTATTGATGTAAATAATCAAGTTGTATTCAAATAATGTTTGTTTATTTCTTTGTAATTATGAGTAGGTTCCTTATTTTCCTTGCCTTACTACCCTGGCAATACCTCTAGTACAATGTTAAAGAGAAGTAATAAAAAAATATGTTTGCCCTGGTACTGATCTGATCTCAGGAAAAAATTCATTCAATGTATATTACCACTTAATGTATTAGCTGTGGATTTTTGTGGGTAAAGGGATTGGTTAACTTTTTCTTTAGAACAACATATAATAAATATTTTAGTCTCTATCGGCTATATGAGTAGTGTGAAAGCAAACATAGATGATATGTATAAAAATGGGTATAATTGTGTTCCAATAAAACCATTACGTTTTTACAAAAACAACTTCAGAATTGAATTGGGCTAATGGTCCAACTTCTGTTCCATATTTATTAGAGGAAGTTCTATTCTTATTCACTATAGTCCTATTAAACTTTTAATATCTATAGAGCCTCTTTTATTCCTGACATTGACAGTTTAATTTTATTCTCTTTATTTTTAGTAGTTTTACTAGGGTTTAAAAAATAGCATTCGTATTTTTAGAGAACCAATGCATGTCATAGTAATTTTTTCCTACTGTTGATCAATTTTATGATTTTGGTTTTTGATTGTGTCTTTATTGTTTTCTTCATTATACTTATTTTGGCTTTAATTATATCATTTTTTAGCTTCTAAAAGTGAGTACCTGGATCATTGATTTTATAACTTTCTTTTCTTCTTTGTGGAAGCTAAAGCAACTCCATCTTGGATGCTAATCCACTACATTGGTTCCTGATTAACTCCTATTTCAAGAAGGCCTCTAAGATTTCCAGTGTTATCTATTGTTCCTTGTGTAAGAGCACTTACTTTCAGTAAATCCTGCCTTTAGGTCAAACAACTTTGATGCTATCATACTTCAGTTGTCCCACATACACTTCTAAACCACTTCTCTCTGATGATACATAAAGCCTTGATCTGGGGGAGAAATGGCGTAAGAATCCACCAACTTGTCTCACCACCACCTGGGACACAGACCACGGTTTCTGTTCATAAGTCCCTATTAAATGTTTCTTTCTAATAAACTTGATTTGTCAGCCCTTTTCTTCAGTCTCTCAGCTTCCTCATACTTTGGGGTAGGTTTGCATAATCCTGTCCACTGTGAAACATTCTGATATAGGTATGTTTAAAGCTACCCATTTTCCTTTCAGTGATATTTTAGCTGTATCTTGTACCTTCAGCTGATATGTTGTGTTGTAGCATATGGCTTGAAATATTTTTTAATTATTTTATGACAACAAAAGGGATATTTTTAAATGTACAGTTCAATAATATTAAGTATATTCACATTGTTATACAACCATCACCACCATCTATCACCAGAATTCTTTTTATCATGCAAGTGATATTTGTAATCATTAAATAACCTCATGTTCTCAATTCCTGCCCCTGGTAAATGCCCTCTTACTTTTTGTCTCTATAAATCTGACTACCCAGGTACCTCCTATAAATGGAATTATACAGTATTTGTGTTTCTGTGACTGGCATATTTTACTTAGCATAATGTCCTAAAGGTTGATTCAAGTTGTAGCATATATCAGAAATTTCCTTTCTTTTTAAGGCTGAATGAGGTTTTATTGTATCTGTATACCACAGTTTGTTCATCTGCTTGTTCATCAATGGACATTTGGATTGCCTCCAGCTTTTGCTTAATGTGCATAATGTTGCTATGAACGTGAGTGCTCGAATATCTGAGTTTCTTTTAATTCTTTTGAGTGTATATTCATAAGTGGAATTGCAGGAATATATATTGTAATAATATTTTTACTTTTTTGAGGAATAATCATGATGTTCTCTATTTTATATTCCCATCAACAGTGAGCAAGAGTTTTAATTTCTCCACATCATTAGCAACACTAGTATTTTCTCTTTGTTTTTTTCTTTTCTGGTAATAGCCATCCAAATGAATGTGAAATGTTGCCTCCTGGCTTGATTTGCATTTTTTGAAGTAATGATGGTGAGCATCTTTTCATGTGCTTATTGAACATTTGTATATCTTCTTTAGGGAAATACCTATTCAAGTCCTTTTCCTATTTTTAAATCTGCTTTTGTCGTTAAGTTGTAGTTACTTATATATTCAGACTAGTAACTCCTTATCGGATGTATGTCTTAAAAATGTTTTCTCCTGGCCAGGCGCAGTGGCTCATGCCTGTAATCCCAGCACTTTGTGAGGCCAAGGCGGGTGGATCACCAGGTCAGGAGATCCAGTACATCCTGGCTAACATGGTGAAATCCCGTCTCTCCTAAAAAAATACAAAAAAAATTAGCCGGGCCTTGTGGCGGACGCCTGTAGTCCCAGCTATTCAGGAGGCTGAGGCAGGAGAATGGCGTGAAACTGGGAGGTGGAGCTTGCAGTGAGCCAAGATCGTGCCGCTGTACTCCAGCCTGGGCGACAGAGTAAGACTCTGTCTCAAAAAAAAAAAAAAAAAAAAAAAAAAAATTTCTCCCACTCTGAGTTGCCTTTTAACATTGTTGATTGTGTCCTTTGGTGCACAGGTTTTTTTTTTTTTATTTTGATATAATCTAATTTTATCTACTTTTTTTGTATTGCTGTGCTTTGGATTGGTGTCATTTTTCTAATTTTCTTTTGCATTTTCCTTGTCTTTTTGGTTATTTCAAAGTGTGTTGTGTTGGCTGGGTTCACTGGTTTATGTCATTTGAATTCAGGACTTCAAGGCCAGCCTGACCCACATGGTTAGACCCTTTCTGTACAAAAAAAAAAAAAAAAAAAATAGCTATTCATGGTGTCATGTGCCTGCCACAGTAGAGGCTGAGGAGGGAAGATTGCTTACAACCAGGAGGCTGAGGCTGCAAGGAGCCATGTTCCTGCCATTGTAATCCAGCCTGGGAGAGAGAATGAGAACTTGTATCGAAAAAATTGTGCTGTATGTTAGTTTAGGCTGCTATAACAAATTGCCATAGCTTGGTGGCATAAACAACAATTACTTTCCATAGTTCGGAAGGCCAGAACATACAAGATCAAGGTGGCAGCACTGACATTTAATGAGGTTTCTAATGATTTTGTTACACATATTTTGATATTACTTTATATCAGTGAGGACTCATGGATTTCATGGCTTATCTTAAAGTTCAAATTCTTCTATATTTACTCAGTGAGTGTCTCTTCAATTTGGCTGTTATTTTCGACATGTCCAGTTTTTCAGTGGCGTGGTTTCTGTATTAGTCCATTCTCATGCTGCTAATAAAGACCCTGGATAATTTATAAAGGAAAGAGGCTTAATTTACTCACAGTTCAGCATGGCTGGAGAGGCCTTAGGAAATTTACAGTCATGGTGGAAGGTGAAAGGGAAACAAGGTACCAACCTCACAAGGCGACAGGAAGGAAAAGCGCAAGCAAGGGAAATGCCAGACATTTATAAAACCATCATATCTCATGAGACTTACTCATTATCATGAGAACAGCATGGTGGAATCTGCCCCCATGATTCATTTACCTCCACCTGGTCCCACCCTTGACACATGGGGACTATGGGGATTACAGTTCAAGGTGAGATTTGGGGGGGAACACTGAGCCGAACAATATGATTCCACAACTGGCCCCTCCCAAAACTCATGTCCTCATATTTTAAAACCAACCATGCCTTCCCAACAGTCCCTCAAAGTCTTAACTCATTTCAACATTAACCCAAAAGTCTAAGTTCAAAGTCTCATCTGAGACAAGGCAAGTCCCTTCCACCTATGAGCCCATAAAATCAAAAACAAGTTAGTTACTTCCTAGATACAATGGGAGTATAGGCATTGGGTAAATACACCCATTCTAAATGGGGAGAAATTGGCCAAAACAAAGGGGCTACAAGCCCCATGCAAGTGTAAAATCCAATAGGGCAGTCATTAAACCTTAAAGTTCCAAAATGATCTCCTTTGACTCCATGTCTCACATCTAGGTCACGCTGATGCAAGGGGTATGCTCCCACAGCTCTGGGCAGCTCCACCCCTATGGCTTTGCAGTGTAGAGCCTTCCTCTTAGCTGCTTTCATGGGCTGGCATTGAGTGTCTGTGGCTTTTCCAGTCGCATGGTGCAAGCTGTTGGTGGATCTACCATTCTGGGGTCTGGAGGACAGTGGCCCTCTTCTCACAGCTCCACTAGGCAGTGTCCCAGTGGGGACTCTGTGTAGAGGCTCCAACCCCACATTTCGCTTCCACACTGCCCTAGCAGAGGTTTTCCATGAGGGTTCCCCCACTGCAGCAAACTTCTACCTGGACATCCAAGTGTTTGCATGCATCCTCTGAAATCTAAGCAAAGGTTCTCAAACCTCAATTATTTACTTCTGTTCACCCAGAGGCTCAAAACCACATGGAAACTGCCAAGGCTTGGGGTTTGCACCCTCTGAAGCAATGGCCCAAGCTGTACCTTGGCCCCTTTTAGCTACAGCTGTAGCTGAAGCAGCTGGGACATAGGGTACCATGTCCTGAGGTTGTACAGAGCAGGGAGGCTCTGACCCTGGCCCAGGAAACCGTTTTTATCTCCTAGGCCTCCAGGCCTGTGATGGGAGGGGATGCTGTGAAGGTCTCTGACGTGCCCTGGGGACGTTTTCCCCATTGTATTGGTGATTAACATTTGGATCTCTGTTACTTATGCAAATTTGTGCAGAGGGCTTGAATTTCTCCTCAGAAAATGGGTTTTTCTTTTCTATTGCATTGACAGGCTGCAAATTTTCTGAACTTTTATGCTCTGCTTCCTCTTGAATACTTTGCCACTTAGAAATTTATTCTGCCAGATTGTTAACAATCTACCCATCTGACAAAGGGCTAATATCCAGAATCTACAAAGAACTTAAACAAATTTACAAGAAAAAGCGAACAACCCCATCAAAAAGTGGGCAAAGGATATGAACAGACACTTCTCAAAAGAAGACAGTTACGCAGTAAAAAAACACATGAAAAAATGCTCATCATCACTGGCCATCAGAGAAATGCAAATCAAAACCGCAATGAGATACCATCTCACACCAGTTAGAATGGCAGTCATTAAAAAGTCAGGAAACAACAGATGCTGGAGAGGATGTGGAGAAATAGGAACATTTTTACACTACTGGTGGGACTGTAAACTAGTTCAACCATTGTGGAAGACAGTGTGGCAATTCCTCAGGGATCTAGAACTAGAAATACCATTTGACCCAGCCATCCCATTACTGTGTATATACCCAAAGAATTATAAATCATGCTGCTGTAAAGACACATGCACACGTATGTTTATTACGGCACTATTCACAATAGCAAAGACTTGGAACCAACCCAAATCTTCATCAATGATAGACCGGATTAAGAAAATGTGGCACATAGACACCATGGAATACTATGCAGCCATAAAAAAGGATGAGTTCATGTCCTTTATAGGGACATGGATGAAGCTGGAAACCATCATTCTGAGCAAACTATCGCAAGGACAGAAAATCAAACACTGCACGTTCTCACTCATAGGTGGGAATTCAACAATGAGAAGAGCTGGACTCGGGATGGGGAACATCACACACCGGGGCCTGTTGTGGAGTGGGGGAATGGGGGAGGGATAGCATTAGGAGATATACCTAGTGTTAAATGACGAGTTAATGGGTGCAGCACAGCAACATGGCACATGTATACATACGTAACAAACCTACACGTTGTGGTACCCTAGAACTTAAAGTATACTTAAAAAAATAACTGCATGTAGGAGCCAGCATAGTTATGCCAATGAGCTTTAAAAGAGATCAATGATTCAGGTAAATAAATATTTTTTCTTCCAAAACAAAACAAAACAAACAGAAAAAAAAGGAATTTATTCTGCCAGATACCCTAAATAATCTCTCAAGTTCAAAGTTCCACAGATCTCTAGGGCAGGGGCAAAATGCTGCCAGTCTTTTTTCTAAAGCATAGGAAGAGTCACCTTTATTCCAGTTCCCAATAAGTTTCTCATCTCCATCTGAGATGACCACAGCCTGGGCTTCATTGTCCAGATCACTATCAGCATTTTGGTGAAAACCATTCACCAAGTCTCTAGGAAGTTACAGACTTTCCTACATCTTCCTCTCTTCTTCTGAGCCCTCCAAACTGTTCCAACCTCTGTCCATTACCTACTTCCAAAGTGGCTTCCACATTTTCAGATATCTTTGTAGCAGGATCCCACTGCCTTGGTAACAATTTACTGTGTTAGTCTGTTCTTACAGTGCTAATAAAGTTATACCCGAGACCGAGTAATTTCTATAGGAAAGAGGTTTAATTGACTCACAGTTCATCATGGTTGGGGAGGCCTCAGGAAATGTACAATCATGGTGGAAGGCAAAGGGAAAGCAAGGTACCTTCTTCACAATGCGACAGGAAGGAGAAGTGCAAGCAGGATAAATGCCAGATGCTTATAAAATCATCAGATCTTGTGAGACTCACTCATTATCACGAGAACAGCATGGGGGAAACTGCCCCCATGATTAAAGTACCTCCACCTGGTCCTGCCTTTGATACTTGGGGACTAGGGGGATTACAGTTCAAGGTGACATTTGGGTGGGGACACAGAGCCAAATCATATCAGTGTCTGAGATTACTCAAGAGAGACTACTGGATTCAACATCTAATATGCCACAATTCCTCCAGGTGTGGCAACTCATGCCGCTCTGTACTAGTTGAGAGATCTACCAAACAGGTATCCTGCCATGGGAGAGTGTGTATGTAGTCAATTTTCATACTCTTTTGGGTTGTCACCATGCTTAGATACTCATATAGTGTGCGTTTCATCCCTTGCCCACTCTGGAACCCTTATCACACATGAAACACTTTCTATCCATTCTTCACAATGCCATATTATATTCCTCTTTCACCTGACATTCCTCAAAAAAGTATACCTTGAATGCTTAATTTAGATCAGTCCATTACATTATACTCATGTGAACACCTCTGTTTTATTTATATAGCCTTAACATAAATTTTAATTGTTATATGTGTGCTTATTTATTTTCTATCTCTCTCACTATATTACATGTTCCTTAAGGTTAGTAACTAAATAGGTTGTGTTTATTTCTGTATTTCTAGCAACTAGTATCTAAACACATAGTAGGCTCTCAATAAACATCTATGTAATGAATGCAAATTGTGATTTAAAGAGAAGAAAACTCAGTTTAATAACGTCCAAGACTCTCAAGTTTATTTTGTTACTAAGTTCCTATATTTTTGCTGCCTACTTGTTGCATGTATCTAGCAGAAAACTCAGTTAAATATTACTTCATACAGCTTTCATGTCTTTTCTTGCAAAAATTGCCACTATTTGAGGTTTAGAGCGTCTGTAATACTAGGGCAATTGAAAAAAAACTGCACTGTGTCCATGCTAAAGACATCATATTCAAGAACTCTAAATAGTTCTGTCTTAGTGGCTGTGTTAGTTTTCTAGGGTTGCCATAACAAAATATCACAAACTGGTAGGTTAAACAGCAGAAATATATTTCTTAAAGTTCTGGAGTGTGAAAATCTAAAATCAAAGTGTTGGCAGAATTGGTTTCTTCTGAGATCTCTCTCCTTGCCTTGGAGATAACTTTGTTCATATTGTGTCCTCACATGGCTTTTTCTCTGTGTTTATGCATGCTTGTTATCTCTTCCTCTTCATATAAGAACACCAGTCATATTGGACTGGGGCCACATCCCTATGAGCTCATTTATCTCTGACTACTTCTTCAAAAAACCCATGTATACATTATATTCCCTTTTTTTTTTTTTTTTTTTTTTTTGCTGTCTACTTCTTGTTCCATGTATCTAGCAAAAAAACTCAGTTAAATCTCCAAATACAATTGCACTGGGGTTAGAGATTCAACATATGGATTTAAGAGTACACGATTCAGTTCATAACAGCAGCTGTCTTTGTTTTATTCAGTTTTGACACCATGCCTGCACTGAAAATTCTATATCCTGGTTTTTCGGTTAAATGAACACAAAAATCTATAACACTCGGGTGGAAGTAAAGAAACATTTAAAATTTTTTCAGCATTTTGCAATTGGTTCTTTTTTCATTTTGTTACTAAATGCAAAAAGGAGCCTGTATTACCGTATTGATAAGAATTTCCTCAAGTATCTTCAAATATATTAAATGCAAATTTTTTTCTGTTTAGCTTATTCATTAAAAAATTGATACAATTCACAAATAATATTAGCTAATATTTGATTTTACCTAAAATGGTCAGATTATTTTTTAAAAATCTCATTTCCTACATCAATTGCTTCAGATATTTATTTGAATGGCATGCATTCAAAAGGTACACAGTTGGAAGCTCTGAGTACCTGCAAGATATTTTGAAAGTAATACCTGAATTACTACCAATGTCTAAAAAGTTTCCTTTTGAACTGATGATTGATTTCAAAATATACTTCAAGTATACTTCAAGACTCTAGTAATCAAAATAGCATTGTACCAGCATAAAAACAGACACAGAGATTAATGCAACAGAATAGGGAGGGCAGAAATAAATCCATGCATTTAAAGTCAATTGGTCTTTAGGGACGGCAGAAATAAATCCATGCATTTAAAGTCAGTTGGTCTTTAGCATAGGTACCAATAACAGACGATGGAGAAAGGGGAGACTTCAATAAAGGGTGTTGGGAGAACTGGATATTACTATGCAATAAAAAAGACATTGACCATTATCTCACACCATATAAAAAATTAACTCAAAATGGATTAAATACTTAAATGTTACACCTGAAAGTGTAAAACTATTAGAAGTAAACAGAGAAAAAGCTCCTTGACATTTGTCTTGGCACTGATTTTTTAGATATGATACCAAAAGCACAGGAAACAAAGTAGAATTAGAAAATGGGATTATATCAAACTAAGAAGCTTCTGCACAGCAAAGAAAACAACCAACAGAGTGAAGAGACAAGCTATGGAACTGGAAGAACATTTTTGCAAATTGTACATCTGATAAGGGGTTAGTATCCAAAATATATAAAAATTTCAAACAACTCAATAGTAAGAAAATAAATAACTCAGTTTAAAAATAGGCGAAGAACCTGAATAGACATTCCTCAAAAGAAAACATACAAATGGCAAACAAGTATATTAAAAAAAGAGTCCAACACCGTTAATCATTAGGGAAATGAAAGTTAAAACCATAATAAATTTGACTTCACACCTGCTAGAATGGCTATATCAAAAAGACAAAAGATAAAAAGTGTCAGCAAGGATGTGGGAAAAAGGGAACCCTTGTCCAATGTCAATGAGAATGTGCATTGAGTGCAACCACTGTGGAAAACAGTGTGGAAGTTCCTCTAAAAATTAAAAATAAGATGACTATATAGTCCAGCAATTTCACTTCTGAGTACACATTCAATGGAAGTGTAACTGCTGTGTTGCAGAACTGTCTACAGTCCCATATTCATTGAAATACTATTCACAATAGTCAAGGTATAGAAGCAATCTAAATGCCCACTGACAGATCAATTAAAAAGAAAATCTCATACACACACACACGCACACAGAAACAATGGTATACTATTCAGGCTCAAAAAAGAAAGCCTGTCATTTATTACAACATAGAAGAACGTAGAGGACATCATGCTTAGTGAAGTAAGCGAAGCACAGAAAGACAAATACTGCCTGACCTCACTTTTATGTGGAATCTAAAAAAGTTGAACTCATAGAAGCAGAAGGTAGAATACAGCCCCTTTCCAGGGACTGAGGATGGGGAAGAATGGGCAGATGTTGGTTAAAAAGAAACACAGGGCCGGGTAGGGTGGCTCATGCCTGTAATCCCAGCACTATGGGAGGCGGAGGTGGGCAGATTACCTGAGGTCGGGAGTTCGAGACCAGCCTGATCGACATGGAGAAACCCCATCTGTACTAAAAAAAAAAAAAAAAAAAAAAATACAAAATTAGCTGGGCATGATGGTGCACGCCTGTAATCCCAGCTACTTGGGGGGCTGAGGCAGGAGAATAGCTTGAACCTGGGAGGTGGAGGTTGTGGTGAGTCGAGATCGCGCCATTGCACTCCATCCAGCCTGGGTAACAAGAGCGACACTCCATCTCAAGAAAAAAAAAAAAAGAAAAACAGTGTTATGGCCAGGCACAGTGGCTTATGCCTGTAATCCCAGCACTTTGGGAGGCCAAGGCAGGCAGATCACTTGAGTCCAGGAGTTTGATACCAGCCTGGGTAACATAGTGAAACCCCGTCTCTACAAGAAATATAAAAAATTAGCCAGTTGTGGTGGCACACACCTGTAATCCCAGCTACTAGGTAGACTGAGGCATGAGAATCACTTGAACCTGGGAGGCAGTAGTTGCAGTGAGCTGAGATCACGCCACTGCACCCCAGCCTGGGCAACACAGAGAGACTCTATCTCAAAAAAAAAGAAAAAAGAAGAAAGAAAAAGAAAGAAAAAAGGAAACAGTTTTAGTCAGCAGATTGAATAATTCTGAGATCTATTTTCTAGTACAATGACTATAGTTAAGAATAACATACTGTATACTTGATCATTTTTAAGAGAGTAGATCTTAAATGTTCAAATCACAAAAAATGATAAGTGAGATGATGGATATTTTAATTAGATTATTTTCATCATTTTACAAGGTATACATACGTCAAAACATCACATTGTATACCATAAATATATACAATTTTTATCTTTCTATTATACCCTAATAAAGCTGGGGGGAAAAACAAAGAAAATATTCTTAACGTAAATTGTGGTGATGGTTGCAAAACATTTTGAATCTAGTTAAAAAGAAACTGTGAGACTTAAAATGGTGAATTTTATAGTTGGTAAATAATAGCTAAATAAATATGTTTTAAAAAGTTAGTCTTTAATCTTTTATCAATCCAGTTTTTATAAATGATTTTCAACTAACAAAATTTCCTCAGTATATTAAAGTCAGAGTTAGACTTATAAGTAATTGAAAACCAGAGGAAAATAAATGAAAACATATAAAGGGCTCTCCAACTTCTTGAAACTAAGAAAAGTGAGAATCTTCGTAACTCATATTTTTTAAACTCTCAATTTTCTTGGCTCTAAAGATGCAAACCAAATTCCTGAAGTTCAATTATTACAGCTAAAGTTTCTCTTTCTGTCAGTCATCTCATGTCAGAAAACATCTTACGCAAAAAAATAATAATAATAATAATAGCTTTCTTATGATGACAAGCATCGTTTCTACTTTTCCTAAATGTACGAGGTATTTTAAGTGATTCACGTTGTTCACTGCTTATGCTGATAATTCAGTATGTGGATCTTGATTAGCTTTTACCAGGACAAAATAATGTTCTTTACTCAGGGTGAGATTTAAGCACCAAAATTTAGAAAATGAGTCTCGAGTCAGTTTTATAGGATTTCTTTTATTACTTCAATTGCTTTGTCCTGATGAAGTAAATCATATTCTGTAATAAGGATTGGTACTTAATATCAAGTGTTTAAAATTTTTAGTTGTAAAATGACCCTTGAAAAATAATTTTAAGTAAAGCTTGTAACAATTAATGTTTATTAATTGTCAAAGTTGCCTAAATGTCTGCAGTTACAGACAGAAAAATATCTCCAAATCTGGAACTTACAGTTTTGCCTTTCTGTTGAGCTGATTAGCAAATGCGGCTCATGTTTACTCTCCATCTAATAGATTGAGGGTGTTTGTTTTAAATGTTTAACAAATTTCCTCAGTAACCTACTTATTTAAAAATATCTACATTTCCTCCTCTTGTTTCATGTAGACAGAACCTATGATTTTCTATCCAAGAAAGGTTTGGCTATTTTGAATGACCTTTTTCACGAACTTGAATTGTGTTCTATTCTTCTTTGTTTCTCTGTGAATGATACATAAGCTTGGGAAAATGTTGCTGGATTTCTCTGAGCATAGAATGCAGAGATTCCCAGAGTTCTCAGAGCTTGGTTACAATGCCTACTTCAGCCTGGCAGCGTGCCTAAGGGGCTGAGGGCCCAAGGCTGTTTTTGAAAGGAAAGACCTAGAGAAGCCAAGGAAGAGGAGAATCCGTCTTTAATTTAAAAGGGAGTCCAGTTCGATCAGTTACACTAGCTTACTGTGTCTACATGTGGTCACAGAATTCACTGAAAAGCTGATTAATCTGAAATAGTCATCAGTTTTTGCCTGGCCAATCACATTAGCCATGAAATAGATATCATTCCGTCACTATTCAAATGCATCTAATTCAGACCCATTGCAGGTTATCTTAAGGAAAATGGAATTTGAAAAGAAGGTCTTCAAGCTGCTATGTGAAGGAAGGATGGGAGACGAGAATTTGGGAGGCTTCTGTCTTTCCATGGCAGTTCTGTCAGTTAATAGCCTTCTCAAGCTACTTTCTGCGTATGTACTGTGTCACATTCTTTTTTTTTCTACCACTACTAATTAATTTTTAATGGAAGTAATAGCTTCACCTCTCAATTCAGGCCCTTAGATCACCCAGCCTAATGGCCCTGAATATGCAGTGTTTCTTTGTAAGGAATCATATTAATGCTGATTCGGAGCTTGCAGTTTGGAGAGAAAATGAAATTCTCTTTAGATTGGTTTGCTCCACTTGAATGAATAGCTGGCCTTCTCTCTTGACTGGCAATACTTCCCTGATTTGTATTTAAAACTCATTCCTCTACTTTGAGGCGAATATTTCTGAAAGTTAAAAAACGGGTTTTTGTTAAATTTCTCAAGCACAATTTCCCTTAGCAAATTACAGAATCACAAAATGCCAAAGCTGGAAGGAAATTTTAGAAATCATTTACTCCTATCCTTGCACTGTACAGAAAAAATATAGAAATCTTCAGTGAGAAGTTGGGTTAAAATTTGAAGGTCTTGTTTAGCTTGTACTAAGAAATGTGGACTTTGTCCTGCAGGTGATCAGAGACAGATGAGTGTTATTGTAGTTTTTGTTTTCGTGGGAGGAGGTCAGAGTTTAGAAAGATCACTCTGGCAGCAGTTTAAAGGACAGTTTAAGGAGGGAGAAACTAAAGCTCAAGGAGAGTAGTTAAGGATCTGTTTACTATTCCTGCTAAGAGTTAATGTAGGGCTAAGCTAGGACATTGTATATCAGCATGAAGACAAGAACATAGATAAGTGCTATTGAAGAGACAGAATCTGCAGGAATTTGTGAATGGTTGAATACAGTGGGTGAAGGAGAAGGAGGAGCTGGGAATTATTCATTGGTAGGCAAGCTAAATAGGCGTGCCATTCGATGTGATAAGGACTACAGCGTAAGGATTGATGAAAATTTTTGGTTTTGTGAATAACAATATTAAAAACACAACAAGTCAATATTATAATAATATTGTGTTGTAGAGATATGAGAAACACCATTGAGGGATGTCTAATAGTTGTGAAATTAATAGATTTCATCACTAAACATATATGATTGATATCTGTTCTGATCACTTAAATTATCAAATATATTTGTCTTCATTTATTTAAGAGAGAGGGAAGTCTTAGAAGACTATTTTAATTTTCTTTCTATTATGGCCTTGAGCAAGTCATTTCAGCTCTCTGAACCTCGGTTCCTCATCTAAATGTGGAAATGATAAGACAGGCTCATCTTTCCTAAATGTAAGGCATGATATGAACTGATATGGGAAAGTATCTTGAAAACGTAAAAAGTTAATACATATGCAATAAAAAGTTTATTATTTATTTTTGTTTATTTTTTTTGAGACGGAGTCTCACTCTGTCACTCAGGCTGGAGTGCAGTGGCGCGATCTCGGTTCACTGCAAGCTCTGCCTCCCGGGTTCACGCCATTCTCCTGCCTCAGCCTCCCGAGTAGCTGGGACTACAGGCGCCCGCCACCATGCCCGGCTAATTTTTTGCATTTTTAGTAGAGACGGGGTTTCACCGTGTTAGCCAGGATGGTCTCGATCTCCTGACCTCATGATCCGCCCTCCTCGGCCTCCCAAAGTGCTGGGATTACAGACGTGAGCCACCGCGCCTGGCCCTAGTTTCTTTTATTAGTACGAAACTTGAAGAGGTGGAACATGTGTAATTCCTGTCACAGAAATTTGACTTTAAGGAATCTTCACGTGCATATTCTTCATGCACTATGGAATCTCAGATGGCGTTGGCATTCTAAAGTTTTGTCTGTCAACTGGTTGTCAATGTTTCTAAGAACATCCGCACACTTTAATTGGAGTATTCAGTTATCATCTGGGAAACCACTGGGAATACTTTGACATCCAGGTGTTTCCCAGAGCGATCTGTCAACTGAAAGGAAAAAAAATAAAACAACGACAAAAAACGGAGGCAAAATTAACATAAATAGAGTGTTTTGTTAGCAGTGGAAGTTACCTGAGTTACCGGCAGTGACTCTGTACAGGTCTGCAGCAATCTCACTTCTTGCCTCCTCAGAAAGAAGAATTCGACTGAGGGGCATAAGGCAGAAGAAGAGACTGAGGCAAGTTTTAGAGCACGAGTGGAAGTTTATTAAAAGGCTTTAGAGCAGGAACAAAAGGAAGGAAAGTACACTTGGAAGACACAAACGGGCAACTTGAAGGACAAGTGCTCTGTTTGACCTTGGGCTTAAAGTTTTATATGCTGGGAAACTTCTAGCAGCTTGCATCCCGTTTCTCTTGATTCTACCCTTACAGTGAACTGCCCGCATGTGCGGTGGCTTGCTAGCACTTGGGGGGTGAGCACACACAGTGTGTTTACTGGAGTTGTGCACATGCTCACCCGAGGCATTCTTCCCTTTTCTGCTGGAATGCCCCCGGACAGTCATATACCAGTTAAACTCCACCATGTTGCCTCTTAATGTGTATGCTTGTGCCCACTTGCCCAGTTCCCGAGCTCTTATTAGGAAGATGCTGATCACCAGTTTCAGGTGTTTTTATCTTTTTGGAAACTGCCTTTCCCTGGAGCTGGCTGTGACTAATCATTATTTTAGAGAGGCAGCGTGACAACTGCCTGATCATAACCTGATAATTGCCTGACATTGTGATGGTGTAGGGGGAGCCCTCTCCTGCCCGGCTCATGCCTGACTAGCTATCTACTGTAACAATTTGTGCCAAATTTGAGGACTATAACACAGGATCATAGATTCAACTTGCCCTAAAGATACACTTCCATATACAGCAGTTACAAGTGGGTTTTAAAAACAAATTGCATGGCGTGGGAAGTAAGGATAGTCCCCAAATTGTTTACTAAGAATTTACATCAAAATAGCATAAGTTATTCATTGGCTGTACATTATTCTTTGTATCATCAATTTCAGGAAAAATGAAGATAATGAATGAGGCAGCTAGTCAGAGAACAAAGTGCCTTTAAACAATTGCCCCCAGGCTTAGGTGTAGGGGGCAAGACTGAAGTGTCATAATCATGTATCTCTCTGGGCCTGATAAATTTTGCATACCTCACATAGCTCAGATTGCTTTGAGCTGTTTTTCTTTTCTCAGATCTATATGCCTGAGAAGGTGTTTTTGCTTGGATAAGAAAAAGGGCATGAAATTTGTAATTTTGCAGGGAAACAGGTTACAACTATAAAAGTTGTTGGTCCAAACGTATATTATAGGAACCTGAGTGGTTGTAAGACTTTACAAGATAATAGGTTTGAGTGACATAAGTATTAGAAATTATTATTACACACTTCTTAGAGAAGCCTCTTTTTCTATTTATAGTAGCTTTTATTTTGACAATAGGATTAGAAGGTGATTTGAAAGATGCATTCAAATACTGGGATCATTAGTGGCTACTATGAGTAACTATATGCCAATAAATTGGAAAATCTAGAAGAAATGGACAAATTCTTGTACACATACAGCCTACCAAGATTGAACCAGGAAGAAATCCAAAACCTGAGCCAACCAATAACAAGTAACAAGATTGAAGTGGTAGTAAAAGTACTCCCAGTATAGGTGGTATAGGTTTGCTATGTGTTGATTTCTATTCCTGTAGACTCTAACTTGCAAACATGGCATAATGTTTGAGATTTATAACAGGAATACTGGAGGCCAAGATAATGACATTTATAAATTGGTAGAGAAAAATGAGCCTTTTGGAAGTCATTTTGAATTAGAGGCCCTTTATTTTTATTTTAGTTATTTAAATAATGTTCTCTAAAACCTGGGGTAGAAAGTTCACTCTCTACAAAATGCTTAACCGGAAGCAGTGCTGGCTTCAATGCCACAAATTGGGTCTCTTGTCCTGATTCAGATGCTCTCATGCAAATAGGCGCATCTCTTTACCACTCTGACCTTCTGCTTACTCATGTGAAAGATGATGAAGAAATTGATAAGATTATACGTGGGATTCCTTCTAGCTCTAAAATTGAGTCATATCTTCTCAGAAGTCCTAAAATCCTTTTCAGTTTGGCTTTGGAAAGGTGTTACAACAAAGTGGACAATTTTGTATAACGAGGTGAGGTTCAGCCCTGAATAAAACTAAAATTTTCTGTGTTGCATGAAATGATGGATATAAAACATTTAAATAGAGAGCTCTTTCCTAGCTATGAACTGGCATTTTCAATTACTACATATTTAGCCATTATTGTTTTCTATCTCTTCTGTTTATCATCAGGCCGTAATTGTTAGTTGTTTTCAGGTGGCCATCCAGGCATTGTAGATATTTGATGTAACCATTTGGGGAAGAAAATTACAATCATGTAGTATTAAGGATGCCTTGAGCATTGTTATCATATTGTATTTCCAGACAAAGCCATATAGAAATGCAGTGACTAGGCTAAAACGACACAGAATGTTTCTCTACGCTACATTTCTACTCAAAGCATTTCTTTACTACGTTTTCTTCAGTTTTGTTTTATTTTCGTTCACAAAGAAAGCATAATAAGTTAATAAAGAAACACATAGACTGGTCTATCTTTCTAGCCTCTGTGGGACACTGCTTCATTAGCTGTAGTCAACATTTTAAAAAAATTATCAACACATTTCTGCTATGCATTTTTCTATTATATTGTTCTGGTCAGTAGTCAGTGTTTCTGCCTATGTTTCATTTTGCATATAGATGTCTCATTTCACCAGCTAATTGTGAAAAAATTTAGGTTGAAATTTCCCTATTCATTACCCTTTGGTCTGTGCAATATTGACAGCAATCCTCCTGTGACCATAATATTACAGTCCAGGAATGGTGGTTAGAAATAGGAAAGAACAGCTAGAAAGCAATGTATATCATGTCCATCAACCTAGAAGAAAGAGTTTGGCCAGTGTCAGCACCATGTGAATCACTTGTGGGTGACTATCCATAGACAAAATTACAATTAAATTGAATTAAATGTAGCATACACTAAGAGTCATACCTACAGTCTGGGATCTCCTTGAGCTTACAATCTGACAGAAGTAAGGCAAGTTAGTGTTTGGGGAAAATTTATTCTGATATGGGTAACATCACTAGTCTTCTGTGCTGATTTGACCGATTTCCTATCTGTTCCACCTAAAGCTGTCCCAAGACAGAGAAAGCCAACTTACAGTCAAGGGAATCTATGCAACTGCTACACTGACCGTGCCCACTCTCCAGTTTCATAGGTAATTCAAGGTAGATTAAGACAACACAATTACAAAGGCCCCAATAAAAGACAAATTTAAAGAATTTTGAGACTGGCTTTGTGGAATAGGCAGAATTTTGACAGGCACAAATAATAATAAAGGGAGAAGGAGATCAATTTGTAAGAATGAATAACATTAGGAAATGGAAGGTGGCCAAAAACTAAAGAGTAAGGAGAGATTTCTGGAAGGGGCAAGTGGTGTAATTTATTAATAGCTGCAACACTGGGAGAGGAGCGTTTGTAGTTAGAGAATGACATCATCAGTGAGCAATTTTCTGAAAAATGGAAGACAAGTAACTAATACCTGATATAGTATGGTTCACGCTTGCATTGTCAGAGGCAAAGAGAAGGGCCAAGTCCATGAAAATATTATCTCCATCTTTCAGGAAAGCAGAGGTAGGAGCAGAGGCAGAAGTAAGGTCAGGGTCATAGAGAGATGTGGGAGCAGAGTAAAGAAAACAAAGAACTGCATTTAATCAGCTACTGGCATATATGACAGTGAGAGGCAGAATAGGAAAAGTTAGAGCTCAAAAATATAATAATTTGACAAATTTGTCTTCTGGTAGGTTGGAGTTCAATGAATTGATTTTTAGTACATTGGGCTGCTTCCAGTGCTCAGTGACCATAAACTATTATTTTTACTTTAACTTGTATTTATTAAGGTTGCACAATAGTGGGTCCTCTGCTCATATCCCCCAATAGCAGCAATAATTTCACAGCCATCCATGGACAAAAGTGCCTTTGTAGGAGATTTGAGACCAAGGTAGGAGACTGCAAAATCCTGGTAGAGCCCAAGACCAAGGAGGAATGTTTAGAGAGGGCAGACCACACACAGGTGGGAGGCTCACTGACTGTGTTCCCAGCTACAGACTGGGAAATGGCCTTGTGACCCCTGTGGTCTCTTCTATATGGTACTGCAACCATAACCATTCATCAAAGTACTTGGGAAAAGTCATGACCACCTCTTTTTTCAGTGACTAGTCTACAAATCTCAGTCCCTGTTGTGGACTCTGAAGCAGCCCCATAAGTTAACTCAAGCCCCTCTCAGCTGCAGAGTAGACCTGCCTCTATAGGAGTCCACCAGAAGACATATCCTTCTGTGCCCCTAGAGGCAGGACTGCCTAACTTGATCCCAGCATAGATCTTGAAGTGGCCCTGCAACCCAGCTCCTGCGTCTGCTACCCATGGTTTAGGAAAATATTGCTTACCCAGGAACCCAGCAGGAGGCACACCTATATGTGCCCCAAGAGGAAGGCCTGCAGACTTTGGTCTTGGCTGTGAACCATGAAGCAGCCCTTTGACTTGGTTCAATTCTCTGTCATCCATAGTAGAGTGACAGTTCTGACTTCCCAGGGACACACTCAGTGGCACAGCGGGAACCTTCCCTGGGACCTAGAATGAGCCACACCCATCTGTGCACCTGGAAATAGTCCCACCATCTGTAGATCTAAATGCGGACCCTAAAGTGGACACTTGGCCCCATATCAGCCCTACTGATCAAGGTCTTGGAGGCAATCCAGTCCATTCAGGACCAGGCGGCACCCATGCCCACTGAAGCCCCTGGTAATGAAGCCACCACATGTGGACTCCACTGTGGATCCTGTAGCAGTTAATTAGTCTGTTCTCAGCCTGCTATAAATACTTGAGACTGTTTAATTTGTAAAGAAAAGAGGTTTAATTGGCTCAGGGTTCTACAGGTTGTACAGGAAGTATAGTGGCTTCTGCTTCTAATGAGGCCTCAGGAAACTTACAATAATGGTGGAAGGTGAAGGGAAACCCGGCATGTCTTAACATGGCTGGAGCACAAGCAAAAGGGAAAGAGAAGGGGGAGGTGTCACACATTTTTAAGCAACCAGATTTCATGAGAACTTACAGTATGAGAATATACAGTAACAAGGGGGAATGGTAGTAAAACATTCATGAGAACTCCACACTCATGATCCAATTGCTTCCCACAAGGCCCCTCTTCCAACAATGGGGATTACAATTCGGCATGAGATTTGAGCAGGGGTGGGAGAGTGTGGGAAGACGGGAGGGGGGCACACAGATTTAAACCATATTAAGCATCTGTGTGACCTGACTCCAACCCCACCCGACTGCATTTTAGGAGGTAATTCTATAAGCCAAGCGACCCAAAGCAGAAGATATTTATCTGCTGAAATCCGTCTCTACAATTTGGAAGAATTGTTTGGTCCTTCAAATGCACAGGCACATAGGTGACGAAGAATCAGGCAAACATGACACCACCAAGGAAACTCATAAAGTTCCAGTAAATGACCCTAAAGAAATCAAGGTATACAAATTTCTTGAATAATAATTCAAAGCAACTATTTTAAAGAAATCAACTTGATGCAATAAAACACAGGTAGAAAACTAAATACAATTAGAAAAACAATGCATAACATACCAACATTACAGTACTAGAATATTCTACATTTGATTTATGTATTTACCATCACCAGTGAGTTTTATGCTTTTATATGGTTTTATTATTGTTACTTAGCATCCTTTCATTTCAACTTACAGAACTCCATTTAGCATTTCTTGTAAGGAAGGCGTAGTGGTGATGAATTTTCCTGTTTTTGTTTGTCTGTGAATATCTTTATCTGTCATTCATTTCTGAAAGACATTTTTGCCGGGTATAGCATCCCTGGCTGGCAGTGTTTTGCTTCTCATGTTTTGATTATATTATTTAACTCCCCCATGGCTTGCAAGGTTTCCCTTGAGAAGTGTGCTGATAGCTTTATGTGGGGTCCCTTTTGAATGACAAGTCTCAATTCTCTTGCTATTTTCTAGATTCTCTCTTCGTGTTTCACTTTTGACAATTTGATAATAATGTGTCTTAGAGTAATCTTTAGTTTGTCTTGCTTGGGGATACTTTGCAACTCACGATTCTGGATGTACATATCCACCCCAAGATTTGAGAAGTTTTCAGTCAGCATTTATTTATATAACCTTTCTGCCACTTTCACACTCTCTTATCTTGTAACTCCCATAATTCATATATTCTTATGTTTGATAGTGTCCCATAGGTTCCTTATGCTTTCTTCACACTTTTTCATCCTTTCTTGTTTTTGTTCCTCTAATTGGCCAATTTCAAATGACCTCTTTTCAAGTTCACGAATTCTTCTGTATGATCAAGTCTACTGTTGAAACTATCTAATAAATGTTTTAGTTAATTCATGTGTTCTTCAGCTCCAAGATTTATGTCTGTTTTTTATGGTTTCTCTTTCTGTATTAAATTTCTAATTGTTTTCATACATTGTCTTTCTAATTGTATTTAGTCTTCTATCTGTGTTTTATTGCATTACATTGATCTTCTTTAAAATTGTTATTTTGTATTATTATTCAGGAAATTTGTATACCTTGATTTCTTTAGGGTAATTTACTGGAGTTGCATGAGTTTCCTCAGGTGTTGTCATGTTTGCCTGATTCTTTAACATCCATGTGCCTGTGCATTTGAAGGAGAAAACAATTCTTCCAAACTGTAGACACTGATTCCAGCAGATAAGTATTTTCTGCTGTTGGGTCCCTTGGCTTATAGAATTGCCTCTTGAAATTCAGTCTAGTGGGGCTGGAACCAGGTTACGTGGCTGCTAGATATGGTTTGGATCTGTGTCCCCCGCACCCAAATATCATGTTGAATTGTAATCCCCAGTGTCAGAGGAGAAGCCTGGTGGGAAGTAATTGGATCATGGGGGTAGAGCTCTCACGAATAGTTTAGAATCATCCTCCCTTGGTATTGTATGGGGAGTGAGTTCTCAGGAGACATCGTTGTTTAAAATAACGTTTAACTCTAGAATAAGAGTTAAAAGACAAAAAGTATTAAAAATAAATATAGCTACAATAATTTCTTGGTGGATACATAATATAAAAAATGTAAAGTTTTACTTCAACAATGTAAAACGTGGGCTGGGCGGTGGTAAAATTGTAGCATTTTTTATATGTAATTGAAGCTAAGTTGTCAACAACATAAAAGAGAATGCAATAAGTATAAGATGATTAATCTTAGCCTCATGATAACCACAAAGCAGAAAACTCTATTAGATCACAAAAGTTAAAGAGAAGGGATTCGAAGTGTACCAGTACAAAAAATAAATCAGGAAGGAAGTCAGCAAGAGAGGAAGAAAGGAACTACAACATAGTCATGAAATAACAAAATCACAATAGTGTGTCCTTGCTAATTACTAATTAATTTATGTAAATGTACTGAATTATTCAATCAACAGAGTGCTTGAATGGATAAAAATATGAGATCCAACCATATTGTGTTGATGAAAGACTCTCTTTATGCTCAAGGACACATGTAGGCTGAAAGTGAAACAATTGAGAAAGATATTTCACATAAATGGTAACCAAGAGATCAGGTGTGGCTATACTTATATCAGACAGAATAGACTATCACTCAAAATCTGTCTTGAGAGACAAAAAAGTCCACTAGGTAATGACAAAAGGGTCAATTCATCAAGAGGATATAACAATTATAAATTTATATATATCCAACATTGGAATACCTAAATATATAAAACAAATATCAATGTAAGCGAAGGGAGAAATAGACAGCAATACAATAATAGTATGGAGTTTTAACACCCCACTTGCAACAATGGATAGATCATCCAGAAAGAAAATCAAAAAAGAAACATCAGACTTGAATGACACTATAGGCCGATGGACCTAACAGACATGTACAGAATACTCAATTTAACAGTGGCAGAATATATGTTCTTCTCAAGTGCAAATGGAACATTCTCCAGGATAGGTCTTATGTTGGGCCACAAAACAAGTCTTAGCAGATTTATAAAGACTTGAAGTCATTATCAAGTGTCTTTTCTGACCATCATGGTATGAAACTAGAAATCAACAGCAGTAAAAATTTTAGAAAATTTACAAATAGGTAGAAATTAAATAACTCACCCCTGAACAACCAAAAGGTTAAAGAAGAAGTCAAAAGGGAAATCAAAATGTATCCTGAGAAAAACTAAAATGGAAACACAACATAGCAAAACTTATGGGATGCAGTAAGATCAGCCCTGATAGGGAAGTTTATAACTATAAATGCCTAATAAAGGAAAAAAATCAAATAAACAACCTAACTTTATACTCCAAGAAAATAGAAAAAGAAGAACAAATTAAAACTAAAGTTATCTGAAGGTATACATACAAAAGAATATTATTGAGCCATAAATAAGAAGGAGGTCCTGCCATTTGTGACAACATGGATAAACCTGGAAGACATTATGCTAAGTGAAATAAGCCAGACAGAGAAATACAGACATTGCATGATCGTTCTTATATGTAGAATCTTAAAAAATTGTTTGCCTAGAAGCAGAGAGTAGAAAGATATTTGCCAGGAGCTGGGATGGGGAAATTGGGGATATGTACATCACAAACACTGAGTTATAAGATGAATATGTTCACGGAATCTAATATATAGCATCGTGACTACAGTTATAACACTGTATTTTTTACTTGAAGTTTTCTCAAAGAGTAAAATCGAAGTGTCTTCAACACACACAAAAACGCACACATACACAAAATAAAACACAAAATAGTAACTACGTGAGATTTTTATGTGTTAATTCCTTTTATTGTCGTATAATCATTTTATAATCTACATGTATATCACAACATCACATTGTACACCTTGAATATATACAATTGTTACCAATTATAGCTCAATAAAGCTGAAAAAATAATTTACATTTAGCGATGCTTAAGTTTAAACTTCATTTTAATTAACTTTTTCTTGATCATGTTTTTTCAAATTGCAAATGAAATATGTACTTTTTGTTACAAGTGAAATAACATAATAGATCCCGATAGCTCCACCCACAACCCATGTTAACCACTCTACTTTCCTCCATGTTCATATAAAATACATATACATGTACACACACTTAATACTAATAGACATATACACAGTTTTTTGGGTTGTTTCATGCTTTTAAACTTTGGATCATGTATGTGTCTTTACATCTTTGTTTTTCTTAGGAAAGCCTCATAAAATCTTGAGTCAACTTATAGAGCTCTAATTTATTATTTATAAAATTCTGCATAATAGCCCATGGTGTTGGTGTATGCTAAATCATTTGAATTATGTCTCCGTTTTGTGGAGTGGACAGTCTTCAAGCTTTGTGACACCATGTGCAACGTTCTAGTGAATTGTTTTGTGTATTTAGGTATTGGAACTTTTATTTCCATGTGGATAGGATTATTAGTATCTTTCTTATTTTTTACTAGATACACATCTGTATTACTTCTGCAATTTGCAAAACATCTAAAAAATGCATATTTTTATTTAAAATATTATTCCACACCACTGGAGTCTTAAATTGAGTTCCTGAGAAGCAGACTCTAGAGAGAAACTTGCATTCAGGAGGTTTCTTGGCTATTCCATTAAGAATCAACACCTGCAAGGGAGGGGAAAAGGATTGAATAGAGGAAGAAGGTTAACTGTGATGCAGGTGCCACAGATTTTCCATCTGATTCAACAAGAAGCTCTGGAGTTTGTCCAGAGCTTCACAGTTGTCCAGAATTGAGGCAGGGGAGCTGGGCCTTCATAGCCCTGCACTGACCAATCATTGTACGTAGTTGCCCTTGGGGAAGAGACATAACCTTGAGCAAAGCAACTCCTTTAGATCAAGGACAAGGCCCAGAAAAGATCACAGCTGTGAGCCATTAGCAGTCAACACTCCTGGCAGCTGGGGAATTAAGTGGCTGAGTCCTGAAGTGGTATCTAGGCAGTACATCACAGCATTCACTACAACCAGTAATTAAAAATTCAAATGAAAACAAAAAATAATACCTAAAATGTACCGAATGCTAGAAGCATACCAATTTGTCAAAAATCAATTTGTTAGAAGCCAATTTTTCAGATGACCAATATGTCAAATTACTGAGGATTACTAGGTCAAAGGGTGAGTGTCTCTTTTTCTTTTAAAAGATGATGCCAGATTGGTTTCCCAGATAGCTGTATGACATTCACTTCCATCCGCAATGTGAGAGAACCAGTTTATCTTATTTTGCTGCCAGCATTTCTGATAACTATTTTGAAGAGTAAGTGAGTCAAGGAGTGTATCTAGGTATAAAGCAGTAGGGAATGGCCTAACCTCTGGAAAACTGGGAATTGCATACCTAATTAAAAGACTTTGAAATTCAGTTATTTAGAAGACTGCAATGTTGGACAAGCAAAATAGATCTTCAGGACTTTCCTCAAGAGCTGATAGTTTTGGACCCCCTGTTTTAAAAAGAGTATATATGGTGGAATAGAAAATTCCATAGCTAAGCGAATAGAGACTTTCCTTGTTTTATAACAAAGAGATAGCAAGAATGTTTAAGGCAGTCACCTATGATGTTTGTTTTAATTTGGGGCAAGATTAGGTATCAGAGAGTTTTCAGATCTTATGATGAACCAATATCTTAATTAAAAACATTTTCGGCCAGGCGCGGTGGCCCATGCCTGAATCCTAGCACTTTGGGAGGCCGAGGCGGGCAGATCACCTGAGGTCAGGAGTTCGAGACCAGCCTGACCAACATGGAGAAACTCGGTCTCTGCTAAAAATACAAAATTAGCCAGGCGTGGTGGTGGTGCATGCCTGTAATCCCAGCTACTCCGGAGGCTGAGGCAGGAGAATTGCTTGAACCTGGGAGGCAGAGGTTGCGGTGAGCCGAGATCATGTCATTGCACTCCAGCCTGGGCAACAAGAGTGAAACTACATCTCGAAAACAAACAAACAATCAAACAAAAAACATGTTTTCTAGGCCAGCATGGTGGCTGATGCCTGTAATCTCAACACGTTGGGAGGCTGAAGTGGGAGGATCACATGAAGCCAGGAGTTCAAGACCAGCCTGGACAACAGGGAGAAACCCCGTTTCTACTAAAAATAAAAAAAATTAGCCAGGCATGGTGTCACGTGCCAGTAATCCCAGCTACTCGGGAGTCTGAGGCACCAGAATCACTTGAACCTGGGAGGTGAGGTTTCAGTGAGCCAAGATCACACCACTACACTCCAGCCTGGGCAACAGTGAGACTCTGTCTCAAAAAAACCACCAAAACAAAACATGTTTCCTCAAAAATCTATGGAACAGATATATTTTGTGGTTAAAAAAGCACTTTCTGTTTGTCTAAGATGTATTAAAATTACATCTTTAGCACTCTTGAATTATACAAATTTATGCAATATCAACTTCTCTGCTCACTAATTGCTTTGTTTTTTAAATGGGAATTCACTGAATGCCTACTATATTTTAACCACTATGCTAGGACTTGGGATTCAATAGTGAACTGGGGAGGCATGGAGCTTACATACTAGTGGGAGAGACATAGAAATAACCAAACAAGATAACAAAAGAATAATTTCAAGTTGGAATAAATGCTATGAAGAAAACGACAAAAAGATTGAGAGAGAGCATGTGAAAATTTAGCATGTTACATTCTGCTAGGGGAAACAGGTGGGTAAAAAAAGATACTAGGAAAAGGGGGCCCGAGTAGGAGAGCAGGGGAAAGAGAATAGACTCTGAGGCCCATCTCTGCTCTGTCATTGACTGGTTTCATAACCTTGGACAAGCCATTTTACAGCTTCCTGGCTGGACTTTCTTATTTGTGAAGTGACATTACTGGAATCTACCTGAAAAAGTTGTGAATCTACCTGAAAAAGATGAATTATAAAATGGAAAGACCATAGAATGCTGCTGGGCACGTAGTAAAATTAACTTTCATGATTATAACTTGCAGAGTTGATGTATGAATTCACAGACTCACCAGCTGAAAATGAAAGTGTGAAATGAAAGATGAGCAAGGCAACATTTTAAAGAGGCTGCAAGTATTTGTTATAAAAGAATAGTGCTTTCTGCAGTTCCATCTACCATTGTCCTTCTTATACTTTGTGCGATAGAAATAACAGAGTAAAATTTCTAGGTCCCACACTGCTGTATCATGCCTGGGCCTGGAATGCTCTCCTTGTTTCACTTTTATCACCTCCGACCTCGTGAATCACCTGTCCAATTTGAGGTCAGATACCACCACCTCCAAGAAGCCATGTCTGTCTCTCCCTTCTCTCAGACAGCATATCAGATCTCTCTCTGTATAAGATCTACACATTGCATATTATGGAATTCTGTGTTCTGACACCGTGTTCCCATCTGTTTCCGTGGCTCTTTCTCATAAGAACTGTGAGTATCTCAATGACAAGGATTCTGTGTCACACTCATCTTCTCATCTCCAAAATTTAACATGGTGATTCATGTATAGTAGGTTTTCAATAATTATTTGTTGAATGAATGAGTGCATAAATGAATATTTTTATTGACATCATTCATAATTTTAGCGGACTTTCAACAATTGCACAGATGCACAGATGAATTAGTGCTACAATAAAGAAATAGGCAAGCAGTAAAATTGGCTATGAGAAATAGTAGTAGCAACATTAATCGCTAGTTTTTTGTACATACTGTATTTCATCTGCTTAACAGCCCTATTAGATAATTCCAATTATTATCCATATTTTCAGAAGTAATGAATATGAGGCTCAAAGGGGTTAAGCTGCTTGTGCCAGATTATATAGCTAATAAAACCATGTATTGCTTTGTATACTACTTGAGCTTTCACTAGCTAGAGTGGTACTGTTTTGGAACCATGATATTTGAAATAGGTTATGACAAAATAATGATAGAAACATTTTAACATGTTATGATTAAGTAATTTTGAGAAACACTGCATCTTCCTCTTGAGGATGCACATTAAAAACTTCAGAAGTCCTGAAATAAAGAATTCAATTGCTTTTCTGAACATAGCTTAGCTTAACTGATGACAGAGCTTTATTTTTTTTCACAGAACAACAATTGTTATTCCAAAAAGATACAGAGGCATATACTTTGAGAATTTCTCACGAATATATGGAAACAAAACAGAAAATTTAGTCTCATATAATCGTGTATAAAATATACTGAGTCTATTTAGTTCCTAAACTCTATTCTAGAGTCAAGATTGTTTCTACTAACTGAAATTGTTTAGATAAGACTGTGGCAGTATAAGGCCAGGCTATAAGCAAGGAGGAGATGACACTTTACATAAACGTCTTACGTAAAATTATCTGTGCACTGCTGTCTGCAAAACGTTAAGACATATGTAAAGAGACAAATAATGCTTACACATTATCTATGTGTTTGATGAAAATGACAATACAGTATTTAGGGTAAGATATGCCCCCATCAGAAAAACAAACTTATGTAGCTTTTTAGCATATACTTTTTTTTAAATTGAAAAGCTGCTATATATTATTGCAAAGAACTTAACTGTATTTTAGGTTGCACGTACATAGGACAAATGACAGAAATAATTGATGATCATTTAGAAAAATTCCATTAATGAAGAGAGTAAATCTGTAAAAATCATATCATTTGGAGACCTTTCGAATTCCCGGCTAACCATCTTTGCATTGAATGTTGCCACATGATGTCAGTGCCTGGGTTTACTGTTATAATTGTGTTGGCATCAAGTGCTACTACTTGGCCTCGAACTAGGGAGGAAAGATTAGGTGTGGGCATTACATGGAAGTGAAATGTTTGCACCAAGTGAAGGTCAAATTATATTATGGCATGTTGTATAATTTAAGACTTGAAAATGTCTGGACAATAGAAAAATTGTGGGAAGAATGGAATCATCACACAGTCCTTGGTATCGTAGGCATACAAAGCCCAAAGATGGAGGCCAGTCAGTGCCATATTCATTTCGTGTGGTACTCTCGTTTTCATAGATATTATGATCTTGTTGTTATTTAATTATACTTTTGTTTTACGGTATGATGAGAGCTATGACAATGAAGACAACTAATTTGCGCCTAGTTTTATATTTGTATACACTTAAGCAACATTCTAATTAAAACAATTGTCATCACTGAGAATCTGACCTGCTCTAATTGGTTACGGTTTTCTAAATAGAAAATGATGAGCAATGTAAATCTTGTAACTCAGTTGTCCTCAAGTGGGAAAATATGGAAATGGGTGAAGGCATGGTAGTTGTCACAAAGCCTGGGCACTGCTCCAGTCAACTACCATGATTTATAGGAAAGTGGCCAGGATGCTAAATGTTCTGCGAGTGCTCAAAATTGACTTGAAAAACTAAGAATTGTCTTGCCAACAATGTCTATCGTACTAATGTTTAAGTCCTATTGATAATACTAGGGTTTTTTTTTTTTTTTTGGATTGACTCCCACCTTATTGGGGTCACTGTAATGTTTGAGGCAAATTTGAGCCGAGCTCTAGCAATTGCACTGTGCCATAGGATCCATATGTGTGCATGCACATCTACCTCCTTGCTTTAATATTTTCCCATTCTCTTTCCTCTTCATTTAGAATTATTTACTTATTTACATCCAATCTCATTCCATAAAGGGTGTGAGTGTGTTTGTGTATGTGTCTATACACACCTGATTGAGCAACTGTCTAAATTGGACAGGAAGTGTTTGGTTTATGTTTGTTTACTATTGTTTCATTTCTTTACATGATATGTTTTTCGCCTATATTTGTATCTCCAATAGATTATAACATCTTTTAATCTTTCACACCACCACATAGTCCAGGGTTTCTTTTTATTTCCATACAGTACACATTTCTTAACCTTTTTTAGCCTCAATTTTATCGTCTGTCAAATGGAGAAAAGGCACATACCTTGTGAGTTTGTTGTAAGGTTTAAATGAGAAATAAGAAAGGGCATAGTTTAAGTCAGTGACTACCACATAGTAAGTGGTTAAAATTTAGCTATATAAAGCTATTTGCATTTTTTTCAATGAATCCCTGCAAATTTGTGATAGTTCCATTAGAGAAATAATCAACACTTTAGAGCTGAACAGGAACATAAACTTATTGCTACAGTGGAGCAAATTGGAGCCCAGAAAGAGAAGTCACTCTTGTCCAGTACTGGATACTTCTAGGAAGTTTTCTTATTTTCACTTGAATGTTTTCCCATTCTATCCCCTTTGAGCCCTGGAAGCTAATAAAAATGTTAAGGAATGGGGTGACAACAGAGCTAATAATCTCTTTAAATAATAAAATTATTTAAAGTTTAAATGAGTTGAGAAAACAGGATGACAAAAGAATATTTATTTTTAAATGACAACCACATTTGTTTTGTTTGTGTTTTTTTAAAATCAGAATAAAAAATTCTCTGTGAGATTTAAATGTCCACTATAATGTGAATGGTAGTAAGCTGATTGCCAGAATATACTTTGATCACCTATCTTACTCACTGGTAGTTTTGACAAAGAAAATGGGTTTTTATTTAGGTTTTTAAAGGGCATGTTACTGCCACTTCCCCCAGAAACATATTGAGAATACTTGCCATGAATCTCTGAAGCAGGCATATTATATTACCAATCTGGTTTTTATATGCTGGTTATCACATTGAGACATGCTTTCACTTACCTTTCAATTTTAAAAAGGCTGGTGATACTTACACATCCAAGTGGACATAATTCTTTTATCCTTTATAAATTTCCTATGGAAAACTGTGTTTCTTTTTAAAACTATTTATTGAGGTATAATGAATATACAAAAATTGTAAATATGTAATATATACAATTTGATGTTTGGACATATGCATGAAACAGTGAAACCATCACTGCAATCAAGGTAATAGCCTTTAAAAAAATAAGAAAACTGTGTTACCCCTTGAAATTGCCTTTTTTGATGTGCCAACAGCAGTGGCCAAATAGCCAGGACATTTTCAGCTGTGTGTCACCAAATTTATTTTGCTTTTGGACAGTTTGACCTACCCTTGAACTTATCTATGTCATGCTGCCCAACTTATTTCCTGTGTTTCAACACTATCATTAAGAAACTCATTTTTTTTAGATTAACTGGAACCCTTGAAAAAGATTTAATGTTGCTTCTTCTGTGGTTTTTCTCATTTGATAGCAATGAAAATAAGATAAAGGAAAGACAAAAGTGAGATTCCAATATAAAACAATACCTTAGCTTTTTCTCATTTCCATTTTTCTTTGAAATGTATTTGTAGTTTGTATCTGTGGAAGGCCTTTTTCATTACATGATGCATAAACATGAAGAATGTGTAGTGATATGCATGCTGCTTGTGTCTGGGCTGCTCTTTATGCTTATATTTTCTTGCCCTTGGCAAGAAATAAAAAGTGATTTTGCAGTTTTCTTCACTGCTTTTTTATGAGTATAAAATACTTACTCATAATATTTTTCATAGATCTTTTAGTAATGTGGTTGTCAGATAAAACCTTTCCTCTCTGGGTTGTTGATTTTATGGTAACAACCAGAAGGTGAGTAATTTCAATCACTTGACAACATATTAGGATTAAAGCAAAAATAAGTAGGATCTTTGCATGTCTTCAAATACACATTGTATACCAAATAAAGCAGGATCAATGAAAGTCTTGATAAATATCTGCTGTTTTTTATCTACCAAATTTCTGTTGGAGTTCCTTAAGTTGTTAGAAAAAATCTAAACGCAGAGGCTGCCACCTGCTATTGCCCATGGTACGGGCAACCCAAAGCAAATGCTAAGAGTTTTATGGAGTTCTTTTCTCAATTTGTTATTGCATCTGATCTCATTCATTGCAACAGATGTCACATGGTGCAGACAGATAGAGGAAGGTGAATGAAACAGATTCCAAATGGCAAACTGGACATTTTATTGTGTTTGTATTTATTTTGTGAAGTAGAATGAGTATTAAAGCAATCTAGAATTGATATACAGCATCCTCAAGTGTGATTGGCCAGGGTGTGCTTACTGCTTTGACTGTTTTATTAGTACCAAGTGGTGGAAACACTAGGGAGACATTCCCATCTTCCCAACAAGTGGAAACTTAATTATCACAGTGTCTTTTGCGCTAAATATTTCCTTTACTAATCTTTTGTATTCTGCTTGGGTCCTCAACATTGGTTGTGTCATCAGAATTCACTTAACAGTTGCATTGTTCATCATCCCCCTTTTTGGTGAATGGCCACTCACTGTTACCCAAACTCTGCAGTTCAGTGGTTATCAATCACGTCAAATAAGGCCATGCCTGATATAAGCCTGATGAACAATCTCTATAGCATAAAGAGCCAAGAATATATTAGAGTGATTCTATAGATGATATAATTGTTCAAGTATACTGGAAGAATTAAAAATGATGTTAAAAACAGAAGCACTATGGAAAGAGAAAAATATGACCTTTTAGCTTCACAGATGAGATGGACACCCAGTGGTTGCATTCTTGGTGTATGTGTCCGTTTTTACACTGCTCTAAAGATATTACCAAGACTGGGTAATTTACAAAGGAAAGAAGTTTAATTGACTCACAGTTCCACATGTCTGGGGAAGTGTCAGGAAACTTACAATCATGGAGAATGAGGAAGCAAGCATCGTCTTCAAAAGGCAGCAGAAGAGAGAAGAATGAGGAGGACAGGGGGAAGAGCCCCTTATAAAACCATCAGATCTCATGAGAACTCACTCACTATCATGAGAACAGCATGGGGGAAACTGCCCCCATGATCCCATCACCTTCCACCTGGTCTCAACACAGGAAGATTATGGAGATTACAACTCAGGATGAGATTTGGGTAAGGACACAGAACCAAACCATATCCCTTGGTGACATGAAGTATTGTGTTCTGAATTTCAAGTGAAAATTCTCTGGAGACACTGGGCGTGTGCTTCCAATGTTTAATTCAAATATTACTCATATACCTTTGTGGCAAGGGAGAACCGTATTGGGTATATTTTATGTAATCTTGGGAAACTTGGGAGACTAGAGTGAGGAACAGGCCTCCTATTCTTGAGGGTTTATATAAAATGCACAATTACATCAGTGTCTCAAACCCATAGTATAAATACTGATGGGAGGAACAACAGCCATTATGTTTTCTTCTCCACTCAAACAGGAAAGATGAAATCTCTATCATGTTGTGTATTGCGTATAGGCCTATAAATTCAACTCCTACATTATACTAACTATTCAGATTCACAAAAAGCAAGAAAAAAAGAGATTTGTCTCTGTCATTTCTATGAAGGACTAAATCTCTACTCATCTCACAAATGTGTCAGAGAAGAATAGATGGTACTACTGGATAGCACAGTGCAAATCCATCTTCATTGTTGAAAAATATCGTAAATGTTTCTGAGAACAGCTTTGATTAGCAAATGGATTAGCAAATGGCAATTCCTTATCATTGGTATCATAGGAACCACCATAGGAAGAGAATGGTAAATGGCTAGAAAGTGCAAAGTTCCAGGAAGGCTTTTCCCAGATCATGAAAACCATCAATATGCTAGTACAACACAGATGAAAGAGGATGGGTGTTGGTGTCTGAGGTAGAAAGAAATGAAGTAGGATTGTGTTCTGGATTTGGCTTTTAGCTTGGCTGTTGTTGGTGTTTAGGAATTCTAGTGAAGTTTGTATGTTGATTTTGTGTCCTGAAACTTTGCTGAAGTTGTTTATCAGCTGAAGGCACTTTGGGGCCAAGACTATGGGGTTTTGTATATATAGAATCATGTCATCTGCAAACAGGGATAATTTGATTTCTTCTCTTCCTATTTGGAAGCCCTAATTTCTTCCTCTTCCCTGATTGCTCTGGCCAGGACTTCCAAAACTATGCTGGAATGGTGAGATAGTGTGTTCTTGTCTTGTGCTGGTGGTTTTCAAGGGGAATGCTTCCAGCTTTCATCCTTTCAGTATGATGTTGTTTATGGGTTTGTCATAGATGGCTCTTATTATTTTGAGGTATAATCCTTTAACACCTAGTTTATTGAGAGTTTTTAAATGAAGGAATGCTAAATTTTATCAAAAGACTTTTCTGCATCTAGTGAGATAATCATGTGGTGTTTCTCTTTAGTTCTGTTTTTGTGATGAATCACATTTACTGATTTGCATATGTTGAATCAACTTTGGATCCCATGGATAAAGCCCACTTGATTCTGATGGATTATCTTTTTGATGTGCTTCTAGATTCAGTTCGCAAGTATCCTGTTGAGGATTTTTGTATCAATGTTCATCAAGGATATTGGCCTAAACTTTTGTTATGTTTTGTCTCCACCACGTTTTTGTACCAGGATGATGCTGGTCTCATGGAATGAGCTGTGGAGGAGCCACTTCTCCTCAAATTTTTTTTGTGATAGTTTCAGTAGGAATGGTTCTAGCTCTTCTTTTTACATCTGGTAGAATTTGGCTGTGTATCTCTCTGACCCTGGGCTTTTATTGATTTTAGGCTATTTACTACTGATTCAATTTCAGGGTTAATTATCGATCTGGTCAGGGAATCATTTTCTTCCTGGTTCAGTCTTGGGAGGGTGTTTGTGTCCAGGAATTTACCCATGTCTTCTAGGTTTTCTGGTTTACATGCGTAGTGGTATTCAAAATCTCTGATGCTTGTTTTTATTTCTGTGGGACTAGTGGTAACGTTCCTTTTTTGTTTCTTATTGCATTTATTTGCTTATTCTCTCTTTTCTTCTTTATTAATATCTGATATGGTTTGTCTCTGTGTTCCCACCCAAATCTCATGTCTAATTGTATTCCTGACATGTTGGGCGAGGAGCCTGGTGGCAGGTGACTGAATCATGGGGGCAAATTTTCCCCTTGATGCTCTCATGATAGTGAGTTCTCAGGAGATCTCATCATTTAAAAGTGTGTGGCACTTCCCCCTTCTCCCTGCCACCATGTGATTCCAAGTTTCCTGAGGTCACCCCAGCCGTGCAGAACTAACTGTGAGTCAATTAAACCTCTTTTCTTCATAAATTACCTAGTCTCAGGTAGATGTAAATCCATCTTCATTGTTGAAAAATATCTTAAATGCATCTGAGAACAGCTTTGATTAGCAAATGGATTAGCAAATGGCAATTCCTTATCGTTGGTATCATAGGAACCGCCATAGGGAGAGAATGGTAAATGGCTAGAAAGTGCAGTCACAGAAAAGGTTTTCCCAGACCATGAAAACCATCAATATGCTAGTACAACACAGATGAAAGAGGAGAGGTGTTGGTGTCTGGGGTAGAAAGAAATGAAGTAGGATTGTGTTCCCGATTTGGCTCTTGGCTTGGCTGTTGTTGGTGTGTAGGAATGCTAGTGAAGTTTGTGTGTTGATTTTGTGTCCTGAAATGTTTGCAGTGTGCAAATGGACTAATGCAATATATTACTTAATTTTTCAAAAAAAAACCCTCTGGACTTGTTGGTCTGTTGAATGGTTTTTTGTGTCTTCATCTTTGTCAGTTCAGCTTGGTTATTTCTTGTCTTCTGCTAGCTTTGCGGTTGGTTTGCTTTTGGTTCTCTAGTTCTTTTACTTGTGATGTAATGTTTTCAATTTAAGATATTTCTGCTTTTTTGATGTGGACATTGCCCAAAAGAATAACATACCTAGGAATATAGCTAACCAAGTAGTTTTAAAATCTCTGCAATGATAATTTAAAAACACTGCTCAAAAAAATCACAGAAGACACAAACAAGTGGAAAAACATTTCATGCTCATAGACAGGAAAAAATACTATCATTAAAATGGCCATACTGCCCAAAGCAATTTACAGATTCAATGCAATTCCTATCAAACTACCAATGGCATTTTTCACAGAACTAGAAAAACCTATTTTAAAATTCACATGGAACCAAAAAAGTGGCTGAATAGCCAAAGCAATCCTAAGCAAAAAGAACAAAGCTGGAGACATCATGTTGCCTAATTTCAAACTATAATAGAAGGCTACAGTAACCAAAGCAGCATGATACTGGTACATAAACAGACACACAGACCAATGGAACAGAATAGAGAACCCAGAAGTTAGGCAACACAGCTACAACCTTCTGATCTTTGACAAAGCTGACAAAAACAAGAATGAGGAAGGGATTCCTTATTCAATAAATGGTGCTAGGTAACTGGCTAGCTATATGCAGAACATTGAAACTGAACCCCTTCCTATATCACATGCAAAAATCAACTCAAGATGTATTAAACACTTAAATGTAAAGCCCAAAACTATAAAAACCCTGTAAGATAACCTAGGCAAAACCATTTTGCACATAGGAACTAGCAAACATCTCATAGCAAAGATGCCAAAAGCAATACCAACAAAAGCAAAAATTGACAAATGGGATCTAATTAAATTTAAGAGATTCTGTACAGCAAATGAAACTATCAACAGAGTAAACAGACAACCTACAGATTGCAGGAAAATTTTTGCAAACTATGCATCTGACGAAAGTTGCATATCCAGCCTCTATAAGGAACTTAAATAAATTTTCGAGAAAAAAACCATTTTAAAAAGTGGGCAAAAAATATGAATGGACACTTTTCAAAACAAGACATGTGTAGCAAAGAAGCATATGAAAAACAGCTCAATATCACTGATTATTAGAAAAAATGCAAGTCAAAACCACAATGACATACCATCTCCCACCATCTTTGGAGATACATACTACCTCCCACCGTCTTTGGAGATACATACCATCTCCCAAGAATGGCCATTATTAGAAAGTTAAAAAACAATAGATGTTGGTGAGGTTGCAGAGAAAAGGGAAGATTTATCCACTGTTGGTGGGAGTTTAAATTGGTTCCACCATTGTGGAAAGCACTGTGACAGTTCCTCAAAGTGCTAAAAACAGACCTACCATTTGACCTAGCAATCCCACTACTTGGTATATACTCAATGAAATATAAACTATTCTATCATAAAGACACGTGCATGCATATGTTTATTGCAGCACTAGTCACAATAGCGAAGAAATGCAATCAACCTAAATGCCCATCAATGGCAGATTGGATAAAGAAAATGTGATACATATATACCATGGTATATTATGCAGCCATAAAAAGGAATGACATCATGTCCTCTGCCGACACATGGATGGAGTTGGAGGCCATTGTCCTTAGTAAAGTAATGCAGGAACAGAAAAACAAATACAACATGTTCTCACTTCTAAGTGGAAGCTAAATGATGAGAACACATGGACACAAAGAGGAGAACAACAGACACTGGGGCTTATCAAAGTGTGGAGATTGGGAGGAGGGAGAAGAGCAGAAAAATAACTAGTAGGTACTGGGATTATTACCTGGGTGACGAAATCATCTATACAACAAATCCCCATAACACGAGTTTACCTAAACATCAAACCTGCACATGTCCTCCTGAACTTAAAATCAAAGTTAAAAAAAAGGGACAAAGTGAAACCTGATCATCAGTCTCTTACCTTGTAATATCATAATTTATTTTTATAGCATATTTAGTAATTTAAAATCATTTATCTTCTTGTCTATAGTTTGCTCACCATTGACTAGAAGATAAACACTTTGAAGGGACCAACATACTCTGTGTTGTTCATAGCTAGTTTATATCCCATAATATGTCTTCCACTGACTCTGAGGTAAACACTCTTATCGTACTTACTGTCTTCATCTTATAAATATGAAAAACAAGAATCAAATATATTAAGTGGCTTGTCAAGTTAATTTATTAATTTGTATCTTGATTTTGTGTACATATAATTTAACAAGAATATAATAAAATGCAAAAAAATCACAGAAGTGAAATTTTAAAATACAGAAAAGCAAAGGTAATAATAAAAAAAAATGAAGCCAGAAGTGAGGTTAAGATTGCTAAGCATAACAAGTGCTATGGATGAGATCCAACTTTATCTCTAAGCTTTTTATAATCCACCACACAAAGAAGATCTTGATAAATTATAAAAAAAACAAACTGTCTATAATAAGCAGCAGAGCTTGGAATAACCGATTAATGCAATATACCTGCCTTGCAACTGATTCAGCCAACTCTTTCTTTAACATTTTATTGAGAGGTAAATAATTATATATAAATTCCTTCCGGTCTCTCGGCCTTACAGCAAGTCTGTGTATGTCACAATGCTTCCATAGATGTCTCAGAAAGACTGAGAATGCTAAAGGAGCAATGATCAGTCAGGCCTCTGTCATTGTCTTCTGGTTTACTTTCTGGGCCGGTGTGTCTAGGAAATGTGATGATCATATATAGCCATTTTTGGGTGAACCTTCAATATCACAAATAAATATGTTCTTCAAAAGGTGGGAAGATGCACTCAGAATCTTAAGTGAGGAAGATTATAATACAATCTTATAAAGCTAGCTTGTAAGTAGCTGCTTAAATTTCACATAAGCTTGTGGATCTCTGGGATTATATAAGTCTAACTTTGAATAAGTGAGGCAATGGATGTGGAAAATTGCCCTCAGCTTATTCCTTTATTTTTATTTTATTTGATGATATAACTATATAACTTTGTATCCTGTGAATTATATAATTAAATAAATGTTGATCTGTAAAAATCTATTCAGAGGACATTGGAACAGTGTTTTAACCTTTCATGTAGATCTTACCTTAGAGTACTGATGTTTTGGAGATGCTATTTAGCAAGGAGTATGAAAATATTTTCTGATTATATTATTTCTTTTGTTTCATTCAAATTTAAACAACTTTATACTGTAGAAAAACACACCCCAAAATATTTTCAGCTCATACTCAGTGATTTAAACTTTACACAAAAAATTATTCATGAATTAAGATAGTCTCACTCGGTCGCCCAGGCTGAGTGTAATGACACAATCACAGCTTACTGCAGCCTTGGCTTCCATGGCTCAAGCGATCCTCCCACCTCAGCCTCCCGAGTAGCTGGGACTACAGGCATGCAACACTAACCCTGGCTAATTTTTTATTTTTTTTTGTACAGACAGAGTCTCACCATGGTGCCCAGGATGGTCTTGAGTTCCTGGGCTCAAGTTATCCTCCTGCCTTAACCTCCCAAAGTGCTGGGGTTACAGGTGTACCACCATTCCCCGGCAAGCACTAATATATTTCAATAACTTAATGACTTAAGCTACATTAGAAGATACAATTTGCCGGATTTTATTCTATCTTTTTCTCTAAATGTTATAAAGCATCTTCTGTGTTTCAATATACACAGTACTTCATTTAATCTTATAAGGCAGTCACTATTATATAACTTATTTTAAATATTCAGAGAAGTCAAATATCTTGTTTAAATATTTTTCAGTTTCCCCCCCTTTCTTACATATTTGTGTCTGCATGTGAATATATGAATTTCTCTTTGCTATGTTAAGCTCCTAATTGATCATCTTTCTCTTTCAGTACTACCAAACATACCAAGCGCAAGGAACCGTCAAAATAGGGATTGCAAAACCAGGGAGGGTTAGGATTCAGGGATCTGTCAAAAACAGGGCTCAGGATCCCCTATCTCTGCTTCACTGGGGCCATTTGGCTTTTGCCCATTTTAGATATTGGGGCTCTACAAATAATTTTCTTTGAAAAATTATCTTGAGCTAATAATAATTGGTTAAAATGAATGCTTCTTATCTCCAGAAAAATAGCAAGCGGGGCTAGAGGTCGAGATTAGAAATATTTGCATTTACACTGAATAGGGTTTCAGGGTACGGTTTTAGGTCAAGCATAATGTGGAGGCTAAGTTTTCCATGGTGTGAAAACCAAGGGCTCAAAACAGCAAAGACCTAGGAAGTCATTATAGATTCATTTGGAAAAAAAACTGCTTTATATATCATTTGATTTTCACCTTTTAATTTTTTTTTTTTTTTGCATTATATAGGGCTGTCTAGGTTGGCCAAACTATTTCAAAGATCTATCTTTAAGAATGAACTCAGGAGCCTGTATTTTTTCACATTATGTGAGATTGACTATGAAGAACTTAGTACTTCTTGTCACTCACTTCTTTGCGGGAACCAGTGCCAGTTTGGACTATTGAACAAGTGGGATCTGTAGCTCATGACCTGGTAGGTTGATGAGAGTTTGTGCATATTTAACTGAGGGTTAACATGACAATAACTCATCTTCCAGAGAAAAATTAAGAGATTTCTATCAAAATTCAAATGGATAAAGAAACCGTGATGTGTGTGTGTGTGTGTGATAAAATATTATTCAGCCTTATGAAAAGAGATTCTGACCTTTGTCACAACATGGATAAACCGAGAGGACGTTATGCTAAGTGAAATAAGCCAGACACAGAAAAAAATATTGCAGGATATTACTTCTATATGGAAGCTAAAAATTGTCAAATATGTAAAGGTAGAGAATGAAACAGTAATTACCAGAGGTGAGGGGGGTGGAGAGATGTAGGCCGTAGGATCCAAAGTTACAAATGTGTAAAATCAACAAGTGTAGTGATCTAACATACAACATAAAGATTATAAAGTTTTACTGTAGGTATTTCTGTTAAATTAATAGATTTTAGTTGCTCTTGCACCAAGAAAGGGTACACATGAGATGATACATATAGTAAATTACTTAACTATAGTGACCATTTTACTATTTATATGTATCTCATAACATCATATTGTATAACTTAAATATACACAATAAAATTTATTTTTTAAAAAAAGATGTTAATTACCTATAAATGAATTAACCTATTTACCTATAAATGAAAATACATTTAAATTCCAAATGTATTTAAAGCCAAGACACAATATGAAAATATTTCTAGATAAGTGCATTTAAAATGCAAAAACATGAGTAAACCTATATACAAATATGTTTACATATATATGAGTAAACATATTTTACCCAAGAAATATGAGAGTGAGGAAGAATGAAGTACACAAACTGAGAAATTAATTTAGCAGCGCAAGCAAGAAAGAGATTCAGTGGACAATACTGTGTCATTTTCTGGTGAAAGGAAGCAAACAATTTAAACTACCAAAACAACTGTTTTCTTGACACTAAATTCTAAGGATATATGGGTGAAAACGTATCTTCAACTTCTGTTATTAAATAAATACAGCAATGCTTTTCAAATGGATGGTATTTAAATAGATTCTCCAGAAAAGCTGAGTGTCACATCAAATCAAATTTCAGTACAGGCATTTCTGTGGGAACAAGGGAATCTAGTTCAGGAAGACTAACTGATCATTCAATAGGGGACCAAAGCTTAGAGTACTCGGAGGAGGGAGTTCATGAGACCCTTTAGTATGTTTTTCTCAAATTTGAACCCTAGGCTTATACTATGAATTTATTTTGGTTAATTAATAAGGAAGGGTTGGGGAGGGAACAAAAATCCACTAAGAAGCATAAAATAAGATTAGAAGCTTTTCACTTCTGCCTCAAGTATCAATATTTCACCATAAAACTTCATATTCTTTATCTTCAAGGATACCACAGATTGGTTTGGGTGTAGTCTGGGGACAGAAACAGCCTTTATCATGCAGAGAATAAAAGCATGGTTAATTTGAAAAGCAGCATTATGGATTGAAGCTGAAATTAAGACCCAAACAAACAGTTGACCAGAAACATTACTCCAAAAGTACAGAAGAGAGTGTAAATAGCCAGTGTGATGTGATTAAATACATGATAGGTCAGAGAACAATCGGTTGCATAACAGATTATGGCAGGCATCTGCTGGACATATTGTTAGGGAAGCTTGCAAGTTTTATATGGAACTCACTGGTATTTTCTATATATAGGCCACTGATCAGTTTTTTTAATTTTCAATTTTTGTGGGTACAGAGTAGGTGTATATATTTATGGGGTACATGAGATTCTTTGATACAGGCAGGCAATGCATAATAATATCATCATGGTAAATGGGGTATCCATCCTCTCAAGCATGTATCCTTTGTGATACAAACAATCCACCAACTCTTAAAGGCAATCAATTTTGCCTCATATATCAGGCAATAAGGAAACTCATAAATATTTACTTTGAATGTATATTCACATATTGGGTTTAAATGTATATTTCTCCTTCTAGACTGTGAGCTTCATGAGGAAAGAGGCTGTCTTATTTATCACTAAATACCCAGTGAGAATCACATGGCTTGACAATTTATAAGATAGTAAAAAATGTTTGTTGAAGGACAGAATTACTCCTTCTATTTTTTTTTATTTAATAATAGCTACTTTACAAGAACAGAGAGATGGCATAATCCCTATGTTATGAGTGAGGATGTAAGACTCTGAACATTTAAATAACTTATACACGTTATAGACTCATCCATCCACTTAATAAATAACAGTGCTGTCATTTGAAGGCAAGTCTTCATTACGCCAAAGCCCGTTATGCGACACTCTCTCCTTATCAAACGAACACAGTAAACACACACAATGCACAAATCACAGTGTTAGGTATTTCAGATGGTGCAAAAATAAGTAAGATAAGGTCCCTAGGCCGGGTGCGGTGGCTCACGCCTGTAATCCCAGCACTTTGGGAGGCCGAGGCGGGCGGATCATGAGGTCAGGAGATGGAGACCATCCTGGCTAACACGGTGAAACCCCGTCTCTACGAAAAAATACAAAAAATTAGCCGGGCGTGGTGGCAGGCGCCTGTAGTCCCAGCTACTCGGGAGGCTGGGGCAAGAGAATGGCATGAACTCGGGAGGCAGAGATTGCAGTAAGCCGAGATCGTGCCACTGCTCTCCAGCCTGGGCAACAGAGCGAGACTCCGTCTCAAAAAAATAAAAAAAATAATAAAAAAATAAGGTCCCTGGCCTCTGACTAGCCTCTGAAGCAAGAAAAACAAAGGGTCATAAAACATTAAAACACAAACTTTTTTTCAGATCTAAGGATATTGAAAACAATCACAATATTTTTCTCTTAATGGGATAGCACAAACTTTTTCTGTTAATGGGAGAGGATCTGAAGTTTTTGATGAGAAGCTTGAAAGACTGACAATAGAAGTATTTAAAAAGTCTGATGCACATGGACGTGACAGGTGTGGTAGGCAGAATTTTGGTCCTCATAGCCTTCTCTGGGTCTTTTCTCTGCCGTGAGTGTGTTATATATTACATGCCAAAATGGACCTTACAGATGTAATTAAGGTTCAGTGGCATTAAAATAATATTATCCTGGATCATCTGGATAGAACCAACAAAATCACAAAATCACACGAGCTACTCCTTTTACCTCCATCTGTGGAGATCCAGATTTCTTTACTGAATCTTTTCTTTCTCTTTGGTTATATTGGCTATATTGATTAGTTATGGCATATATATATATATATATATATATATATATATCTTTCATCTTTTTATGGAATCAGCTTTTGTTTTGTTAATTCTCTCATATTTTTATTTTACATGCCATTTATTTTGCCCTTAATTATATTTTTGCCTCTTATTCTTTTCTGATTTATTCTGTTGATTTCTTTTAACTTTAATTCATTGAAAAGGTGTTATATTTTAATTTTTTCACATATACAAATTATAATTCAAACCTATTAAATTCCTCTCTAAGATGGACTTTAGACACATTTCTCAATTTTGATGGATACCAGTTTTATTGTTATTAAGCTCAAAATATTGCATAATTTACATTGCAATTCAATATTTAACATATGGATTATTTAGTGTTTTTCCTGTCAAGATATATAGAATGAAATTCTATATATATTCTTTCCAATATATATATAGGAATGAAATAATGGCACTCACAGCAACCTGATTGGAATTGAAGACTATTATTCTAAGTGAAGTAACTCAGGATTGGAAAACCAAATATTATATGTTCTAACTCACATGTGGGAGCTAAGCTAAGAGGATGCAAAGTCATAATAATGATACATTGGACTTTGGGGACTCAGGGAAAGGGTAGGTGGTGGTGAAGATAAAAAAATACACAGTGAGTACAGCATACAATGCTCAGGTGCTCAGGTGATGGGTGTACCAAAATCGCAGAAATCACCACTAAAGAATTCATTCATGTACCCAAACACCATCTGCTCCCCAAAAACCTATTGAAATAAATAATAAACAAAATTATGGTGGTTAGTAAGACAGGATTTGAAGACAGATTTTCTGACTTTCAATTCTTATTCTGCTACCTACTAATTGTATAACCTTGACCAAGCATAAGGAAATGTAATACCTCTGTGTTTCAGTTTCCTACTCAATAAAATTGTTGGAAGGATTAAATAAATAAATGTATGTAAAATACTTAGAAAAGTGGCACATGGTAAGCATTTAATAAGTATTAGTGTTATTATGGAATAAAAGCAAAACTGTACATATGAGAAAATTCATGGTCCAAAGAAGTTGTATTATCAAGGAAGAATTGAATGAAAACAAGTGAACTTGAGATGAAATTCAGAAAGTTAAAAGTACTAACAAAACAAAACCATAGGAGCTGATATTGTTTGGCTCTGAGTCCCCACCCAAATCTCATCTCAAATTATAATCCTCACATATCCAGGGAGGGACCTGGTGGGAGGTAATTGGATCATGGGGATGGTTTCCCCCATGCTGTTCTTGTGATAGTGAGGGAGTTCTCATGAGAGCTGATGGTTTAAAAGTGGAAGTTGTCCCTGTACTGTCTCTCTCTTCTGCTGCCATGTAAGACATGTCTTGCTTCCCCTTTGCCTTCTACCATAATCATAAATTTCCTGAGGCCTCCCCGGTCATGTGAAACTGAGTCAAATCAACCTCTTTTCTTTATAAATTGTCCAGTCTCAATTAGTATCTTTATAGCAGTGTAAAAATAGACTAAACCCCAGCACTTTGGGAGGCCAGGGCGAGTGGATCACTTGAGGTCAGGAGTTCAAGACCAGCCTGGCCAACATGGCGAAACCTCATATCTACTAAAAATACAAAAAAATAGCCAGGCTTGCTGGCAGATGCCTGTAATCCCAGCTATTCAGGAGGCTGAGGCAGGAGGATCACTTGAACTTAGGAGGTGGAAGTTGCAGTGAGTCAAGATTGTGCCACTGCACTCCAGCCTGGGCAACAAGAGTGAAAGTCCATCTCAAAAAAAAAAAAAAAAATACTAATACAGAGATTTGGTACTGGCAGAGTGGGGTACTGCTATAAAGACAACCTGAAAATGTGGAAGCAGCTTTGGAATTGGGTAACAGGCAGAGGTTGGAACAGTTTGCAGGGCTCAGAGGACAGGAAGATGTGAGAAATTTTGAAAATTCCTAGAGACTTGGTGAATGGCTTTGACCAACATGTCAATAGTTATAACATGACATAACATGCCATAACATGACATTCATTTTCATATCAAATGTAGTAAATTCTCAGTAAAACTATTAATTTATAAAGAAATATTTAATAATCTTCTCTACAGATCTTTCACTTCAAAAGTTAATTTTAATCACGTGATGGTGATTTTACTTTTTACCATGTGCATGCAAACATTTAAGATCCATACTGAATTTTGGCCAGGCGTGGTGACTCATGCCTGTAATCCTAGCACTTTGGGAGGCCAAGGTGCAAGGATCACCTGAGGTCAGGAGTTCGAGACTATCCTGACCAACATGGTGAAAGCCCGTCTCTATTAAATATACAAAAATTAGCTGGGCGTGGTGGTGGGTGCCTGTAATCCCAGCCCCTCGGGAGGCTGAGACAGGAGAATCACTTGAACCCAAGAGACAGAGATTGCAGTGAGCCGAGATCACACCATTGTACTCCCGCCTGGGCGACGAGAGTGAAACTCCATCTCAAAATAAATAAATAAAATAAAATAAAAGGAGTATGTAAAAAGGGAGGAGAACAGAATATCCAAGAGCTCTGAGGCAATATCAAAAAATCTAACATACACGTTATAAGTGTAGTTGTAATTCCAGGAAAAGAAAAAAGGAAAAATGCAAATAAAATATTTGAAGAGACAACGGTCAAGAATTTTCCAGAAATAAAGGAAGACATTCAATCCACAAATGCAAGCAAGATACATAACTACATCTCTCTGTTTCTTTTTCTCTTATTTCCCCATATCTTTCTCTCTCTCTGCTACAAAACAGAGAGAAAAATCAAATTACATTAAGAGTAACAAATGAGCATTATTACAGACGTCTCCCCAGAAACAATGCAAATAAGAAAAAAATAAATTGTCAATTTTGATGTATTAATTCAATAAAACTGTCAATCCAGAATTCTATGCTTATTGAACATTTTTAAATATGGAACATGAAATCAAATATACTTTTAGACAAAAATAGCTGAGAGATGTTCTTCTAGGAGAGATGCACTACAAGCAATGATAAAGGAAGTTCTTAAAGCAGAAGAAGCATGATATCAAGCAGGAATTTGAATCTACACAAAGAAATAAAAAGCTCCAGGCCAGGCGCTGTGGCTCACACCTGTAATCCCAGGACTTTGGGAGGCCAAGGCACGTGGATCACTTGAGGTCAGGAGTTCAAGACCAGCCTGGCCAACATAGTGAAATCCCATCTCTACTGAAAATACAAAAATTAGCTGGACATGGTGGAACACATCTGTAGTCCCAGCTATTCAGGAGTCTGAGGCAGGAGAATTGCATGAACCCGGGAGGCAGAGGTTGCAATGAGCCGAGATCATGCCACCGTATTCCAGCCTAAGTGGCAGACTGAGACTCCATCTCAAAAAAAAAAAAAAAAAAAAAAAAAAGTAAAGAAATAATTGAAAACCTCCAGAGAAGATAAAAGTAAATATCATTATACAAAACATTATTTCTTATGTTTAATTTTACTAAAAACAACTGACTTTCTAAAGTAAAAGTAGTAACAATATATTGAGCTATACAAATAAAACAAATAAGTAATAGCACAAACAATAATAGGTAAAAACTGGATCTACATGGTACCTTTCTTGCTATTAATACATATGAAGTAGAATAACATTTGAATATACACTGCGATATGCTAATTGTGTGTATTGTAAAACTTAGGAAAATAACTAAAAACATAGGTATAAACAATAAGTTAACAGTGTACTTAAAGCAGAATCATAAAGAACATTCATTTAGTCTGGGCAGAAATGGTAATAAAGAGTAAGTAACAAATGGAACAAGTAGAAAACAACTAGTAAGTTGGTAGAAGAATATCCAACTATATCAATAACTGGATTACATATAAATTGTTAAAATATCCCAATTTAAATGAAAGAAGTTTCCAGATGGGACATAGAATAAGACATAACTAATGGTTATATGGAAGAATGTTCTTTTAAATATAAAGATGTAGATAGTTTAAAATTAAAAGGATGGAAACGTATTTACCATAAAACCTCAAGTTAAAAAATAACTGGACTGGCCACATTAATATAAGATGAAGTAATTTTTTTGAAAAAAAAAGAATATTACCAGGGAGAAAGACGGATATTACATAGGAATAAAAACCATCGGTCTACCCAGAAAACATAATGATCTTAAACATTTAAGCACCTACCAACGACGCTTAAAAATACATGAATGAAAAATTAATAGAATTGAAGAAGAATAGACAAAGCCACAATTAGAGTTGAAGATCTAAAGACTCTTCCCTCAGTTACTGATAAAAACAAGTAGGAATCACATAAGTAAGGATATACAAGACCTAACAAAACCTTGTCAATGGTTCTAACCTATTTGACATTTGTAGATCAAGCTACACAATAGCACCAGAATATGCATTCTCTTTAAGTACACATGTAACATTCACAAATATAAACCATAATATGGGCCATAAAGCAAAAGGTTACAAAAATAGAAAATATAAAAATCATGTTCAGTAATATTTTAGAATGCTTAAAAACAAACCAATGAACAACAACAATAAAAAACTAACAATCAAAAAAAAAAAACACTGACTCTACCAAATGCTGATGAAGATGTGGAGCAACATCATTGGTGGAATTGTGAAATGCTACATCTACTCAGGAAAAAAGTTGAACATTTCTTATAAAGTTAAATATATACTTGCTGTGAATTATATAACTCACTCCTGGATGATGAAGAGAAATAAAAATGTAAATATACAAAAATATCTGTACAAGAATGTTTCTTTTATTTTTATTATAATTTCCAAAGCTTAGAAAAAAACTGAAGTTCGTCAATTAGTGATTGGATTTTTTAAAATTCTGATAAATCCCTACAGTGGAATACAACTTAGCAGTGAATAGGAAGGAAGAAGTAGGTTCTGGCCAGAAGATAATCAGGTAAAAATATCTGTACATAACATGCAAGCATAGGAAGATTTTGAAATGTAGAAAGAAGAATGTGGCAGAATACAAAGGGGACTTTGGGACTTCAGGAAGTACATGGCCACTTATTTCCATGAGTTTTCTAATTAGCTTTCATATATCTTAAGAATACTACAGCAGTCTCCAGTCTGGTACCAGCAACAGGCACAGGCTAAAGGAAAAATCTTGACGAAAAACCTATTTTCCTTAACCAGAAGACCAGAAAAAGGATGGCCCAACATAGCAGAGAACATTTTGCAACACCCATCCTATTCCCACCAAACACCAGAGAAAAAGCTTCTCTTCCAGACACACAATTTCAGTGAGGCCAAGAAGGCAGCTAATCTTGCACCCAGCCCTGGACCCCACCAATATAGTCTGGATATTTGTTCCACCCAAATATCATGTTGGGATGTAATCCCAAGTGTTGGAGGCGGGGCCAAGTAGGAGCGTGTGAGTCATGGGGCCAGATTCCTCATGGTCGGTTGCTAACCTCTTGGTAGTGAGTGAGTTTGCATGAGATCCGATAGTTTAAAAGTATGGAGCCCCTCCCACCTCCTCTCTTGCTCCTGCTTTCCCCATGTGATGTGCCTGCTCCTGCTTCACCTTTTAGCATTAGGAAAAGCTTCCTGAGGCCTCCCCAGAAGCCAAACAGATGTCAGCACCATGCTTCCTGTACAGCCTGCAGAATCATGAACCAATCAAACCTCTTTTTAAAACAAATTACCCACCCTCAGGTATTTCTTCATAGCAATGCAAGAATGGCCCAATATACATCCCAAATCAAGATGTGACTTTTTTTGTCTTGATTGTGTTACTGAAACCCAGGGGCAGTAGATCTTGCATCTCCTGGCCGGTAGAAGTGGGTTCTATTACAATTCTCCCAACAACAGAGTTGTGTATGTAATGGCAATAGTACTCAGAGGCTAGATGAGCTTCTAAACTCATATGGTAGCAATCAGACTTCATGAAGCTGTGCAAGGCAGTGTAATTATTCACCATTATAATTCACCACCACTGATTTTTGTTAGTGGGGACTAGCGGAGAGCTGAGCTTCTACTCCCACCACACATCAATGAAACTGAACAAAACAGTTGACTTGTTCACTTTCTAATCATCCCTGGTGTTAGTGGAACCCACTGGGGAGCTGAACTGCTATACCTGCCTGATATCAGTGAGGTCAGAATGGGGTGTTAAAAGATGGGGTTTATTAGCACTCCACTTTCTTCCTTCCCCTCCCTTGGTGTCAGCTGTGTTCACTAGAGTGTTTAGCTTCCACACCCAAAAAGCAGCAACAAAGCAATGAGAGTCAGCACTTTACTTATCTCCTTCTTGGGGATACACAAGACACATTATTATGGGAACACAGACATTTGAATGACAATGAATTTCTCTTCTAAAACTCTGAAGGCCAGTTTGAAGTGGAACTGGGCATTTCAGGTGTTGTAAAAATTGCCAAGTAGAAATTCTGTTTCCAGCAAAAATATTCTTCTAGAATAAAGGGGAATATAAGATATTGTCAGATGAGGAAAAACTATATGTTTTTGCTAGCAAATCCATTCTTAAGGATTGGCTAAAGGGAGATCTATAAAATAGAAAATGATAAAAGAAGGCTGGGAACTTCAAAAAGAAAAAACATCAGCATAAATTAAAATGGGCATAAATATCATATAATATCCTTGCCTTTGAGAGTTTCTTTAGTTATATTTTATGGTGAAGCAAAAATTAAAACAATATTTCACATATTGCTCAATGTATATAAAGACTTCATATGATTATATTTTTATTGTTGGAGGATAAACATATGTAAATCAAGTAAGGATTTTACACTTCACTCAAAGTGGTAAAATGTTGATACCTGTAGACTGTGATTAACTACCTATTGTAATATCTAGTGTAACAACTAGGAAAACTATACAATGCGCTATACTCAAAAACACTGTAAGTCAGTCAAGATACAACTCTAAAAAAAATCAGGTAAGTCTCAGGAAGGTATGCAAAGAAAAATGGAAGAATGACAAGCAGGAAACATAAACAGAAAGCAAATAAATAAAATGACACAATTTAGCTTTACTATCAATATAAATAATTACCTTAAAAGTAAATAGTCTTTGTATAGTAATTAAAATACATCAACTAATTGTGTGGATGAAAAATGATTCAACAATATGCTGTCTGGCCTAACACGTTAGCTCATGCCTGTAATTCCAACACTTTGGGAGGCCAAGGCAGGCAAGTCACTTGAGGTCAAGAGTTCGAGACCAGCCTGGCCAGCATGGTGAAACTCATCTCTACTAAAAATACAAAAATTAACCAGGCGTGGCGGTGGGTGCTTGTAGTCTCAGCTATTTGAGAGGCTGAGGCAGGAGAATTGCTTGAACCCAGGAGGCGAAGGCTGCAGTGAGCTGAGATTGGGCCACTGCACTCCAGCCTGGGCAAAAGAATCTCATGTCTGTCTCAAAGAAAAAAAAAATATATGCTGTCAAAAATAAACACACTCTGTGACATTGATAGAATGAAAGTAAAATAATGGAAAATATATGCCTTGAATATATTAATTTTAAAAAGCAAGAGTGACTAGCAATTGGATAAGAAGAAGAAAGGAAAGGTATCCAAATAGGAAAGGAAAAAGTAAGAGTATCTTTCTTCTAAGACTACACGATCTTGTATATGGAGAACATTAAAAATGCCACACAAAAACTCTTCTGGAATGAATCAACAAATTCAGTGAAGTTGCAGAACATAAAATCAGCTTGAAAAAATTAGGTGCATTTCTCTATGTCAATAATCAACAATAAGAAAAAGAAATTAAGGAAACAATTCCATTTCATAATAGCATGAAAAAAATACTTAGAAATAAACTTCACCAAGGAGGCAAAATACTTCTACACTGAAAACTGCAAAATATTGACCCCCCAAATTAAGGAAGACACAAATAAATGGAAAGACATTCATGTCCATGAGTTGAATAATTAATGTTGTTAAGCTGGAAATGCCAGCAAAAGAGATCTACAAATTTAATGTAATTCCTATCAAATTTTCCAATGATTTTTTAAATACCAAATTTATTCTAAAATTTATATGGAATCTAAAGGGATCCTTAATAGTCAGACCAATTTTGAGAAAAACAAAGCTGGAGATGTCACACTTCCTCATGTTAAAACTTATTACAGAGTTACAGTAATTTAACAGTGTGGTATTGGCATAAAGGAAGTCTTATAGACCAGTGAAATGGAATAGAAAGGCCAGAAATAAACTTTCATATATATGGTCAAGTTATTTTTGACAAGGGTGCTAAGACCTCTTAATGGGGAAAGACAGTCTTTTCAATAAATGATGTTGAGAAAGTTGGATATTCACATGCAAAAGAATGAAGTTGGACCCTTACTATATAAAAAAATCAACTGAAAATTGATGAAAGACTTAAATGTATGTGCTAAAACTGTAAGCCCCTTAGAAGAAAAGCTTCATGTTATTAGATATGATTTTTTTTGCTATTCCACAAAAATAAAGGACAACAAAAAAATAGATAAATTTGAGTGTATGACAATTAAGAACCTTAAGTGCATCAAGGAACGCAATCAACAGAATGAAAGACAACCTGCTGTATAGGGGAAAAATTTGCAAAGCATATAACTGATGAGGGGTTAATATCCAGAATATGAAAAGAACTCCAACTTAACGATGAAATACAACCTAACTTAAAAACAGGCAAAGGAATTAAATAGACATTTCCGGAAAGAAAATATACAAACAACCAATAAACACATTAAAAGATTCTGAACAGTACTAATTATTAAGTAAATACAAATAAAAATCACAATGAGATACCACCTTATACCCATTAGGATTGCTACTATCAAAGTAACAGAAAATTAAAAGTGCTGACAAAGAAGTAGAAAAACCGGAACCTTTGTGCATTGTTGGTAGTAATGTCAAATGGTGTGGCAACTATGAAAAATGGTATGGCAGTTCCTCAAAAAGTAAAAATAGAATTCTCACATGAGCCAGCAACTCCTCTTCTGGGTATATACTCAACACAATTAAAAGCAGAGTCTTGGAGATATATCAGTACACCCATGTTCATAGCAACCTTACTCACAATAGGCAAAAAGTAGAAGCAACCCAAGGGTTCATCAATAGATCGACAAATTGAAGTATATACATACAATAAAATATTATTAAGCCTTTTCAAAGAATAAAATTCTGGCATTATACATAAATGAACCTCGAGAGCATTATGCTAGATAAAATAAGCCAGTCACAAAAAGACACATACTGTAAAATTATAATTATATGAGGTAGCTAGAGTAGTTAAATTCAAAGAGGCAAAAAGTAGAATGGTTTTTGTCAGGGTCTAGAAGAGGAGGAAGTGAGGAGTTGTGTAATGGGTATAGAGTTTCAGTTTTGCAATATGACAATAGTTCTTGGATTCGTTGTGTGAATATACTTAACACAACTGAACTGTACAATATTGTACAATAAAAATTGGTTCTGATAGAAATTTGATGTTAGGTGTATTTTACCACGATTAAAAATAGAAAGTAGGAATAGTCATATTGATATGGTATAAAGTAGAGATCACAGCAAGGACAATAAATAAAGGCAAAGAAGGACTTTACATGATTATGCAAATATCAATCCACCACAAATATATACCTATACTGACTGTGTATCAACCAAACAATAGAGCTTTCAAATACATGAAGCAAAAACTAATAGAGATGAATGAAGAAATAGACTTATTTACAATTATAGTTGGATTTAAACACTCAGCAACTGACAGAACTTCTAGACATAATATCCTCAATAATAGAATAACTGAATAATGCAACAATCAACAGTATCTAATTGACACATATAGAATAGTTCATTAAACAACAGCAGAATATATATTTGTTGCATGTGTCCACAGAACGTGTACCAAGATAGACCATGTGATGGACTACAAAACAAACCTTACCAAACTTAAAATAATTGAAATTGTTGATAAATAATTAAAAGAATTGAAATGTGTTGTGTAGACAACACATTGTATGACCAAAATGGAATCAAAGGAGCAACTATAACAAAACATAAAAAACCTAAACAATTGGAAATTAAATTATGCATTTCTAAATAATTCATAATAATTCATGGGTGAAGAAGTAGTCTCAAGGGAAATAAAAACATATGTGAACTAAATAAAAATGAAAATATACATGTTAAAACGTGGAATACAGCTAACATTGTACTGAGAGAGAAATTTATACCATTAAATGCTTACATTAGAAACAAGGAAATGTCTGAAATTGGAGATCTAATTTCTTACCTAAAGAATATGGAAAGGAAGAGAAAAATAAACCCAAAGCAAACAGAAGGAAGTAAATCATAACGATAAAAACAAAAATCGATGAAATTAAAAGCAGGAATAAAATAGGAAAATCAATTAAACCAAAAGCTATTTCTTTAAAACCGTCAACAAAATTGATAAAACTTAAGCACAACTGACAGCTTAAAAAAAAGAAGACAACAAATAAACAATATCAGGGACGAAACAGGAAGTAGCATTACAGATTTTGCAGGCATTAAATGGATAAGAGAATACTGTGAACAACCGTATGCTCATAAATTCAAAAATATAGGAAAAATTGATCAATTCGTTAGAAAAACAGAAACTACCAAAAATAAATTTAATAAAATTATATAGGTGATATAATTAGTCCTGCAACTAACAAAGAGAATGAATTTGTAATTTAATAAGTCTCTTGTCTGTCACCATGTGAGATGTGCCTTTCAGCTTGCGCCATAATTGTGAGGCACCCAGCCATGTGGAACTGTAAGCTTATTAAACCGCTTTATTTTCTAAATTTCTCAGTCTTGGGTATGTCTTCATGACCAGCATGAAAATGGACTAATACAGTAAATTGGTACCAGAGACACCCTGATTTTTCAGTTCCAATCTTGGGAGCTGTGATAAATAAATGTCTATTGTTTAAGCTACCCAGTCTATAGGATTGTTTTATAGCAGCCTGAAATGACTAAGACAATTATATATGTCTATTACCTAGCAATTCTGTTCCTGAACATACACCTTAAAGAAATATAGGCAGAATTCCACAAAGGGTCATGAGCTACTAACGAGGCTCATAGCAGCATCATTAGTAGCAGTAAGGAACGGCATCAACATAGGTTACACTCAAAGGGGGAAGAAAATGAGCAAGCACGATGCAACATTAAAAGCAATGAACAAGAGATGCATATAGCAGCTTAAGTAAAATATTACACTTTCACACATGCACGTATTTAACAAAGCCATATGTTTAACAAGAATAAAAACATAGGAAAGCAAATCATTCAAACACATCAGGTGTGTCACATGCAGGTGTCTTTTGGTGGGAAAGAAATTAGTAAGAGAAACTAGGAAGGTAGAAAGAAAAATCCAATAAAATAGAGAAATAACCTTTCAAAAATCAATAATGATAATGTGGTCAGAGCCCAAGAATAGGATAAAAGTAAAGATAAAAGCAACCTTCATAAATAGACAGTTAATTCTAATTCCTTTCTATCAATTGCAGGGCTAGCAGAAATTAATGAAAATAAGCTGCCTTTAATGCCAAATGTGATAGGTAGAAAGACGTTTATTTGTGGGAACTGTCTTTTGTTTGTAGAATTACTCACCTCTCCACTGACATTGAAAGATAGTCATATTGTTTTTAGAGGGATTTTAGGTAAAATATCAAAAATAACAGCTAATGACTTAGGGAGGGAGACTTCAGAATAAACCAAGGAGTAGGTGTGGCCTTGGGGAATAGATTAAAGGAAACTGTCTGCTATGTGGGCCACCACAATTGAACATGGGTATATGAGGAGGGGTGGTAGTTCATGTTGGGAAGGCATAGAAGAGGCTGTCATAGAAAAGCCTCTTTTCTACCACCAGGCTATCCTTGCCTTTATATCACCCCCCCCACCATCCAAAACAGAGGTGGCAGGAGTGGTACATTCTGATGACTAAGACTCCCCAGGTACCTCCCCACCCCTCTGTCACATAGAAGTGACAAGAGTAGTGCTTTGTGACGTCTTAGTGTCCCTTAGCTCTCATTGGCTGGGAGAGTGCCTTGCTGACCAATCAAAGTTGAAGGGTGTGGCCCCTCTTTGTGCTGGGAGGGGTATACACAGGATGATCAGGAGCTCTGAGTAGACCACTGGGACAATTCAGTATGGCAAAGGTGACCAGTGAACCACAGAAGCCTAATGAAGATGTGGACGAACAGACCCCAGCAACCTCAAGTACCAAAGGGAGGAAGAAGGGGAAGACACCCCGTCAACGAAGGTCCAGAAGTGGCGTTAAGGTGAGATGATCCTGACCAAACCCCTTCTCTTTGCCCCACTGATTCCGCCACCCCAAGGCTCCTATCCTTTCCTTGCCTCACTCAAACCCCCTCCTCAACTCACACCCTTCTCATGAAGCCTATTCCTATGCATTTCCCACCTTCTTTCCCAAAACCAACGCCCTCTGGCCTGACTGTGATCTCCCTATAGGGCCTAAAGACCACCATGAAGGCGAAAAGACCCCTTCGAGGGAGCTCGAGCCAAAAAGCCTGTGAAACTAACACCCCTGCAGGAAAACCTAAGAAAGCTAGAGGACCAATACTGCGTGGTCGTTATCACCGGCTGAAAGAAAAAATGAAGAAAGAGAGTTCGACAAAGACCAAAGCGAGACCTCAGCTCTGTGATGTCTGTAGAGGTCTGCCACTGAAAAGTCATCAATCATACAGTCGGTGAATTCTACACCAACAGGTTAAAACCATGAAAATAAAATCAACCCGAATCGAAAGGATATGTCTCTGTGACTTCTCTGATGGTGAGGAAGGAAGGAGTGACGGGAAGAGGGAGGTGTCTGTGAGAAGGCAGGGAGGTGGCTTCTGTGGGGTTTGAGGCCAGACCAACAGGTCCACAGCTGGAAACTGGGGGATAAGGACTGGCTCGGGGATAAGGACTGAAGATAAATTTCCTGAACACTTTAATACACAAAGAGTAAAAGGGGTTGGTGTTTCTACCTGTGTGTGTTTTGGTGGGGAAAGAGGGATGTGACTTCAGTGTATCGATTGTCAGAACCTGTATCGGGTGAGGTGTGTGGGTGGCAGTACTATCCCCAGAAACAGACAAGAAATAACCTGCAGGCCATCTACCTCATAATGGTAGGTATGAGGTACACCCCACCCTATGATATAAGCAACTAAATGCCCTTCAAAGGGCCAAATATCTCTAAAAGTTACCAGCAGCACCTGAAATAATGGTTACTAGACGCCACAAATCCAACACTGACTAGCCCACCTTCTTAAAAAGCTTAGGGCAGAGCAGGGCAATGGGAGTGGTCTACCTCTAGTGCAGGCAGTGAATGAGAGCATTGTCTACAGAGAATTTTAAAACAAGATAGCTCTCTCTCTCCGTCTTTTATTTTTATTTTTCCAAAGTTGTTTCTATCCCTAAAGAGAATATCATTTTTCAACAGCTTTACTGAAGTATAATTGACATATGACAAACTGCACATGCTTAAAAAGTATACAGTTTGATGAGTTTTGTCACATCTGCTCTTGTTAAACCATCACAACTATAAGAGTGAACATACCCATTACCCCCTAAAGTTTTATCATGCCCTTTGGCAATTCTTCCCTGTCCCTACCTCCGCCATCATTCTCAAAAAAACCCGCTGATTTGCTTTCTGTCACTATCTGTTTCTATTTTCTGGAGGTTTGTAAGAATGGAATCATAAGATATGTACTCTTTATTTTTTTCTAGTCCAGCTTCTTAGAACAACTATCTTTCCTTCCCAAAAATATTTTGTTTTGTTGGTCTGCTTTTTAAAAGATTGCTGTGGTCAATACGTTTTAATCATGTGTCTATGGGAATGGTCTTAAAACAGCACCATTTCTCACTATATTTTAATGAATACTTATTGTATTCTACAAGGAAATTAATGCAGATAATTTCCTGTTATACCATTGACCTCAGGTATCACCTGACTCAGTTGTTGCCGTTTCTTTCTAATACAAGCTCCTAAGGATGTGGTATTTCTTGCAGTGCACTTTGGGCCATAATCCATGGTCCTGTATGACACACATACACCAGCACTTAAACAATATTTCTAAAACAATAATAGTACAGTCATTGATTTTAAAATAAAAGAATAAATAATCTGAGTTTTTCATGTGCTGTCATTCCATGTGACCACTTGTTTGGATGATGCCAAAGTTAATAAAACAAAGTATGAAGGGCAAGGTATAAATGTTTGAGAAGTTCAAATCTTTACTTCATTTCAACAAAAAATACTTTGCAAATTTGAACTATATCTTTAAAAGTAAAATTTATTCTTCTTTAATTGTTTAATAGTTATTTTAGAACTACAGACCAATTCAAGGAAATCAAATGTTACATATGTGGATAATTTATTAATTGACTAATTTGTCCCTTCTGCATAATTTTTGGTTTTCTTAAAATACCATTTTAGATGTTACTTTATATATATATGTATATATATACATATATGTATGTATGTGTATATATACATATATGTATGTATGTATATATATACATATATGTATGTATGTGTATATATACATATATGTATGTATGTATATACATATATGTATGTATATACATATATGTATGTATGTATGTATATACATATATGTAGGTGTGTATATATACATATATGTAGGTGTGTATATATACATATATGTAGGTGTGTATATATACACACATATGTATGTATATATATACATGTATGTATGTATATATATACATGCATATATGTATATATACATATATGTATGTATATATACATATATGCATATATACATATATGTATATATGTATGTATATATACATATATGCATATATACATATATGTATATATGTATGTATATACATACATATATGCATATATATACATATATGTATATATGTATGTATATATGTATATATGTATATATGTATGTATATATATGTATGTGTATATATACATATATTTGTATATATATGGATATATGTATGTATGTACATACATATATCCATATATATGTGTGTATGTGTACATACATATATCCATATATATGTGTGTATGTATACATACATATATCCATATATATGTGTGTATGTATACATACATATATCCATATATATGTGTGTATGTATACATACATATATCCATATATATGTGTGTATGTATACATACATATATCCATATATATGTGTGTATGTATACATACATATATCCATATATATGTGTGTATGTATACATACATATATCCATATATATGTGTGTATGTATACATACATATATCCATATATATGTGTGTATGTATACATACATATATGTATACATATCCATATATATGTGTGTATGTATACATACATATATGTATACATATACACATGCATATATATGTATATATACACATACATATATGTATATATATACACACATACATATATGTATATATATATACACATATATATAATGCTCACCAGAAACACACCATATTTCTTTATTAATCCTTATTATTTCTTGTTTTAATTTATGGTTATTACTGAAAATGTGTTCTACTGAGTAGGGGGCATTAAAAAGCATTCCCCATTTGGTTTTAATTACACTAATTAGGTCAAAGTCAGAAGACTTTTTTTCTTCAAATACTTCACACTTTGGTCCCAGTGTATGGCATCTTTTGGTTTTGTTTTAAACCGCTTTATTCAGATATAACTGACTATAATATACAATTAATTAGAGTGGGCACATTTACACCTGTGAAAACATCACCACAATTCAAATAAGAACACTATCCATCCCTGCATCAGGTATTTTCTTTTCTTTTCTTTTCTTTTTTTTTTGCCACCTTGTATTTTTTCCTCCCGCTTCTTCCCAGTTCCCAATTCCCAATCACTGATCTGCCTTCTGCCTTTACAGGTTAGTTTACAATTCTAGCGTTGCATATTAATGGGATCAGATTATGTACTTAATTTTATCTAGCTTCTTCCATTCAGCATAATTTTGAGTGTCATCAATGTTGTTGCATACATCAGTATTACATTCTTTTTATGTTATTTTTTATTATTTTGTCGAGTATCAGCACTAAAACGATACCCCAAAGTAGCTTGAATTTTATTTTTTCACAATAATTGTAGATTTACAGGCAACTGTGAGAAATAGAGAGATGCCTTATACCGTTCACCCAGATTCTCCTGATGGTAATGTCTGCTATAAACATAGTACAACAATAGCTTATCTGGACTGGGGAAACCAGAGCTTTGTGAGTCAGGAAAATATTATTTCCCTCATGCATATTTAAATAGTGTAGCCATGAATTATGCAGCCAAAACGGACTGTAATAACACGTAAGAGAAAAAAATACCATTTAGAGAAACCAACAAAGTGGACCTGTGTTCATACTAAAATTAAAAGCATGATTTAACTGTAGAAAAATTGCTGAGATTTAAGAGGCAACAAGGCTAGTGGTTGGTGGGTAGGAGGAAGAAAATACTACACACACACACGCACACACAAACACAGTAAATATAGAAAATACTATGTATGTATAGTATATAGTATATATATAGAGAAATATATGTAGTATAGAGTATTTATGGTATATATATATGAGAATATATACTATATATAGAAAATACTATACATACGTGTGTGCATATATATATATATATATGTGATCAACTATTAAAAAAAAGACGACTGGGTACTTTTAAGAAACCTCTTGCTCAAACAGGAAAGATTTTGTCCTGTCAACCCTGTCCAAAATGTTTAAGAGAAGGAAAAAGTAATTATAAAATAAAAATGTATTTATATGAACCTGGAAACCTGTGCTTTGTGGTCAAGTTAATTAAAACCTGACCCTGCAAACATCAAAAAAGGAAAGAAAATGGGCAGCAGGCATGAATACACATTTCAATGAAGGGGATACAAAAATAGAAAATTGGCACATAAAAAGATGTCCAGCAATAACAGCCATCAGGGAAATACAGACGTAAACATCAATGTGATCATGTGCATTATAATAATCCATAAATACATTAAAAATTAACACAATGATAACAACAAATGCTGTTGAGAATGCAGAGAAATTGTAGCACTCTTAGATTGCTGGTGGGCTTGTCAAATGGTACTCCCAACAGGAAAGGTACACGACAGTTTCTTACAAAACTTAACATGACATCACCATGTTACCCAGCAGTTTTGCTCTTGAGCACTTATTCCAAAAAAAAGAAAATGTAACTTCATAGAAAAACCTATACAGGAATGACTATACCAGTTTTATTGTATTAATAATAATCTAAAGTTGGAAACAACTAAAGTATTCTCCAATAAATGAATATTTAAACAAACTGTGGTACATCTATAGCACAGAATATTACTTACCAATAAAACAAACAAATAAACAAAAACAACTCTGATGCACACAGCAACTTGATAGATGAGCCTATTCAGTGAGGTCTTTTCCTTCTAATTTCGGTTACTGTATTTTTCACTTCTATAATTTTCATTTGTTTTTTATAACATCTTTTTTGTGAAGTTCTTCAAAATTAGTAGTTGCTCATTGAAGTGTTTCTGTGATGGCTGATTTAAAGTTGTTGTCAGTTAGCCTCAACATATGATTCATGTTATGTTGTCCTCTGTTGATTTTGTGTCTGTTCAATTATTGGATGGGCCCTACCAACACCACTCTGACCAAATTCGAATGCTGACTCCCACTGCCTTATTAAAGGCACATGGAGGAAAGGCTCAGCTCTCTGCTCAGCCTTGCTGATATCGTCTCAGTGAAAGTGAGTCACTAACACATACCACCACCTTGCCTCCAAATAGGAGTGTAAGGTCAGCTCCCTGATGTGTCCTTCTGTCCCCAAGCAGGAGATAAGTAAAGGGCTGACTCTCACTGCTTTGTTGCAAATCAGTTCCAGTCTCAGGTAAATGAATATTTAAACAAACTGTGGTACATCTATACCACAGAATATTACTTACCAGTAATTTTTGGTTGTGGAAGCTAAACACCCTAGTGAATACAGCTGACACCAAGGGAGGGAAGGAAGAAAGTGGAGTGCTAATAAACCCCATCTTTTAACACCCCATTCTGACCTCACTGATATCAGGCAGGTATAGCAGTTCAGCTCCCCAGTGGGTTCCACTAACACCAGGGATGATTAGAAAGCGAACAAGTCAACTGTTTTGTTCAGTTTCACTGATGTGTGGTGGGAGTAGAAGCTCAGCTCTCCGCTAGTCCCCACTAACAAAAATGAGTGGTGGTGAAGTATAGTGGTGAATAACACTGCCTTGCACAGCTTCATGAAGTCTGATTGCTACCATATGAGTTTAGAAGCTCATCTAGCCTCTGAGTACTATTGCCATTACATACACAACTCTGTTGTTGGGAGAATTGTAGTCGAACCCACTTCTACAGGCCAGAAGATGCAAGATCTACTGCCCCTGAGTTTCAGGAACACTATCAAGACAAAAAAAGTCACATCTTGATTTGGGATGTATATTGGGCCATTCTTGCATTGCTATGAAGAAACACCTGAGGGTGGGTAATTTTAATTTTAAAAAGAGGTTTGATTGGTTTATGATTCTGCAGGCTGTACAGGAAGCATGGTGCCGACATCTGTTTGGCTTCTGGGGAGGCCTCAGGAAGCTTTTCCTAATGCTAAAAGGTGAAGCAGGAGCAGGCACATCACACGGTGAAAACAGGAGCAAGAGAGGAGGTGGGAGGTGCTCCATACTTTTAAACTATCGGATCTCATGCAAACTCACTCACTATCAAGAGGATAGCAACCGACCATGAGGAATCTGGCCCCATGACTCACACGCTCCTACTTGGCCCCGCCTCCAACACTTGGGATTACATCCCAACATGATATGTGGGTGGAACAAATATCCAGACTATATTGGTGGGGTCCAGGGCTGGGTGCAAGATTAGCTGCCTTCTTGGCCTCACTGAAATTGTGTGTCTGGAAGAGAAGCTTTTTCTCTGGTGTTTGGTGGGAATAGGATGGGTGTTGCAAAATGTTCTCTGCTATGTTGGGCCATCCTTTTTCTGGTCTTTTGGTTAAGGAAAACAGGTTTTTCGTCAAGATTTTTCTTTTAGCCTGTGCCTGTTGCTGGTACCAGACTGGAGACTGCTGTAGTACTCTTTTAAGATATATGAAAGCTAATTAGAAAACTCATGGAAATAAGTGCCATGTACTTCCTGAAGTCCCAAAGTCCGCTTTGTATTCTGCCACATTCTTCTTTCTACATTTCAAAATCTTCCTATGCTTGTATGTTATGTACAGATACGTTTACCTGATTATCTTCTGGCCAGAACCTACTTCTTCCTTCCTATTCACTGCTAAGTTGTATTCCACTGTAGGGATTTATCAGAATTTTTAAAAATCCAATCACTAATTGACAAACTGCAGTATTTTCCTAAGCTTTGGAAATTATAATAAAAATAAAAGAAACATTCTTGTACAGATTTTTGTGTATATTTACATTTTTATTTCTCTTCATCATCCAGGAGTGAGTTATATAATTCACAGCAAGTATATATTTAACTTTAGAAGAAATGTTAAACTTTTTTCCTGAGTAGATGTAGCATTTCATAATTCCACCAATGATGTTGCTCCACATCTTCATCAGCAGTTGGTAGAGTCAGTGATGTTTTGTTTGTTAGATTTTTATTTTTGTTCATTGGTTGGTTTTTAAGCATTCTAAAATATTACTGAACATGATTTTTATATTTTCTATTTTTGTAAATTTTTGCTTTATGGCTCATATTATGGTTTATCTTTGTGAATGTTACCTGTGTACTTAAAGAGAATGCGTATCCTGCTGCTATCGTGTAGCTTGATCTACAAATGCCAAATAGGTTACATCCATTGACAAGGTTGTTAGGTCTTGTATATCCTTACTTATGTGATTCCTACTTGTTTTTGTCAGTAACTGGGGGAAGAGTCTTGAGATCTTCAACTCTAATTGTGGATTTGTCTATTTCTTCTTCAATTCTATCCATTTTTCATTCATGTATTTTTAAGCGTTGTTGGTAGGTGCCTAATGTTTAAGATCATTATGTTTTCTGGGTAAACCGATGTTTTTCATTCATATGTAATATCCATCTTTCCCCGTAGTATTATTCTTTTTTACAAAAAATCTACTTCGTCTTATATTAACGTGGCCAAACCAGTTATTTTTTAACTTGAGGTTTTATGGTAAATATGTTTCCATCTTTTAAACTATCTACATCTTTATATTTAAAAGAACATTCTTCCATATAACCTTTAGTTATGTCTTATTCCGTGTCCCATCTGGAAACTTCTTTCATTTAAATTGGGATATTTTAACAATATATATGTAATCCAGTTATCGATATAGTTGAATATACCTCCACCAACTTACCAGTTGTTTTCTACTTGTTCCATTTGTTACTTACTTTATATTACCATTTCTGCAGATACTAAATGAATTTTCTTTATGATCTCCTTTAACTACACTATTAGCTTATTTTTTATACCTATGTTTTTAGTCATTTTTCTAAGTTCTATAATACACACAATTAACATATCACAGTGTATATTCAAATGTTATTCTACTTCATACGTATTAATGTTACTCTACTTCATATGTATTAATAGCGAGAAAGACACCATGTAGATCGAGTTTTTAACTGTTATTGTTTGTGCTATTACTTTTTTGTTTTATTTGTACAGCACAATATATTGTTACTGCTGTTACTTTAAAAATTCAGTTACTTTTAGTAAAGTCAAACATAAGAAATAATATTTTATATAATGATATTTTTATCTTCTCTGGAGCTTTTCATTTCTTCGTGTATATTCAAATTCCTGCTTGATATCGTGCTCCTTCTGCTTTAAGAACTTCCTTTGTCATTTCTTTTAGTGCATCTCTCCTGATAGAAAATCTCTCAGCTGTTTTTATCTAAAAGTATATGTGATTTCATCTTCCTTATTAAAAATGTTCAATAAGCATAGAATTCTAGATTGACAGTTTTATTGTATTTATACATCAAAAATGACAATTTATTTATTTCTTTTTTTCATTGTTTCTGGGGAGAAGTCTGTAATAATTCTCATATTTTTTTACTCTGAGTGTAATTTGATTTTTCTCTTTGGTTTGTAGCAGACAGAGAGAAAGAGACGGGAAATGAGAGAAAAAGAAACAGAGAGATGGAGTTATGTATCTTGCTTGCATTTGTGGATTGAATGTCTGCCTTTATTTCTGGAAAATTCTTGACCATTGTCTCTTCAAATATTTCATTTGCTTTGTTCCTTTTTTCTTTTCCTGGAATTACAAGTACACTTATAACATGTATGTTAGATTTTTTGATATCGCTTCAGAGCTCTTGGATATTCATTTCTCCTCCCTTTTTACATGCCTTTTTAAATATTTACATGCAGGTTGGATAATTTATATTCATCTCTCTTATGTTCCGTGATTATTTCTTTGGCTGTGTAATGTCAACTTATAAACCTCTCATAATAATTCCTTATCTCTGATATTATACTCTTTTTCCTCTAGAATTTATATTTTTGTCTTTCTCATAATTTCCATGTTTCTGCTGAAATTCTCTAGGTGTTTATGCACGTTGCCCCCATTTTCTATTAGATTATCATATTCATATTGGTTATTTTAAAATCTTTGCTTCTTTCAACATCTGATTGATCTCTGAACTTGATTATATTGGTTTGTCTCTTCAAAATACGATGTTTTTGCTTGTTTTTTCTGTCTTGCAATTTTTTAGTTGAAAGCCAAACAGCTTCATATGTAGAATAAGAAAGACCGAGGCGAATAGCATTTATGTCTGGAAATTTATATGTCCTTTTCAGGAAATTCATGTGGGGAACTGAATTAATCTAGTCAGGAGTTAGGTTGAGGTTTTATGTTTTATTTTTGCTATGGTTACCTTGTGGCTATTCACTGGCAACAGCCTCTATCATTAGCTCGTCTTGAGATTGAGTGCTGGGAGTTTCTGTAGAGGGTTTCTCAAAGTTTGCCCTCTATCCTTAGCTTTCTGATGTCTCTATATGTCTGCTGTATACAGAGAGTCTCTCTGCATAATTTTGCCAGTTAAGTAGTGGTAGACTGCTCTTGCTGGTTATTTATGCTTGATAGGTTAGGGACATGGAGAGAGAGTTCTCTATTGTTCGGGTTCAAACTCAGTCTCAGTTAGGCCCTGTGAACCTGGTCTTCAGAGGTGTGTTTCTCAGTTTTCCGAGCCATATGCCTTATGGCAGCCAAACCTGAATCTTGTATTAGGAGTTTTGTGTGGGAGATAAATTTCACTCCACCTTTCAGCAGCAGGAGACTTCTAATGGGATTGATAAGTAATCCTGGGCCCTGTACTATTACCTACCCTTCCTCTAGACATGAAGAGTTTTACTTTTCCTCTGCCCTTCCTCTAGTAACAATCTGTCTTTACCTGTGCCCTGAGGATGACACCGTTTATTGCCCTTTCACCAGCAGGTTAAGTATTTTGAAACAAGATTCAAGCAGTGGTTGGTGCAGGGCTTCGTATCTTTCCTGTAGTGGCATCTGATCCCTTGTTGTATGCTTGCGTCAACAAGGAAGGTTCTCTCTGGTCCCCTACCCTGCCTCCAATCTTTCTCTTGAGAAAATACTGGAGATCCATGAAAAAAAAAAAAAAAAAGAGCCTGAAAGCTAATGTTAATTCATCTTGTGTCTGTTCCTCCCAGGCATTTGGTACTGTCACACTAACACACACTCAGCCTTAATTCATTCATTCAGAATGTTCCTGATTTTTTCTTACCTACTTTAATGAAAGTAATATATTCTTCCGGTGCTCTGTCTTGAATGAGACAGTGTGCGTATCTCATCTCTCCTTGGGGAGAAAGAAGCATCCCTTTTTGTGTGCAATATCAGCTCTCTGATGGACTCAAGAAAAGTTATAATTTTCTAGTTTATCTGAATCTTTATTATCATTAAGATGCGAGTGTGTTAATTCAATCCCCATGCCTTAAGCAGAAGTGGAACACAGAATCTATATTTTTTTATCAATACATAATATTTGTACATATTTATGGGGTACATGTGATATTTTATTACATACATACAATGTAAAATGGTCAAATCAGGATATTTAGGGTATCCAACACCTCATTTATCATTTTTTTGTGTTGGTAACATTTCAACTCTTCTCTTTTAGCTATTTGGAAATACACAATAATACCGTGCTATTTAACATTATAACTTATTTTTTCCTATGTAACTTTACATTTGTAGACATTAAACAAACTCTCTTTAACTCTCTACCCTTTCTAGGCTCTTGTAGCTATTATTCTACTTTCTACCTCAATAAAATCAATTTTTCCCTCCCACATATGGAAAAATGCAATATTTATCTTTCTGTCCCTGGTATATTTCACTTAACATAGTGACCTTCAGTTTCATCCACGCTGCTGCAAATGGCAGCATTTCATTATTTTTTATGGCTGAATAGTATTCTACTATGTATATATACCACATTGTCTTCACTGATTCATCCATTAATGAACATATGGGTTGTTTCCATATCTTTGCTGCTGTGAATAGTCCTTCAATAAACATCAAAGGGTGCAAGTATCCCTTTGATATATTTAATTCCTTTCCCTTAAAGAAATACCCAGTAGTGAGAATGCTGGATCATATGGTAGTTCCATTTTTAGGTTTTTGAAAAATCTCCCTATTGTTTTTGTTGCCTACCTTTTTACTTTAAATTATTTTATTTTTTAAGTTCCAGGGTACATGTGCAAGATGTGCAGGTTGGTTATATAGGTAAGCATGTGCCATCCATTTGACCCAGCAATCCCATTACTGGGTATACACCCAAAGAAATATAAGTCATTCTATTATAAAGATACATGCACGTGTATGTTCATTGCAGCACCATTCACAATAGTAAAGACATGGAATCAGCCCAAATATCTATCGATGATAGACTACGTAAAGAAAATCTGGTACATATACTATGTACCATAAATGGAATACTATGCAGCCATAAAAAGGAATGAGATCATGTCCTTTGCAGGGACATGGATGAAGCTGGAAGCCATTATCCTCAGCAAACTAACACAAGAACAGAAAACCAAATACCGCATGTTCTTACTTATAAGTGGAAGCTGAACAATGACAACATATGGGCACAGCACATGGGGAGGGGAACAACACATACTGTGGCCTGTTGGTGGAGAGTGAGAGGGGAGAGCATGAGGAAAGATAGCTAATGCATACTGGACTTAATACCTAGATGATGGATTAGTAGGTGCCTATCTTTTTTAAGCCTTAGCCATAAAATATTTACATAGACCAATGCCCTGAAGGGTTTCCCTATGATTTCTTTTCTACTAGTTATGTAATTTTGGGTCTTATATTTAAGTTTCTAATCCATTTTAAGTTGACTTTTGTATGCAGTGAGACTAAGGGGTCTAATTACCATTCTGTTTTCCTTACTACACCTTTGAAGTATATTCCGAAGTCAGGTAGTTTCATGCCTCCAGTTTTGTTCTTTTTGCTCAGTATTACTTTGACTATTTGGGGTCTTTGGTGGTTCCCGACAAATGTTATAATTGTTTTTCCTCTTTTTGTGACAAAACTGGTACTTCATTAGGGAATGAATTGAATCTGTAAATTGTTTTGGGTAGTGTATTAGTCCATTTTCATATTGCTATGAAAAAATACTTGAGATTGGGTAATTTATAAAGAAAAAAAGGTTTAATGGACTCACAGTTCCACATGACTGAGAAGGCCTCACAATCATGGCAACAAGCAAAGGAGGAGCAAAGGCACATCTTACACGGAGGCAGGCAAGAGAGGGTGTGCAGGGAAACGGTCCTTTATAAAATCATCACATCTCGTGAGACTTAATTCACTATCATGAGAACAGCATAGGAAAACCAGCCCCCATTATTCAATTACCTCCCACTGGGTGCCTCCTATTACAAGTGGGGATTATGGGAACTACAATTTAATATGAGATTTGGGTGGGGACACTGCCAAACCATATCATTCCACCGCAGCACCTCCCAAATCTCATGTCCTCACATTTCAAAACCAATCTTGCCTTCCCAGCAGTCCCCCAAAGTCTTAACTTATTCCAGCATTAACTCATAAGTCCACAGACCAAAGTCTCATCTGAGACAAGGCAAGTCTCTTCCACCTATGAGCCTATAAAATTAAAAGCAAGTTAGTTACTTTTTTTTTTGAGACAGAGTCTTGCTCTGTCATCCAGGCTGGAGTGCAGTGGCACAATCTCAGCTCACTACAACCTCTGCCTCCCAGGTTCAAGTGACTCTCCTGCCTCAGCCTCCTGAGTAGCTGGGATTATAGGCACATGTCACCACACCCAGCTAATTTTTGTATTTTTAGTAGAAATAGGGTTTTGCCATGTTGGCCACGGTGGTCTCATACTCGTGACCTCAGGTGATCCACCCTCCTCTGCCTCCCAAAGTACTGGGATTACAGGCATGAGCCATTGCACCCAGCGCAAGTTAGTTAATTTCTAGATACAATGGACGTACAGGCATTGGGTAAATACACCCATTGCAAATGGGAGAAATTGGCCAAAACAAAGGGGCTACAGGCCCCATGCAAGTACAAAATCTAGTGTGGCAGTCAAATCTTAAAGTTCCAAAATGATCTCCTTTAACTCCATGTCTCACATCCAGGTCATCCTGAGGCAAGAGGTGGGTTCCCATGGCCTTGGGCACCTTTGTCCCTATGGCTTCGCAGGGTACAGCCCACATCCTGGCTGCTTTCACAGGCTGGCATTGAGTGTCTGCAGTTTTTCCAGGCACACGGTGCAAGCCGTCAGTGGATCTACAATTTTGGCATCTGGAGGATGGTGGCCTTCTTCTGACAGCTCCATGAGGCAGTGCCCCAGTGGGGCCTCTGTGTGGAGGCTCCCACCCCACATTTCCCTTCTGAACTGCCCTAGCAGAGGTTCTCCATGAAGGCTGTACCCCCATAGCAGACTTCTGCCTGGATATCCAGGCATTTTCATACATCCTTAGAAATCTAAGCAGAGGTTCCCAAACCTCAGTTCTTGACTTATCTGTACCCTCAGACCCAACACGATGTGGAAGCTGCCAAGGTGTGGGTCTTGGACCCTCTGAAGCAATGGACTGAACTGTACATTGACCCCTTTTAGCCATGGCTGGAGCGCCTGGGATGCAGGGCCCCAAGTCCCAAGGGGATGCAGGGCACACAGCATGGGGGCCCTGAGCCCTGCCCATGAAATCATTCTTCCCTCCTAGGTCTCTGGGCCTGTGGTGATGGAAGGGGCTGCCGTGTAGGTCTCTGACATGCCCTGGAGACATTTTTCCCATTGTCTTGGTGATTAGCATTCTGCACCTCTTTACTTATGAAAATTTTTGCAACTGGCTTGAGTTTCTTCCCAGAAAATGGGTTTTTCTTTTATCTTGCATCATTGGGCTGCAAATTTTCCTGACTTCTATGCTCGGCTTTTTCTTGAATGCTTTGCTGCTTATAAATTTCTCTTGCCAAATACCCTGAATAATCTATCTCAAGTTCAAAGTTTCACAGATTTCTAGGGCAGAGGCAAAAAGCCGCCAGTCTCTTTTTTAAAGCATAACAAGAGTCACCTTTGCTCCAGTTTCCAAACAAGTTTCTTACCTCCATCTGAGACCACCTAAGCCTGAACTTTATTGTCCATATCACTATCAGCATTTTGGTCAAAGCCATTCAACAAGTCTCTAGGAAGTTTCCAACTTTTCCAAATCTTTTTGTCTTCTGAGTCCTCTACGTTTCTAGGAAGTTCCAAACTTTCCCACATTTTCCGGTCTTCTTCTGAGCCCTCAAAACTGTTGCAGCCTCTGCCTGTTAACCAGTTCCAAAGTCGCTTTACATTTTTGGGTATCATAATAGTAGTACCCCACTCTACCAGTACCAATTCACTGTACCAGTCTATTTTCATACTGCTATGAAGAAATAACTGAGACTGGGTAATTTATAAACAAAAAGAGGTTTAATGGACTCACAGTACCACATGGCTGGGGAGGCCACACAATCATGGCAGAAGGCAAAAGAGGAGCAAAGGCACATATTATGGTGGCAGGCAAAAGAGCAGGGGCAGGGGAATTGACTTTGATAAAACCATCCAATCTCATGAGACTTCTTCACTATCATTAGAACAGCATGAGAAACCTGCCTCCATCATTCAATTACCTCCCACCAGCTCCCTCTCATTGTGGTATGGTAATTACAATTCAAGATAAGATTTGGGTAGGGACTTAGCAAAACCATATCAGGTGGTATGGCCATCTTAACAATACTTTTTGAATCATTAGCATGGGATGTCTTTCCTTTTGTTTGTGTTCTCTTCAATTTCTTCTGCCAGTGATTTGTGATTTTTGTTGTAGCGGTCTTTCACTTTCTTGGTTTAATTTATTTCTCAGTGGGTTTTTTTTTTTGGTAGCTATTGTAAATGAGATTGTTTTCATTATTTATTTTTCAGCTAATGTGATTACTGATGTATAAACTATTGGAGTTTTGTATGTTGCTTTTGTATGCAGCAACTTTACTGAATTTGTCAGTTATAAGAGTGTTTTGTCAGGACTTAAGATTTTTCTATATATAAGAGCATGTCTTTGGAAAAGAAAGACCGTTTGATTTTTTTTTCTTTTACAATTTGGATGCATTTCTTTTTTCTTTCTCTTGACTGATTTCTCTGAGACTTCCAATACCATATTAAGTAAAACTAGTAAAATTGACATTTTTGTCTTGTTTCAATTATTAAAAGAAAGGCTTTCAGCTTTCTACCATTCGGTGTGATGTTAGCTGTGGGTTTGTCTTATATGACCTTTATTATTTTGAAGCATGTTCCTTCTATGCCTTATTTGTTGAGAGTTTTATCACGAAGGGATGTTGAATTTATCAAATGTTTTTTGTATCTATTGAGATAAATGGTATTGGTTTTGTCCATTATATTGGTATGATGTATCTCATTTATTGATTTGCTTATGTTGAACAATTTTACATCCCTGGATTTAATTCCACCTTATAATTGTGTGTTATCTTTTTGGTGTGTTATTGGATTTAGTTTGTTAATATTTTGTAAAAAAAAAATGTATTTGTGTTCATCAGGAATCATGAGGAATATTGCCCTGTAGTTTTTTTATGTTTGTTTATTTGTCTATTTTTGTTTTTTTACGTTCTTGACTGGTTTTAGTATCATGGTAATTCTGGTCTAATAGAATTAGTTAGGGAGAATTTCCTCCACTTCAGTTTTATGGAATAGTTGGAGAGGAATTGATGTTAGTTGTTTATAAGTATGGGATAATTTAGCAATAAAACCATCTGATCCTGGGCTTGTTTTTGTTAGAAGACTTTTTATTAATAATTACATTTTGTAACTCATTATTTTTGGCTTCAGGTTTCCTATTTCTTTCTGATTCAAACTTGGTAGGTTTTAAGTGTCCAGAAACTTATTTTTCTCTAGGCTTTCCAATTTGTTAGCATATAGTTGTTAATAATACCCTATAATAATCTTGATGTTTCTGTGCTTATCAGTAGAAATGTCTCCTTTTTCATTTCTGATTTCATTTATTTGGATCTTTTCCCCCTTTTCTTGGTTAATCTAGTTAGTGCTTCATTAATTTTTTGGGTTTTTTTTTCAATTCTATTTGTTACATTGATTTTTTTGTATTTCTAAAAATTGTCTATTTCATTGAATTTCATTCTGATCTTTATTATTTCTTTCTTTTTAAGAATTTTGGGTTTGGTTTGTTCCTGATGTGTACCCTTAATAATCTTGTGTTTGGTTAGTTCCTTGAGGTGTATCATTAAGTTATTTATTAAAATCTTTCTACTTTTTTGATATAGTGTTTTTTTTTTACTATATACTTCCTTCTTAGCACTGCTCTTGTTGAATCATATAGGCTTTAATATGCTGTGTTTCTATTTTCTTTTGTTTTCACAATTTGTTTGATTTTATTTTTAGTTTTTTTTTTAATTTACCCATAGGTCATTTAGGATCAAGTTGTTTAATTTGTATGCATTTGTACAGTTTCCAAAGTTCCTCCTGGTTTTATTTTCTAGATTGCAAGACTTGGAAATTTTCAGCTATTATTTTATTAATAAGTTTTCAATGATTTTTCCCATCTCTTGCCCTTCTGGAACTCCTGAAATTTAAACATTTGTGTGCTCTATAGTGTCAAGTATGTCATGTAGACTTTCTTCAGTCTTTTTTTTCTTTTTTCTTTATTTTTTTTCTTTTGGTTGGATTGAGTTATTTCAAAAGATCAGTCTAAGAGTTTAGAAATTATTTCTCCTGCTTGAGGTAGTCTATTCTGCATTGTATTTTTTTATTTTACTCATTGAATTCCTCTGTTCCAGGACTTCTGTTTGGTTCTTTTTTATGACATCTATTTGTTGAATTTGTCATCTTGTTCATAAATTTATTATTATTTCTTTGTTTACTTGTGCTTCAGTATACATGTGGGTTTGGTTCCAGGATCTCCAACATCTACCAATATCCACACATACTCAAATCCTGTAGTCAGCATTACAGAACTCATGTATATGAAAAGCCTGCCTTCCATATATGTGGGTTTTGCAACCCCAAAATGCTGTATTTTTAATCTGCATTTGGCTGTAGAAGCAAAACCTCAGATATGGAAGATTGACTGCATTTATTAAATAAAAATTCATGTATAAGTGTACCCACATGGTTCAAACCCATGTTGTTCAAGGGACAACTGTATTGTTTACGTGCATTCTGTTGTATCTTACTGAATTTCTTTAAAATTGTTATTTTGAATTCTTTTTCAGACATGTAATAGATTTCCTTTTCATTAGGATCTGTTACAAGGGAAATACTGTGTTCTTCCAGAAGTTACATATTTCCTTTTCATGTTTCTTGTGTTCTTATGTTCATATATGTGCATCTGGTGTAATCGTCACTTTTTCCAATTTTATGCAATGGTTTCCACAGGAAAATACATTTTTCTATATATCTATTTGTAGTGTTGGCTTGGTAGACTACTTTGGCTTTGATTCTGGGTAGGTACAGTAATGTAGTTTCTGTATGACTTCTTCAGCTACAATCACTGTCAGTGGTGTCTGTTTCTCAGTGGCTTAGGCTGCACTTGTTATTAGAGGCTATGGTGAGGCTTTCCTAGGGATGGCAATGCCAGGCAGGCTAGGCGGGCTGGTCCTTGAGCCTCAAGAAAACTTGCTTATGTGCCAGCAGTGACAGTTGTGGGCTGGGTGGGTGGAAGGGTCCTTAGGCCCCTGAATGGCATATGTGGCATTGATTATGGCAGAAGCAGTGGCAGGCCAACATGAAAGCCCCATAGTGCTGCACATGGACACTAGCAATGGCAGCAGTGGGCTGGAAATCCCAGTTCTCTGGCCCCTGGCTGGTGCATGAAGATGGATGCCCGTGGTGGTATTAGTGGCAAGCTGGGTGGGCCAGTCTTCAGGCCCCTATGAGATGCACATAGGCATCAGTGTGGGCAGAGTGGACCCATCCTCTGCTTTTTGGACGGTGTGCACTGGCACCAGCAAACAGAACAAATTCATTCCCAGAACCCTGAATAACACATGTGGACACTGATGGAAGTGATCATAGTGACCCTGTCCTTAAGGCCCCTGATGGTACATGTCTGCACTGGTTGCAATGGGTGAGGCAGGTACAGAGCCTATACTTTTAACCACTATCTTCTATTGCTTATCAAGATAGATATTATTTTCCTTATTCAGTGATGTTTTCAGTTAAAAAGTTCAGAGAGAAAAAAAATAACTTTCCTAAAGTCAGATACCTACTAAGTGGCACAGAAAGTATTTGAACCAGGACTACTTGCTTCTTAAGCCCATGTCTTTTAAAATAAGTCATGATATTTCCCACATCTTTGTAAGAACTACAAATGTGCAGCTTAATTTTTGGCCAGAAATATTGCCTAGTAATCTCAAGAGTAGGCAAGGTTACAGGCCTGAATTAAATTTTAATTGTGGGTTATTAGTGAAAATATCAGCACAATCTGCAAAGTCCCTTTACCATCACACTTGGTTTGAAATTGCTACTCTGAATGCTGGTGGATGCACTAATAACTGTGAGCTATTAGTGCTGTTGTTATTGTTGCCTGGAAAATCACAGGAGGATGACACTTTTCACTGAGTGCCACAGCCAGAGTCTTCTCTGATTAGATGTATTTGGTAAATAAAATTCTAGTTAATTACTTATAATCCTATTTACACACATGTGCCTGATAATTATCACCAAAGGCAAAAGACCAGTGGATGCGGAGAGCAGAAATACTTAATGGACTGAGTAGGGCAACCTTGTTAAAAAAACAACAGCAACCTGGAAACACCTTTGCCTCACTTCTGCCATAAAGTTATCTTCATTGTGAGACATTTGCTAGGGTAAGATAAAAGAATTACCTGGTTTGCCTTTATAAGGAAGGCCTCAATCATTCAGCAGAAATGTATTCGGCATTTACTATGTGCCAAGCACACTTTTGGGTACTGGAAACAATTACATTATGAAAATGACAATCAAATAATGTCCTAATGAAAAAGAAATTGTGTTTTCCAAGACCCTGTCAATTTCACCTAAACTCTTAGGGTTCTTTAAAATTGCCATCATATCCAACACTCAACACTGTGATACCACTTCTCTCAGTCCCTGGCCCAACCATGTTCCTTTGCTTTCCTTAATCTAGCTGAACCAGGATGGCTTTTTCAAAAGTAATATTTATTCACAATTAGGGAAAGACAGAGGAGATGTACACAAGAATAAGTGAGAACATTTGCCAAGTTTACCAAGTCCAAGCTTCTATTCCAAATAATGTTGCATTCCTAAGGACTTCCCAAGCACCTGATCTTTGATTCCTACTTTCCCATCTCTCTGCCATTTTATTTCCCTCTATCTGAGAGTCATTCAGCTGCTTACATTGTCATTGACTCACAGAATTATAAGGAAACCATGTTTCTACTACATGACTTTGAATCTTGTCACTTGGCTTTAATCTCCAGACAAATAACTTAATTTTCCTAGAGGCAAATGACAAGATGGAAAATGAGCAACTAATCACTATCATTATTAGTAATTTTATTTCCTTCCTAATTTGTAATAGCGTATATTTTATTTTCTGTTTCTGATTTATAATTGGATTTTCCAAAATTGTCTATTTCAATTATCTTTTCAATGTGCCAGTGCTTGAATTAATTTTCATCTATACTCTCAATCCAATAATTTATGTTCTTAAAGTTAATAATTCATTTCTCATAGTTCCTGAATTAGTCTATTTTTACATTCCCATAAAAAATACCTGAGATTAGGTAATTAATTTTTAAAAAAAGGTTTAATTGACTCACAGTTCCGCATGGCTGGCGAGGCCTCAAGAAAATTACAATCATGACCAAAGGTGAAGAAGAAGCAAGGCACATCTTACATGACAGCAGGACAGAGAGAGAGTGCAGAGGAAACTACCACTGTTAAACCATCAGATCTTGTGAGAACTCCCTCACTATCACAAGAACAGCATCGGTGAAACCAATCACCTCAAACCCCAAGACCCAATCACCTCACACCAGATCTCTCCCTTGACACTTGGGGGTTACAATTTGAGATGAGATTTGGGTGGGGACACAGATGCAAACCATATTATTCCACCCCGGCCCCTTCCAAATCTCATGTGCTTTTCACATTTCAAAACCAATTATGCCATCATGTCTTCCAAGCAGTCCCCCAAACTCTTAACTCATTCCGGCATTAACCCCATAGTCCAAGTCCAAAATTTTATCTGAGACATGGCAAGTCCTTTCTGTCTATGAGCCTGTAAAATCAAAAACAAGTTATTTAGTTCCAAGATACAATGGGGTAGAGGCACAGGGTGAATGTTCCCATTCCAAATAGGAGAAGTTAGCCCAAACAAAAAGGCTACAGGTCCCATGCAAGTTGGAAATCTGGCAGGGGAACCCTTAAATCTTAAAGCTCCAAAATGATGTCTTTTGACTCCATGTCTCACATCCAGGTCACGCTGATGCAAGAGGTGGGTTCCCATGGTCTTGGGCAGCTCTTCTCCTGTGGCTTTGCAGGATACTGCCCACCTCCCAGGTACTTTCATGGGCTGGCATTGAGTGTCCGCACCTTCACCAGGCATGTGGTGTAAGCTGTTGGTGGATCTACCATTCTGGGGTTTAGAGGACAGTGGGCCTCTTCTCACAGCTCCATTAGGCAGTGCCCCAGTGGGGACTCTGTGTGGGAGTTCCAACCCCACATTTCCCTTTCACACTGCCCTAGCAGAGCTTCTCCATGAGGGCTCTGCCCCTTCAGCAGACTTCTACCTAGACATTCAAGCATTTCCATATATCCTCTGAAATCTAGGGAGAAGTTCCCAAGCCTCAATTCTTGACTTCTGTGCACCCACAGGCCCGACACCATGTGGAAGCCATTAAGGCTTAAGCCTGAGCTGTATGTTAGCTCCTTTTAAGCAGTGGCTGGAGCTGGAGTGGCTGGGATGCAGGGAACCAAGTTTTGAGGATGGACAGAGCAGCAGAGGTGTGGGCTCAGCCCACAAAACCATTTTTCTCTCCTAGGCCTCCTGGCCAGTGATGGGAGGAGCTGAATTTAAGATCTCTAAAATTCCCTGGAGACGTTTTTCACATTGTCTTGGTGATTAACATTGGGCTCCTCATTACTTACGCAAATTTGTGCAGTCAGCTTTAATTTCTCTCCAGAAAATGGGTTTTTCTTTTCTACCACGTGGTCAGGCTGCAAATTTTCCAAATGTTTACTCTCTGCTTCCCTTTAAAACATAAGTTCCAATTTCAAGCCATCTATTTGTAAATGCATATGACTGAATGTTTCAGAAAAAGCCAGGTCACCTCTTGAATGCTTTGCTGCTTAGAAATTTCTTCTGCCAGATACTCTAAATCATCTCTCTCAAGTTCAAATTTGACAGAACTTTGCCCCTCTGGATGCCCCTCAGCATGGATGGCACATGCTTACCTATATAACCAACCTGCACATCTTGCACATGTACCCTGGAACTTAAAAAATAAAATAATTTAAAGTAAAAAGGTAGGCAACAAAAACAATAGGGAGATTTTTCAAAAACCTAAAAATGGAACTACCATATGATCCAGCATTCTCACTACTGGGTATTTCTTTAAGGGAAAGGAATTAAATATATCAAAGGGATACTTGCACCCTTTGATGTTTATTGAAGGACTATTCACAGCAGCAAAGATATGGAAACAACCCATATGTTCATTAATGGATGAATCAGTGAAGACAATGTGGTATATATACATAGTAGAATACTATTCAGCCATAAAAAATAATGAAATGCTGCCATTTGCAGCAGCGTGGATGAAACTGAAGGTCACTATGTTAAGTGAAATATACCAGGGACAGAAAGATAAATATTGCATTTTTCCATATGTGGGAGGGAAAAATTGATTTTATTGAGGTAGAAAGTAGAATAATAGCTACAAGAGCCTAGAAAGGGTAGAGAGTTAAAGAGAGTTTGTTTAATGTCTACAAATGTAAAGTTACATAGGAAAAAATAAGTTATAATGTTAAATAGCACGGTATTATTGTGTATTTCCAAATAGCTAAAAGAGAAGAGTTGAAATGTTACCAACACAAAAAAATGATAAATGAGGTGTTGGATACCCTAAATATCCTGATTTGACCATTTTACATTGTATGTATGTAATAAAATATCACATGTACCCCATAAATATGTACAAATATTATGTATTGATAAAAAAATATAGATTCTGTGTTCCACTTCTGCTTAAGGCATGGGGATTGAATTAACACACTCGCATCTTAATGATAATAAAGATTCAGATAAACTAGAAAATTATAACTTTTCTTGAGTCCATCAGAGAGCTGATATTGCACACAAAAAGGGATGCTTCTTTCTCCCCAAGGAGAGATGAGATACGCACACTGTCTCATTCAAGACAGAGCACCGGAAGAATATATTACTTTCATTAAAGTAGGTAAGAAAAAATCAGGAACATTCTGAATGAATGAATTAAGGCTGAGTGTGTGTTAGTGTGACAGTACCAAATGCCTGGGAGGAACAGACACAAGATGAATTAACATTAGCTTTCAGGCTCTTTTTTTTTTTTTTTTTCATGGATCTCCAGTATTTTCTCAAGAGAAAGATTGGAGGCAGGGTAGGGGACCAGAGAGAACCTTCCTTGTTGACGCAAGCATACAACAAGGGATCAGATGCCACTACAGGAAAGATACGAAGCCCTGCACCAACCACTGCTTGAATCTTGTTTCAAAATACTTAACCTGCTGGTGAAAGGGCAATAAACGGTGTCATCCTCAGGGCACAGGTAAAGACAGATTGTTACTAGAGGAAGGGCAGAGGAAAAGTAAAACTCTTCATGTCTAGAGGAAGGGTAGGTAATAGTACAGGGCCCAGGATTACTTATCAATCCCATTAGAAGTCTCCTGCTGCTGAAAGGTGGAGTGAAATTTATCTCCCACACAAAACTCCTAATACAAGATTCAGGTTTGGCTGCCATAAGGCATATGGCTCGGAAAACTGAGAAACACACCTCTGAAGACCAGGTTCACAGGGCCTAACTGAGACTGAGTTTGAACCCGAACAATAGAGAACTCTCTCTCCATGTCCCTAACCTATCAAGCATAAATAACCAGCAAGAGCAGTCTACCACTACTTAACTGGCAAAATTATGCAGAGAGACTCTCTGTATACAGCAGACATATAGAGACATCAGAAAGCTAAGGATAGAGGGCAAACTTTGAGAAACCCTCTACAGAAACTCCCAGCACTCAATCTCAAGACGAGCTAATGATAGAGGCTGTTGCCAGTGAATAGCCACAAGGTAACCATAGCAAAAATAAAACATAAAACCTCAACCTAACTCCTGACTAGATTAATTCAGTTCCCCACATGAATTTCCTGAAAAGGACATATAAATTTCCAGACATAAATGCTATTCGCCTCGGTCTTTCTTATTCTACATATGAAGCTGTTTGGCTTTCAACTAAAAAATTGCAAGACAGAAAAAACAAGCAAAAACATCGTATTTTGAAGAGACAAACCAATATAATCAAGTTCAGAGATCAATCAGATGTTGAAAGAAGCAAAGATTTTAAAATAACCAATATGAATATGATAATCTAATAGAAAATGGGGGCAACGTGCATAAACACCTAGAGAATTTCAGCAGAAACATGGAAATTATGAGAAAGACAAAAATATAAATTCTAGAGGAAAAAGAGTATAATATCAGAGATAAGGAATTATTATGAGAGGTTTATAAGTTGACATTACACAGCCAAAGAAATAATCACGGAACATAAGAGAGATGAATATAAATTATCCAACCTGCATGTAAATATTTAAAAAGGCATGTAAAAAGGGAGGAGAAATGAATATCCAAGAGCTCTGAAGCGATATCAAAAAATCTAACATACATGTTATAAGTGTACTTGTAATTCCAGGAAAAGAAAAAAGGAACAAAGCAAATGAAATATTTGAAGAGACAATGGTCAAGAATTTTCCAGAAATAAAGGCAGACATTCAATCCACAAATGCAAGCAAGATACATAACTCCATCTCTCTGTTTCTTTTTCTCTCATTTCCCGTCTCTTTCTCTCTGTCTGCTACAAACCAAAGAGAAAAATCAAATTACACTCAGAGTAAAAAAATATGAGAATTATTACAGACTTCTCCCCAGAAACAATGAAAAAAAGAAATAAATAAATTGTCATTTTTGATGTATAAATACAATAAAACTGTCAATCTAGAATTCTATGCTTATTGAACATTTTTAATAAGGAAGATGAAATCACATATACTTTTAGATAAAAACAGCTGAGAGATTTTCTATCAGGAGAGATGCACTAAAAGAAATGACAAAGGAAGTTCTTAAAGCAGAAGGAGCACGATATCAAGCAGGAATTTGAATATACACGAAGAAATGAAAAGCTCCAGAGAAGATAAAAATATCATTATATAAAATATTATTTCTTATGTTTGACTTTACTAAAAGTAACTGAATTTTTAAAGTAACAGCAGTAACAATATATTGTGCTGTACAAATAAAACAAAAAAGTAATAGCACAAACAATAACAGTTAAAAACTCGATCTACATGGTGTCTTTCTCGCTATTAATACATATGAAGTAGAGTAACATTAATACGTATGAAGTAGAATAACATTTGAATATACACTGTGATATGTTAATTGTGTGTATTATAGAACTTAGAAAAATGACTAAAAACATAGGTATAAAAAATAAGCTAATAGTGTAGTTAAAGGAGATCATAAAGAAAATTCATTTAGTATCTGCAGAAATGGTAATATAAAGTAAGTAACAAATGGAACAAGTAGAAAACAACTGGTAAGTTGGTGGAGGTATATTCAACTATATCGATAACTGGATTACATATATATTGTTAAAATATCCCAATTTAAATGAAAGAAGTTTCCAGATGGGACACGGAATAAGACATAACTAAAGGTTATATGGAAGAATGTTCTTTTAAATATAAAGATGTAGATAGTTTAAAAGATGGAAACATATTTACCATAAAACCTCAAGTTAAAAAATAACTGGTTTGGCCACGTTAATATAAGACGAAGTAGATTTTTTGTAAAAAAGAATAATACTACGGGGAAAGATGGATATTACATATGAATGAAAAACATCGGTTTACCCAGAAAACATAATGATCTTAAACATTAGGCACCTACCAACAACGCTTAAAAATACATGAATGAAAAATGGATAGAATTGAAGAAGAAATAGACAAATCCACAATTAGAGTTGAAGATCTCAAGACTCTTCCCCCAGTTACTGACAAAAACAAGTAGGAATCACATAAGTAAGGATATACAAGACCTAACAACCTTGTCAATGGATGTAACCTATTTGGCATTTGTAGATCAAGCTACACGATAGCAGCAGGATACGCATTCTCTTTAAGTACACAGGTAACATTCACAAAGATAAACCATAATATGAGCCATAAAGCAAAAATTTACAAAAATAGAAAATATAAAAATCATGTTCAGTAATATTTTAGAATGCTTAAAAACCAACCAATGAACAAAAATAAAAATCTAACAAACAAAACATCACTGACTCTACCAACTGCTGATGAAGATGTGGAGCAACATCATTGGTGGAATTATGAAATGCTACATCTACTCAGGAAAAAAGTTTAACATTTCTTCTAAAGTTAAATATATACTTGCTGTGAATTATATAACTCACTCCTGGATGATGAAGAGAAATAAAAATGTAAATATACACAAAAATCTGTACAAGAATGTTTCTTTTATTTTTATTATAATTTCCAAAGCTTAGGAAAATACTGCAGTTTGTCAATTAGTGATTGGATTTTTAAAAATTCTGATAAATCCCTACAGTGGAATACAACTTAGCAGTGAATAGGAAGGAAGAAGTAGGTTCTGGCCAGAAGATAATCAGGTAAACGTATCTGTACATAACATACAAGCATAGGAAGATTTTGAAATGTAGAAAGAAGAATGTGGCAGAATACAAAGCGGACTTTGGGACTTCAGGAAGTACATGGCACTTATTTCCATGAGTTTTCTAATTAGCTTTCATATATCTTAAAAGAGTACTACAGCAGTCTCCAGTCTGGTACCAGCAACAGGCACAGGCTAAAAGAAAAATCTTGACGAAAAACCTGTTTTCCTTAACCAAAAGACCAGAAAAAGGATGGCCCAACATAGCAGAGAACATTTTGCAACACCCATCCTATTCCCACCAAACACCAGAGAAAAAGCTTCTCTTCCAGACACACAATTTCAGTGAGGCCAAGAAGGCAGCTAATCTTGCACCCAGCCCTGGACCCCACCAATATAGTCTGGATATTTGTTCCACCCACATATCATGTTGGGATGTAATCCCAAGTGTTGGAGGCGGGGCCAAGTAGGAGCGTGTGAGTCATGGGGCCAGATTCCTCATGGTCGGTTGCTATCCTCTTGATAGTGAGTGAGTTTGCATGAGATCCGATAGTTTAAAAGTATGGAGCACCTCCCACCTCCTCTCTTGCTCCTGTTTTCACCGTGTGATGTGCCTGCTCCTGCTTCACCTTTTAGCATTAGGAAAAGCTTCCTGAGGCCTCCCCAGAAGCCAAACAGATGTCGGCACCATGCTTCCTGTACAGCCTGCAGAATCATAAACCAATCAAACCTCTTTTTAAAATTAAAATTACCCACCCTCAGGTGTTTCTTCATAGCAATGCAAGAATGGCCCAATATACATCCCAAATCAAGATGTGACTTTTTTTGTCTTGATAGTGTTCCTGAAACTCAGGGGCAGTAGATCTTGCATCTTCTGGCCTGTAGAAGTGGGTTCGACTACAATTCTCCCAACAACAGAGTTGTGTATGTAATGGCAATAGTACTCAGAGGCTAGATGAGCTTCTAAACTCATATGGTAGCAATCAGACTTCATGAAGCTGTGCAAGGCAGTGTTATTCACCACTATACTTCACCACCACTCATTTTTGTTAGTGGGGACTAGCGGAGAGCTGAGCTTCTACTCCCACCACACATCAGTGAAACTGAACAAAACAGTTGACTTGTTCGCTTTCTAATCATCCCTGGTGTTAGTGGAACCCACTGGGGAGCTGAACTGCTATACCTGCCTGATATCAGTGAGGTCAGAATGGGGTGTTAAAAGATGGGGTTTATTAGCACTCCACTTTCTTCCTTCCCTCCCTTGGTGTCAGCTGTATTCACTAGGGTGTTTAGCTTCCACAACCAAAAATTACTGGTAAGTAATATTCTGTGGTATAGATGTACCACAGTTTGTTTAAATATTCATTTACCTGAGACTGGAACTGATTTGCAACAAAGCAGTGAGAGTCAGCCCTTTACTTATCTCCTGCTTGGGGACAGAAGGACACATCAGGGAGCTGACCTTACACTCCTATTTGGAGGCAAGGTGGTGGTATGTGTTAGTGACTCACTTTCACTGAGACGATATCAGCAAGGCTGAGCAGAGAGCTGAGCCTTTCCTCCATGTGCCTTTAATAAGGCAGTGGGAGTCAGCATTCGAATTTGGTCAGAGTGGTGTTGGTAGGGCCCATCCAATAATTGAACAGACACAAAATCAACAGAGGACAACATAACATGAATCATATGTTGAGGCTAACTGACAACAACTTTAAATCAGCCATCACAGAAACACTTCAATGAGCAACTACTAATTTTGAAGAACTTCACAAAAAAGATGTTATAAAAAACAAATGAAAATTATAGAAGTGAAAAATACAGTAACCGAAATTAGAAGGAAAAGACCTCACTGAATAGGCTCATCTATCAAGTTGCTGTGTGCATCAGAGTTGTTTTTGTTTATTTGTTTGTTTTATTGGTAAGTAATATTCTGTGCTATAGATGTACCACAGTTTGTTTAAATATTCATTTATTGGAGAATACTTTAGTTGTTTCCAACTTTAGATTATTATTAATACAATAAAACTGGTATAGTCATTCCTGTATAGGTTTTTCTATGAAGTTACATTTTCTTTTTTTTGGAATAAGTGCTCAAGAGCAAAACTGCTGGGTAACATGGTGATGTCATGTTAAGTTTTGTAAGAAACTGTCGTGTACCTTTCCTGTTGGGAGTACCATTTGACAAGCCCACCAGCAATCTAAGAGTGCTACAATTTCTCTGCATTCTCAACAGCATTTGTTGTTATCATTGTGTTAATTTTTAATGTATTTATGGATTATTATAATGCACATGATCACATTGATGTTTACGTCTGTATTTCCCTGATGGCTGTTATTGCTGGACATCTTTTTATGTGCCAATTTTCTATTTTTGTATCCCCTTCATTGAAATGTGTATTCATGCCTGCTGCCCATTTTCTTTCCTTTTTTGATGTTTGCAGGGTCAGGTTTTAATTAACTTGACCACAAAGCACAGGTTTCCAGGTTCATATAAATACATTTTTATTTTATAATTACTTTTTCCTTCTCTTAAACATTTTGGACAGGGTTGACAGGACAAAATCTTTCCTGTTTGAGCAAGAGGTTTCTTAAAAGTACCCAGTCGTCTTTTTTTTAATAGTTGATCACATATATATATATATATATGCACACACGTATGTATAGTATTTTCTATATATAGTATATATTCTCATATATATATACCATAAATACTCTATACTACATATATTTCTCTATATATATACTATATACTATACATACATAGTATTTTCTATATTTACTGTGTTTGTGTGTGCGTGTGTGTGTGTAGTATTTTCTTCCTCCTACCCACCAACCACTAGCCTTGTTGCCTCTTAAATCTCAGCAATTTTTCTACAGTTAAATCATGCTTTTAATTTTAGTATGAACACAGGTCCACTTTGTTGGTTTCTCTAAATGGTATTTTTTTCTCTTACGTGTTATTACAGTCCGTTTTGGCTGCATAATTCATGGCTACACTATTTAAATATGCATGAGGGAAATAATATTTTCCTGACTCACAAAGCTCTGGTTTCCCCAGTCCAGATAAGCTATTGTTGTACTATGTTTATAGCAGACATTACCATCAGGAGAATCTGGGTGAACGGTATAAGGCATCTCTCTATTTCTCACAGTTGCCTGTAAATCTACAATTATTGTGAAAAAATAAAATTCAAGCTACTTTGGGGTATCGTTTTAGTGCTGATACTCGACAAAATAATAAAAAATAACATAAAAAGAATGTAATACTGATGTATGCAACAACATTGATGACACTCAAAATTATGCTGAATGGAAGAAGCTAGATAAAATTAAGTACATAATCTGATCCCATTAATATGCAACGCTAGAATTGTAAACTAACCTGTAAAGGCAGAAGGCAGATCAGTGATTGGGAATTGGGAACTGGGAAGAAGCGGGAGGAAAAAATACAAGGTGGCAAAAAAAAAAGAAAAGAAAAGAAAAGAAAATACCTGATGCAGGGATGGATAGTGTTCTTATTTGAATTGTGGTGATGTTTTCACAGGTGTAAATGTGCCCACTCTAATTAATTGTATATTATAGTCAGTTATATCTGAATAAAGCGGTTTAAAACAAAACCAAAAGATGCCATACACTGGGACCAAAGTGTGAAGTATTTGAAGAAAAAAAGTCTTCTGACTTTGACCTAATTAGTGTAATTAAAACCAAATGGGGAATGCTTTTTAATGCCCCCTACTCAGTAGAACACATTTTCAGTAATAACCATAAATTAAAACAAGAAATAATAAGGATTAATAAAGAAATATGGTGTGTTTCTGGTGAGCATTATATATATGTGTATATATATATACATATATGTATGTGTGTATATATATACATATATGTATGTGTATATATACATATATATGCATGTGTATATGTATACATATATGTATGTATACATACACACATATATATGGATATGTATACATATATGTATGTATACATACACACATATATATGGATATATGTATGTATACATACACACATATATATGGATATATGTATGTATACATACACACATATATATGGATATATGTATGTATACATACACACATATATATGGATATATGTATGTATACATACACACATATATATGGATATATGTATGTATACATACACACATATATATGGATATATGTATGTATACATACACACATATATATGGATATATGTATGTATACATACACACATATATATGGATATATGTATGTACACATACACACATATATATGGATATATGTATGTACATACATACATATATCCATATATATACAAATATATGTATATATACACATACATATATATACATACATATATACATATATACATATATACATACATATATACATATATGTATATATATGCATATATGTATGTATATACATACATATATACATATATGTATATATGCATATATGTATATATACATACATATATACATATATGTATATATGCATATATGTATATATACATACATATATGTATATATACATATATGCATGTATATATATACATACATACATGTATATATATACATACATATGTGTGTATATATACACACCTACATATATGTATATATACACACCTACATATATGTATATATACACACCTACATATATGTATATACATACATACATACATATATGTATATACATACATATATGTATATACATACATACATATATGTATATATACACATACATACATATATGTATATATATACATACATACATATATGTATATATACACATACATACATATATGTATATATATACATATATATATAAAGTAACATCTAAAATGGTATTTTAAGAAAACCAAAAATTATGCAGAAGGGACAAATTAGTCAATTAATAAATTATCCACATATGTAACATTTGATTTCCTTGAATTGGTCTGTAGTTCTAAAATAACTATTAAACAATTAAAGAAGAATAAATTTTACTTTTAAAGATATAGTTCAAATTTGCAAAGTATTTTTTGTTGAAATGAAGTAAAGATTTGAACTTCTCAAACATTTATACCTTGCCCTTCATACTTTGTTTTATTAACTTTGGCATCATCCAAACAAGTGGTCACATGGAATGACAGCACATGAAAAACTCAGATTATTTATTCTTTTATTTTAAAATCAATGACTGTACTATTATTGTTTTAGAAATATTGTTTAAGTGCTGGTGTATGTGTGTCATACAGGACCATGGATTATGGCCCAAAGTGCACTGCAAGAAATACCACATCCTTAGGAGCTTGTATTAGAAAGAAACGGCAACAACTGAGTCAGGTGATACCTGAGGTCAATGGTATAACAGGAAATTATCTGCATTAATTTCCTTGTAGAATACAATAAGTATTCATTAAAATATAGTGAGAAATGGTGCTGTTTTAAGACCATTCCCATAGACACATGATTAAAACGTATTGACCACAGCAATCTTTTAAAAAGCAGACCAACAAAACAAAATATTTTTGGGAAGGAAAGATAGTTGTTCTAAGAAGCTGGACTAGAAAAAAATAAAGAGTACATATCTTATGATTCCATTCTTACAAACCTCCAGAAAATAGAAACAGATAGTGACAGAAAGCAAATCAGCGGGTTTTTTTGAGAATGATGGCGGAGGTAGGGACAGGGAAGAATTGCCAAAGGGCATGATAAAACTTTAGGGGGTAATGGGTATGTTCACTCTTATAGTTGTGATGGTTTAACAAGAGCAGATGTGACAAAACTCATCAAACTGTATACTTTTTAAGCATGTGCAGTTTGTCATATGTCAATTATACTTCAGTAAAGCTGTTGAAAAATGATATTCTCTTTAGGGATAGAAACAACTTTGGAAAAATAAAAATAAAAGACGGAGAGAGAGAGCTATCTTGTTTTAAAATTCTCTGTAGACAATGCTCTCATTCACTGCCTGCACTAGAGGTAGACCACTCCCATTGCCCTGCTCTGCCCTAAGCTTTTTAAGAAGGTGGGCTAGTCAGTGTTGGATTTGTGGCGTCTAGTAACCATTATTTCAGGTGCTGCTGGTAACTTTTAGAGATATTTGGCCCTTTGAAGGGCATTTAGTTGCTTATATCATAGGGTGGGGTGTACCTCATACCTACCATTATGAGGTAGATGGCCTGCAGGTTATTTCTTGTCTGTTTCTGGGGATAGTACTGCCACCCACACACCTCACCCGATACAGGTTCTGACAATCGATACACTGAAGTCACATCCCTCTTTCCCCACCAAAACACACACAGGTAGAAACACCAACCCCTTTTACTCTTTGTGTATTAAAGTGTTCAGGAAATTTATCTTCAGTCCTTATCCCCGAGCCAGTCCTTATCCCCCAGTTTCCAGCTGTGGACCTGTTGGTCTGGCCTCAAACCCCACAGAAGCCACCTCCCTGCCTTCTCACAGACACCTCCCTCTTCCCGTCACTCCTTCCTTCCTCACCATCAGAGAAGTCACAGAGACATATCCTTTCGATTCGGGTTGATTTTATTTTCATGGTTTTAACCTGTTGGTGTAGAATTCACCGACTGTATGATTGATGACTTTTCAGTGGCAGACCTCTACAGACATCACAGAGCTGAGGTCTCGCTTTGGTCTTTGTCGAACTCTCTTTCTTCATTTTTTCTTTCAGCCGGTGATAACGACCACGCAGTATTGGTCCTCTAGCTTTCTTAGGTTTTCCTGCAGGGGTGTTAGTTTCACAGGCTTTTTGGCTCGAGCTCCCTCGAAGGGGTCTTTTCGCCTTCATGGTGGTCTTTAGGCCCTATAGGGAGATCACAGTCAGGCCAGAGGGCGTTGGTTTTGGGAAAGAAGGTGGGAAATGCATAGGAATAGGCTTCATGAGAAGGGTGTGAGTTGAGGAGGGGGTTTGAGTGAGGCAAGGAAAGGATAGGAGCCTTGGGGTGGCGGAATCAGTGGGGCAAAGAGAAGGGGTTTGGTCAGGATCATCTCACCTTAACGCCACTTCTGGACCTTCGTTGACGGGGTGTCTTCCCCTTCTTCCTCCCTTTGGTACTTGAGGTTGCTGGGGTCTGTTCGTCCACATCTTCATTAGGCTTCTGTGGTTCACTGGTCACCTTTGCCATACTGAATTGTCCCAGTGGTCTACTCAGAGCTCCTGATCATCCTGTGTATACCCCTCCCAGCACAAAGAGGGGCCACACCCTTCAACTTTGATTGGTCAGCAAGGCACTCTCCCAGCCAATGAGAGCTAAGGGACACTAAGACGTCACAAAGCACTACTCTTGTCACTTCTATGTGACAGAGGGGTGGGGAGGTACCTGGGGAGTCTTAGTCATCAGAATGTACCACTCCTGCCACCTCTGTTTTGGATGGTGGGGGGGGTGATATAAAGGCAAGGATAGCCTGGTGGTAGAAAAGAGGCTTTTCTATGACAGCCTCTTCTATGCCTTCCCAACATGAACTACCACCCCTCCTCATATACCCATGTTCAATTGTGGTGGCCCACATAGCAGACAGTTTCCTTTAATCTATTCCCCAAGGCCACACCTACTCCTTGGTTTATTCTGAAGTCTCCCTCCCTAAGTCATTAGCTGTTATTTTTGATATTTTACCTAAAATCCCTCTAAAAACAATATGGCTATCTTTCAATGTCAGTGGAGAGGTGAGTAATTCTACAAACAAAAGACAGTTCCCACAAATAAACGTCTTTCTACCTATCACATTTGGTATTAAAGGCAGCTTATTTTCATTAATTTCTGCTAGCCCTGCAATTGATAGAAAGGAATTAGAATTAACTGTCTATTTATGAAGGTTGCTTTTATCTTTACTTTTATCCTATTCTTGGGCTCTGACCACATTATCATTATTGATTTTTGAAAGGTTATTTCTCTATTTTATTGGATTTTTCTTTCTACCTTCCTAGTTTCTCTTACTAATTTCTTTCCCACCAAAAGACACCTGCATGTGACACACCTGATGTGTTTGAATGATTTGCTTTCCTATGTTTTTATTCTTGTTAAACATATGGCTTTGTTAAATACGTGCATGTGTGAAAGTGTAACATTTTACTTAAGCTGCTATATGCATCTCTTGTTCATTGCTTTTAATGTTGCATCGTGCTTGCTCATTTTCTTCCCCCTTTGAGTGTAACCTATGTTGATGCCGTTCCTTACTGCTACTAATGATGCTGCTATGAGCCTCGTTAGTAGCTCATGACCCTTTGTGGAATTCTGCCTATATTTCTTTAAGGTGTATGTTCAGGAACAGAATTGCTAGGTAATAGACATATATAATTGTCTTAGTCATTTCAGGCTGCTATAAAACAATCCTATAGACTGGGTAGCTTAAACAATAGACATTTATTTATCACAGCTCCCAAGATTGGAACTGAAAAATCAGGGTGTCTCTGGTACCAATTTACTGTATTAGTCCATTTTCATGCTGGTCATGAAGACATACCCAAGACTGAGAAATTTAGAAAATAAAGCGGTTTAATAAGCTTACAGTTCCACATGGCTGGGTGCCTCACAATTATGGCGCAAGCTGAAAGGCACATCTCACATGGTGACAGACAAGAGACTTATTAAATTACAAATTCATTCTCTTTGTTAGTTGCAGGACTAATTATATCACCTATATAATTTTATTAAATTTATTTTTGGTAGTTTCTGTTTTTCTAACGAATTGATCAATTTTTTCTATATTTTTGAATTTATGAGCATACGGTTGTTCACAGTATTCTCTTATCCATTTAATGCCTGCAAAATCTGTAATGCTACTTCCTGTTTCGTCCCTGATATTGTTTATTTGTTGTCTTCTTTTTTTTAAGCTGTCAGTTGTGCTTAAGTTTTATCAATTTTGTTGACGGTTTTAAAGAAATAGCTTTTGGTTTAATTGATTTTCCTATTTTATTCCTGCTTTTAATTTCATCGATTTTTGTTTTTATCGTTATGATTTACTTCCTTCTGTTTGCTTTGGGTTTATTTTTCTCTTCCTTTCCATATTCTTTAGGTAAGAAATTAGGTCTCCAATTTCAGACATTTCCTTGTTTCTAATGTAAGCATTTAATGGTATAAATTTCTCTCTCAGTACAATGTTAGCTGTATTCCTCATGTTTTAACATGTATATTTTCATTTTTATTTAGTTCACATATGTTTTTATTTCCCTTGAGACTACTTCTTCACCCATGAATTATTATGAATTATTTAGAAATGCATAATTTAATTTCCAATTGTTTAGGTTTTTTATGTTTTGTTATAGTTGCTCCTTTGATTCCATTTTGGTCATACAATGTGTTGTCTACACAACACATTTCAATTCTTTTAATTATTTATCAACAATTTCAATTATTTTAAGTTTGGTAAGGTTTGTTTTGTAGTCCATCACATGGTCTATCTTGGTACACGTTCTGTGGACACATGCAACAAATATATATTCTGCTGTTGTTTAATGAACTATTCTATATGTGTCAATTAGATACTGTTGATTGTTGCATTATTCAGTTATTCTATTATTGAGGATATTATGTCTAGAAGTTCTGTCAGTTGCTGAGTGTTTAAATCCAACTATAATTGTAAATAAGTCTATTTCTTCATTCATCTCTATTAGTTTTTGCTTCATGTATTTGAAAGCTCTATTGTTTGGTTGATACACAGTCAGTATAGGTATATATTTGTGGTGGATTGATATTTGCATAATCATGTAAAGTCCTTCTTTGCCTTTATTTATTGTCCTTGCTGTGATCTCTACTTTATACCATATCAATATGACTATTCCTACTTTCTATTTTTAATCGTGGTAAAGTACACCTAACATCAAATTTCTATCAGAACCAATTTTTATTGTACAATATTGTACAGTTCAGTTGTGTTAAGTATATTCACACAACGAATCCAAGAACTATTGTCATATTGCAAAACTGAAACTCTATACCCATTACACAACTCCTCACTTCCTCCTCTTCTAGACCCTGACAAAAACCATTCTACTTTTTGCCTCTTTGAATTTAACTACTCTAGCTACCTCATATAATTATAATTTTACAGTATGTGTCTTTTTGTGACTGGCTTATTTTATCTAGCATAATGCTCTCGAGGTTCATTTATGTATAATGCCAGAATTTTATTCTTTGAAAAGGCTTAATGATATTTTATTGTATGTATATACTTCAATTTGTCGATCTATTGATGAACCCTTGGGTTGCTTCTACTTTTTGCCTATTGTGAGTAAGGTTGCTATGAACATGGGTGTACTGATATATCTCCAAGACTCTGCTTTTAATTGTGTTGAGTATATACCCAGAAGAGGAGTTGCTGGCTCATGTGAGAATTCTATTTTTACTTTTTGAGGAACTACCATACCATTTTTCATAGTTGCCACACCATTTGACATTACTACCAACAATGCACAAAGGTTCCGGTTTTTCTACTTCTTTGTCAGCACTTTTAATTTTCTGTTACTTTGATAGTAGCAATCCTAATGGGTATAAAGTGGTATCTCATTGTGATTTTTATTTGTATTTACTTAATAATTAGTACTGTTCAGAATCTTTTAATGTGTTTATTGGTTGTTTGTATATTTTCTTTCCGGAAATGTCTATTTAATTCCTTTGCCTGTTTTTAAGTTAGGTTGTATTTCATTGTTAAGTTGGAGCTCTTTTCATATTCTGGATATTAACCCCTCATCAGTTATATGCTTTGCAAATTTTTCCCCTATACAGCAGGTTGTCTTTCATTCTGTTGATTGCGTTCCTTGATGCACTTAAGGTTCTTAATTGTCATACACTCAAATTTATCTTTTTTTTGTTGTCCTTTATTTTTGTGGAATAGCAAAAAAATTCATATCTAATAACATGAAGCTTTTCTTCTAAGGGGCTTACAGTTTTAGCACATACATTTAAGTCTTTCATCAATTTTCAGTTGATTTTTTTATATAGTAAGGGTCCAACTTCATTCTTTTGCATGTGAATATCCAACTTTCTCAACATCATTTGTTGAAAAGACTGTCTTTCCCCATTAAGAGGTCTTAGCACCCTTGTCAAAAATAACTTGACCATATATATGAAAGTTTATTTCTGGCCTTTCTATTCCATTTCACTGGTCTATAAGACTTCCTTTATGCCAATACCACACTGTTAAATTACTGTAACTCTGTAATAAGTTTTAACATGAGGAAGTGTGACATCTCCAGCTTTGTTTTTCTCAAAATTGGTCTGACTATTAAGGATCCCTTTAGATTCCATATAAATTTTAGAATAAATTTGGTATTTAAAAAATCATTGGAAAATTTGATAGGAATTACATTAAATTTGTAGATCTCTTTTGCTGGCATTTCCAGCTTAACAACATTAATTATTCAACTCATGGACATGAATGTCTTTCCATTTATTTGTGTCTTCCTTAATTTGGGGGGTCAATATTTTGCAGTTTTCAGTGTAGAAGTATTTTGCCTCCTTGGTGAAGTTTATTTCTAAGTATTTTTTTCATGCTATTATGAAATGGAATTGTTTCCTTAATTTCTTTTTCTTATTGTTGATTATTGACATAGAGAAATGCACCTAATTTTTTCAAGCTGATTTTATGTTCTGCAACTTCACTGAATTTGTTGATTCATTCCAGAAGAGTTTTTGTGTGGCATTTTTAATGTTCTCCATATACAAGATGGTGTAGTCTTAGAAGAAAGATACTCTTACTTTTTCCTTTCCTATTTGGATACCTTTCCTTTCTTCTTCTTATCCAATTGCTAGTCACTCTTGCTTTTTAAAATTAATATATTCAAGGCATATATTTTCCATTATTTTACTTTCATTCTATCAATGTCACAGAGTGTGTTTATTTTTGACAGCATATATTTTTTTTTTCTTTGAGACAGACATGAGATTCTTTTGCCCAGGCTGGAGTGCAGTGGCCCAATCTCAGCTCACTGCAGCCTTCGCCTCCTGGGTTCAAGCAATTCTCCTGCCTCAGCCTCTCAAATAGCTGAGACTACAAGCACCCACCGCCACGCCTGGTTAATTTTTGTATTTTTAGTAGAGATGAGTTTCACCATGCTGGCCAGGCTGGTCTCGAACTCTTGACCTCAAGTGACTTGCCTGCCTTGGCCTCCCAAAGTGTTGGAATTACAGGCATGAGCTAACGTGTTAGGCCAGACAGCATATTGTTGAATCATTTTTCATCCACACAATTAGTTGATGTATTTTAATTACTATACAAAGACTATTTACTTTTAAGGTAATTATTTATATTGATAGTAAAGCTAAATTGTGTCATTTTATTTATTTGCTTTCTGTTTATGTTTCCTGCTTGTCATTCTTCCATTTTTCTTTGCATACCTTCCTGAGACTTACCTGATTTTTTTTAGAGTTGTATCTTGACTGACTTACAGTGTTTTTGAGTACAGCGCATTGTATAGTTTTCTTAGTTGTTACACTAGATATTACAATAGGTAGTTAATCACAGTCTACAGGTATCAACATTTTACCACTTTGAGTGAAGTGTAAAATCCTTACTTGATTTACATCTGTTTATCCTCCAACAATAAAAATATAATCATATGAAGTCTTTATATACATTGAGCAATATGTGAAATATTGTTTTAATTTTTGCTTCACCATAAAATATAACTAAAGAAACTCTCAAAGGCAAGGATATTATATGATATTTATGCCCATTTTAATTTATGCTGATGTTTTTTCTTTTTGAAGTTCCCAGCCTTCTTTTATCATTTTCTATTTTATAGATCTCCCTTTAGCCAATCCTTAAGAATGGATTTGCTAGCAAAAACATATAGTTTTTCCTCATCTGACAATATCTTATATTCCCCTTTATTCTAGAAAAATATTTTTGCTGGAAACAGAATTTCTACTTGGCAATTTTTACAACACCTGAAATGCCCAGTTCCACTTCAAACTGGCCTTCAGAGTTTTAGAAGAGAAATTCATTGTCATTCAAATGTCTGTGTTCCCATAATAATGTGTCTTGTGTATCCCCAAGAAGGAGATAAGTAAAGGGCTGACTCTCATTGCTTTGTTGCTGCTTTTTGGGTGTGGAAGCTAAACACTCTAGTGAACACAGCTGACACCAAGGGAGGGGAAGGAAGAAAGTGGAGTGCTAATAAACCCCATCTTTTAACACCCCATTCTGACCTCACTGATATCAGGCAGGTATAGCAGTTCAGCTCCCCAGTGGGTTCCACTAACACCAGGGATGATTAGAAAGTGAACAAGTCAACTGTTTTGTTCAGTTTCATTGATGTGTGGTGGGAGTAGAAGCTCAGCTCTCCGCTAGTCCCCACTAACAAAAATCAGTGGTGGTGAAGTATAGTGGTGAATAACACTGCCTTGCACAGCTTCATGAAGTCTGATTGCTACTATATGAGTTTAGAAGCTCATGTAGCCTCTGAGTACTCTTGCCATTACATACACAACTCTGTTGTTGGGAGAATTGTAGTAGAACCCACTTCTACCGGCCAGGAAATGCACTTTGCCCCTGGGTTTCAGTAACACTATCAAGACAAAAAAAGTCACATCTTGATTTGGGATGTATATTGGGCCATTCTTGCATTGCTATGAAGAAATACCTGAGGGTGGGTAATTTATTTTTAAAAGAGGTTTGATTGGTTCATGATTCTGCAGGCTGTACAGGAAGCATGGTGCTGACATCTGTTTGGCTTCTGGGGAGGCCTCAGGAAGCTTTTCCTAATGCTAAAAGGTGAAGCAGGAGCAGGCACATCACATGGGGAAAGCAGGAGCAAGAGAGGAGGTGGGAGATGCTCCATACTTTTAAACTATCGGTTCTCATGCAAACTCACTCACTACCAAGAGGATAGCATCCAACCATGAGGAATCTGGCGCCATGACTCACACGCTCCTACTTGGCCCCGCCTCCAACACTTGGGATTACATCCCAACATGATATTTGGGTGGAACAAATATCCAGACTATATTGGTGGGGTCCAGGGCTGGGTGCAAGATTAGCTGCCTTCTTGGCCTCACTGAAACTGTGTCTGGAAGAGAAGCTTTTTCTCTGGTGTTTGGTGGGAATAGGATGGGTGTTGCAAAATGTTCTCTGCTATGTTGGGCCATCCTTTTTCTGGTCTTCTGGTTAAGGAAAATAGGTTTTTCATCAAGATTTTTCTCTTTGTCTGTGCCTGTTGCTGGTACCAGACTGGAGACTGCTGTAGTATTCTTAAGATATATGAAAGCTAATTAGAAAACTCATGGAAATAAGTGCCATGTACTTCCTGAAGTCCCAAAGTCCTCTTTGTATTCTGCCACATTCTTCTTTCTACATTTCAAAATCTTCCTATGCTTGCATGTTATGTACAGATATTTTTACCTGATTATCTTCTGGCCAGAACCTATTTCTTCCTTCCTATTCACTGCTAAATAGTATTCCACTGTAGGGATTTATCAGAATTTTAAAAAATCCAATCACTAATTGACGAACTTCAGTTTTTTTCTAAGCTTTGGAAATTATAATAAAGATAAAAGAAACATTCTTGTACAGATATTTTTGTATATTTACATTTTTATTTCTTTTCATCATCCAGGAGTGAGTTATATAATTCACAGCAAGTATATATTTAACTTTATAAGAAATGTTAAACTTTTTTCCTGAGTAGATGTAGCATTTCACAATTCCACCAATGATGTTGCTCCACATCTTCATCAGCATTTGGTAGAGTCAGTGTTTTTTTTTTTTGATTGTTAGTTTTTTATTGTTGTTGTTCATTGGTTTGTTTTTAAGCATTCTAAAATATTACTGAACATGATTTTTATATTTTCTATTTTTGTAACCTTTTGCTTTATGGCCCATATTATGGTTTATATTTGTGAATGTTACATGTGTACTTAAAGAGAATGCATATTCTGGTGCTATTGTGTAGCTTGATCTACAAATGTCAAATAGGTTAGAACCATTGACAAGGTTTTGTTAGGTCTTGTATATCCTTACTTATGTGATTCCTACTTGTTTTTATCAGTAACTGAGGGAAGAGTCTTTAGATCTTCAACTCTAATTGTGGCTTTGTCTATTCTTCAATTCTATTAATTTTTCATTCATGTATTTTTAAGCGTCGTTGGTAGGTGCTTAAATGTTTAAGATCATTATGTTTTCTGGGTAGACCGATGGTTTTTATTCCTATGTAATATCCGTCTTTCTCCCTGGTAATATTCTTTTTTTTTCAAAAAAATTACTTCATCTTATATTAATGTGGCCAGTCCAGTTATTTTTTAACTTGAGGTTTTATGGTAAATACGTTTCCATCCTTTTAATTTTAAACTATCTACATCTTTATATTTAAAAGAACATTATTCCATATAACCATTAGTTATGTCTTATTCTATGTCCCATCTGGAAACTTCTTTCATTTAAATTGGGATATTTTAACAATTTATATGTAATCCAGTTATTGATATAGTTGGATATTCTTCTACCAACTTACTAGTTGTTTTCTACTTGTTCCATTTGTTACTTACTCTTTATTACCATTTCTGCCCAGACTAAATGAATGTTCTTTATGATTCTGCTTTAAGTACACTCTTAGCTTATTGTTTATACCTATGTTTTTAGTTATTTTCCTAAGTTTTACAATACACACAATTAGCATATCGCAGTGTATATTCAAATGTTATTCTACTTCATATGTATTAATAGCAAGAAAGGTACCATGTAGATCCAGTTTTTACCTATTATTGTTTGTGCTATTACTTATTTGTTTTATTTGTATAGCTCAATATATTGTTACTACTTTTACTTTAGAAAGTCAGTTGTTTTTAGTAAAATTAAACATAAGAAATAATGTTTTGTATAATGATATTTACTTTTATCTTCTCTGGAGGTTTTCAATTATTTCTTTACTTTTTTTTTTTTTTTTTTTTTTTTGAGATGGAGTCTCAGTCTGCCACTTAGGCTGGAATACGGTGGCATGATCTCAGCTCATTGCAACCTCTGCCTCCCGGGTTCATGCAATTCTCCTGCCTCAGACTCCTGAATAGCTGGGACTACAGATGTGTTCCACCATGTCCAGCTAATTTTTGTATTTTCAGTAGAGATGGGATTTCACTATGTTGGCCAGGCTGGTCTCGAACTCCTGACCTCAAGTGATCCACGTGCCTTGGCCTCCCAAAGTCCTGGGATTACAGGTGTGAGCCACAGCGCCTGGCCTGGAGCTTTTTATTTCTTTGTGTAGATTCAAATTCCTGCTTGATATCATGCTTCTTCTGCTTTAAGAACTTCCTTTATCATTGCTTGTAGTGCATCTCTCCTAGAAGAACATCTCTCAGCTATTTTTGTCTAAAAGTATATTTGATTTCATGTTCCATATTTAAAAATGTTCAATAAGCATAGAATTCTGGATTGACAGTTTTATTGAATTAATACATCAAAATTGACAATTTATTTTTTTCTTATTTGCATTGTTTCTGGGGAGACATCTGTAATAATGCTCATTTGTTACTCTTAATGTAATTTGATTTTTCTCTCTGTTTTGTAGCAGAGAGAGAGAAAGATATGGGGAAATAAGAGAAAAAGAAACAGAGAGATGTAGTTATGTATCTTGCTTGCATTTGTGGATTGAATGTCTTCCTTTATTTCTGGAAAATTCTTGACCGTTGTCTCTTCAAATATTTTATTTGCATTTTTTCCTTTTTTCTTTTCCTGGAATTACAACTACACTTATAACGTGTATGTTAGATTTTTTGATATTGCCTCAGAGCTCTTGGATATTCTGTTCTCCTCCCTTTTTACATACTCCTTTTATTTTATTTTATTTATTTATTTTGAGATGGAGTTTCACTCTCGTCGCCCAGGCGGGAGTACAATGGTGTGATCTCGGCTCACTGCAATCTCTGTCTCTTGGGTTCAAGTGATTCTCCTGTCTCAGCCTCCCGAGGGGCTGGGATTACAGGCACCCACCACCACGCCCAGCTAATTTTTGTATATTTAATAGAGACGGGCTTTCACCATGTTGGTCAGGATAGTCTCGAACTCCTGACCTCAGGTGATCCTTGCACCTTGGCCTCCCAAAGTGCTAGGATTACAGGCATGAGCCACCACGCCTGGCCAAAATTCAGTATGGATCTTAAATGTTTGCATGCACATGGTAAAAAGTAAAATCACCATCACGTGATTAAAATTAACTTTTGAAGTGAAAGATCTGTAGAGAAGATTATTAAATATTTCTTTATAAATTAATAGTTTTACTGAGAATTTACTACATTTGATATGAAAATTAAATAGAACACTTTATATTTAAGTAACTTTCTATGAGATGTTAGGCAAATCATTTAGGGTAGGAAGATTTCTACCGTTTTCACAGATAATTAAAGGATTTACTGATTGAGTAACACAGGTAGTATTAAGAGCAATATTAGTAGTAATAGTCTTAATGGGGATTAGGATAATAAAAATATAAAAAGAATAAACACTAAATGGCTCCTTTGCTTGCATGTAATATGCTAAGAAACTGTATGCAAAATAGCTCATTTCAACATCACGACAAACATGTGGCATAAAACTACTGTAAATTAATGCTACAGATTTGTGATGCAAATCAAATGAGGTGACATATTAAAATACCTTTGGGGCCAGGTGCAGTGGCTCATGTCTGTAATCTCAGCAGTTTGGGAGGCCAAGGCGGGTGGATCACCTGAGGTCAGGAGTTCGAGTACAGCCTGGCTGGCCAACATGGTGAAATGCTGTCTCTAGTAAAAATACAAAAAAAAAAATTGGCCAGGTGTGGTGGTGTGTACCTGTAGTCACAGCTACTCGAGAGGCTGAGGCAGGAGAATCGCTTGAACCTGGGAGGTGGAGGTTGCAGTGAGCTGAGATTGCTCCACTGCACTCCAGCCTGGTTGACAGAGCAAGACTCTGTCTCAATGAAAAAAAAAAAAATACCTTTGGAAGCTGAAAAGAAAAAGAGCAGCAGGAGCCATTATATTATTACTAAGTCGGAAAACAAAACAGATATAGTATGGCATGTTGATTTTCTGCTTACAACCTACTATCTAAAAGTAAGTAGGTTCTATGAGTAATTCTTATTAGATAAAATTAACTACCACTATGAAATTACCTTTTTCTAACCACAGTCACACACACACACAAATGCAAGCACATACTAACTTATTTACACACAAAAATATTTAGCCTCTTCTATTGAGATTTGATATGTGTTTGTTGAACTATGTGGAAGGTTTTACTATTAGGGTACAATGCAGTTAATTTTGTCACTAGGGAGCTATGGAAAATAGGTTGGTTTCCATATATTTACACAGAATAACACATATATATTTCCTATAATTTTTCTGTATAGTTCTGTTTTCTAGAAACAACTATAGAATTTTCACTAGCAATTGATAGTAAAACAATATTTAAAAATATAGAAACAAATTTATTATATTCACATTGTGCATAATGTAAAAGTTGAAGACAATTATTCTGCATTTGCCAAAATTTCCCTTCAGTTAAATAATGATTAGAAATATACAATATCATAATAATATTAAACAGTCATTATTGACATTTATTTAATGCTTATTAACCTGTCAGTTTTATAGTTTAGTAGCCAATGGTGGATTATTTTATCTAATCTCCACAAATCTCTAACAATATTAATTTTATATTATGTTGTTTTGAATACTGAATTAGGTATAATATTTAAAATACTTTTATAAACTTAGAAGTGAGAGATATGCTCATGCTGGTAAATTACAATGTTTGTACACCTACTAAATCAAAATAATGGAAATCAAATTGTGATTTCCTTTTCAAAGACTCTTAACCAATGCCCCAAATATTAGATTTTCAATACTCTTTCCTATTAATTAAGGTAAATTTCCACTATTCAATTGTCTCAGGTTGATGCCCAGTGGTTGACTGGAATTCAAGTGGCTGCCAAGATCCAGCTCTATCAACTAGAGGCAGTTGCTCCAGTCCATGGGTAATTTTTAGTTAGCCTCCACATAAAGTCTGAATGAAAACCTCATAGATTTACCATTAAAATATACTGGTAAGAGGTTTGGCAACAGACAGAAGTAAAGTATATGATGGATCTGTAATACACACATTTTAAAATATATCATTAGATAAAATTGTGATAAAGAGTTATAACAAAACAGAATGAGCAGATAAAATGTTATTGAATAAATATGAATTTCACATTGGAAAATCAAGATTCCATTTAGCAACAATTAACTCTTCCCATAAGAAATTGCTTATGGTTTCCAGAGGTTAATTTTAAAATCTACTTTGAATAAAATTCATGAGGTAGATACTTGGAATCAAAATGGGATGTGAAGAGAAAACTATGTATGTAATGAGAGATTATTAAGTATTGCTTTATAAACCACTATTGCATTTCAATGCTTTGACTATGAAATATTAATTTTTATATAAAAATATAAATAAAAATGTATTTTTTCTGAATCACTTTCTGTGAGATATTAGCAGCTCTTTCAGGCTCTAGAAATCCTAAAATTCTCCACCCATGAATATTCCATAAGTAGAACCTAGTCTTTTATCTTTGGTTATATTAATGTCAGTGATAGCAGCAGGAGGCAGACAAATCCTGGGAAGACAGGGCCAGGTCCCAGGTGAAACCTGACCTTCAAGCTGAAGACAGTTTAAAGCTTAGCTACAAGTCCCAGATAAATCCATGGACTGGATTTAGAATCTCTCTTCCCATTTGGCATGCTTTCCTCTGATTGATCCCCACCCTTTACCTCTTTTACATATACGTATCCTTCCCTAATTGATTTTTTACAGTCATGGCCATCTTTAAGTGGTGCCTTTGTTTCAGACGCTTTTGCATACTCACAAACCAATCAGCACACACTCCCCCATTCTGAGCCCATAAAAGCCCTGGACCCAGCCACACTGGGAGAGAGACTTCCCGACTTTGGGTGGGGTACCACAATCACATTCCCCCTCTGCTGAGAGCTGTTTCATCACTCAATAAAAGTCTTCTCCACCCTTCTCACTCTCCAGTTGTCACCATAATCTCATTCTTCTTGGACAAGGGACAGGAACTCAGGAGCCTGCCAAACTTGGGCACAAAGAAGGCAGTAACACCATAGACCACCCCCCTGTTTGCACACAACAGCTGCCCCATGTGACAGGAAGCAGCAGCAAGGCAGAGCCAACCCCAGAGCTGTGGGCTGGAATGGGGCAACAGGATTGACAGAGCTGTTAACACGCCCCTGTTCAATGGGCTGCAGACAGCAAGACTAAAAGAGCTGTTAGCACACTGTAACACCCCCGCTGGGGCTTTAGGATCACAGACATTCCTGTTTGGGTGCCACCATGTTCCCCTTGTTGAGACACTGGAGTCCACCATGAGAATCACTTGCAACATGCCTGGTTCAGCCACAAGCCCCACACAGAGCCCACTCCTGTGCCGCTCTTGGAGCAGCCATCTGGACCCCGCACTCACTCACTTACATACCCCCTCCTGCTGCAGGCTGAGCGCACAGTTGTGGTGACCATGGAATCCACACAGAAGTGCAAGCCAGGTGTGGCCCAGTGGGTCAAGTGGGCAGGGTGCCTCCTGTGCTGAGACCATGCCTGACAGTGGCCCAGGCAGGGGTGTTGCCAGCCACGAACGTCTCTGGCTGGCAAAGTGGCACTGAAGAAAAATCCGGCATCATTAGCATATTTCAAAATGTTCTTTCCCTTCTTTAGTCTCTGTTTCTTCTAATAATTTTCAAAAATTTAACTTAGTTTAATTAGGTCCCATTTGTCAATTTTTGTTCTTGTGATTGCTTTTGAGGACTTAGTCATAAATTCTTTGCCAAAGCTGAAGTCAAGAAGGGTAATTCCTAGGTTTTCTTCTGGGATTTATATGGTTTGAGGTCTTACATTTAATTCTTTAATTCATCTTGAATTAATTTTTATGTATGATAAGAGATAGGGGTCCAGGTTCATTCTTGTGCATATGGCTAGCCAGTTATCCCAGCACCAATTATTGGATAGGGAGACCTTTCCCCACTGCTTATTTTCGTTCAATTGTTGAAGATCAGATGCTTGAAATTATAAAAATAAAGAAGTAAATAAGTAAAATAAAATTATCCCATTTTAAATTGACAGATAATAGCTTTGTATATTTATAGGGAGCACAATGTGATGTTTTGATCTATGTACTGTATACATTGTAGAAAAATACAATCAAGCTAATTAACATATCCATCACTTCACCAAGTTATCATTTCTTTGTGATGAGAACATTAAAAATCGATTCTTTTGGCAAGTCAATACATTATTACTAACTGTGATCACCATGCTGTGCAATAGATTACTAGAACTTATTCCTCTAGTCTAACTGAAATTTTGTACCCTTTGACCAACATTTTCCTTCCTCCATTTCTCCTTTGACAAGCAATTTCTACTCGCTGTTTCTATGAGGTGGACTTTTTAGAGTCGACATATATGTGAGATCATACAGTGTGTATATATATGTATAAATATATAATGTATTCTATATGTATAAATGTATATATGCATATAAATATTATACATGTATATATGTAAGTGTATATATACATGTATATAAGTATTATAAATATATAATGTATTCCATATGTATAAATGTATATATGTATATAAATATACATGTATATATGTAAGTATATATACGTATATATATACAGACTCATATGTATATAAATATAGTATCATGTATATATATTATTTCTTGTGTCCTCTGGTCTCCATTTTCCTTGGTGGAAGTTCTTCCCGGATGTCTAGTGATCCTTGATTGTCTGCTCATGATTAAAGTTTAAGGATTGGGGAATAAAATAATGTTTGAAAGTTCTGAGTTTGCAGCCTGATTGGTCAAACTTTAATTTTACTGTAAAATTATCGGGATTTTTTTATGGAAAAATGCTATATTTTCATATCTTCACATCATTATTTTTCATCTGAGCGCATTGCACTAAGAAGAGTTTTCTAATCTCCTGTTTGAATGATAAAGATCTAGCTGGCTGCTAGAGATATGGAAGCAGGACTGGGTGAGGATTGAAAAATAAGAGAGCCAGAGATTCTTAGCATTCAGCATTCAGTATGCACATGGCCCATAGTCATTTAACATTCTCTCAACTATGCCTGGCATTTCCCACTTCCGAGACTTTCTAATTTACTTTACCCAAAGAAAAAATCTCCAGGTTATCTTCTCTGGTGTGGGAGACGGACTCCTAGGGATATATACTGGATAAGGTGATCTGGAGGTCTGAAGGTTTTTCAACAGTTTTTTTTTCTTTTCCCTACTCCTTATTTCAGCCTCTTTCTTTTATACCTGATTCTACAGGTACCTGGGGCTAACATTTCCTCGCTCCTTGGGGATTCTGTAATATAAATCTGGTTGTCTCTCAGCTTTTCCTAAGGCCTGCCTGGGAGTCAGTTTTTAGTCCTGCTAAGTTAATTATCACTGGTTCGTTTGCTTTCCAGCTTCTGAAATGTTGTTGCTGTTTTATTCTCTCCTGTTCTCTCTGTCCTTGTGGATCCTAGTGGAGTTTTCAGATGAAGTGAAGTTAGATGTGTATATTCGATCTAGTATCTTACTATTTTCTGCCTCTGGAGTAAAGTACTAGGAATTTATAGATTTAGGGAACCTGGAGTAGTTGTCTTCATGGCACAAATTCAAATACATAGACCACAGTTAATTTGGAAATGATATACATCTGCATTCTTCAAACTGAATCAAAATTGAATCAAAATATAGACACAGTGAAAGAAAATAAATCATTTTTATTTCTCTCAGTTTCTCATTTATTCTTTAATAAAAATTGTGAAGGCCTGAAACTTTTATTTTCTATATAGTCTATACTTCTGATGTTCAAAAAATAACTAAAAAACCTTTAGTTCCTGTTATGGTCAATACTGAGTGTCAACTTGATTGGGTTGAAGGATGCAAAGTATTCATCCTTGGCGTGTCTGTGAGGGTGTTGCCAAAGGAGATAAACATTTGAGTCTGTGGGCTGGGAAAGGCAGACCCACCCTTAACCTGGGTGGGCAGCATCTAATCAACTGCCAGCGAATATAAAGCAGGCAGAAAAACGTGAAAAGGCTAGACTGACTTAGCCTCCCATCCTACATCTTTCTTCAGTGCTGGATGCTTCCTGCCATTGAACATAGGACTCCAAGTTCTTCAGTGTTGGGAATCGGACTGGCTTCCTTGCTCCTCAGCTTGCAGATGGCCTATTGTGGGACCTTGTTATCATGTGAGATAATACTACTTAATAAACTCCCTTTTCTATATACATATCCTATTAGTTCTGTCCCCCTAGAGAACCCTGACTAATACAGTCCCCCTTCCGGCAATAGGCTTGTCACTCCAAATAATTCCAAGTAAGGCAGCTTTGAAGATTGCCAGGTATCAGTGGCACATTTTGGCATAAATTGTGGCATAAATTGAGATTATTGGCTTTATTTGAAACCAAGAGAACAGAGCTAAAGGAGCCTGACTCTCAAGTGTGACTGAACAGGCCAAGAAGCCTAAAGTATAGTATCCAAAGGAATGAAGTAAGATAGCAGTACATTATGAATTCTAAAAGGGTAATGAGAAAGTTTTTGCCACCCATGTGCTTGTTTTCTCTAGTACCCTATTGCTTTTTGAATGTTGCTAGTATGTAGGGTATCAAAATAGTGTTTCAACCTTATATGCTCTAAATGAATTACACTTAACACAACATTAAACATAAGTAAAAGTACTTGCCAGCATGGATAGCTCATTTCTTTCCCTTTTTTTTTTTTTTTTTTTTTTTGAGATGGAGTCTTGCTCTGTTGCTCAGGCTGGAGTGCAGTGGCGTGATCTTGGCTCACTGCAACTTCTGCCTCCCAGGTTCATGCCATTCTCCTGCCTCAGCCTCCCGAGTAGCTGGGACTACAGGTGCCCACCACCACACCCAGCTAATTGGATAGCTCATTTCTAAAGTCCAGAAAATATGTTTTGTGCACATTGTGTAAACAAGTCCTTTAGAAGAAATAGAAATAAAAATGGGAGCTAAAATTACAATTTCAAATCTGGAAAAGCTTAAAATATAGGTTAGGTCCAGGGGCATAGCCAGAGGAGATATATATATGTATATATCTTGAATGTAAGAGGAGGTTCTGAGGAAGAGTATAGGAAAATTAAAGTAAATAGAATGATAGTGGGTCAATTTAAGAATGACTGAGGTCAAAATTGACCTTATTTTCTGCAGTTTCACTCATTTATTTAATCAATATTTAGAGAGTGCTTGTTCATGCTACACTCTGTGCTTGGTGTCTGGCATTCAGAGGTGAAAATAATCATTACTATTTTCTACTGAATGTATCTTATGTAATAGGAATTATGGTAGACATGTTATTAATGTGCCCCTTCTCATTTATTCCTCATAAGAACTTTTGAGTGGGAGTCCTTATTATCCCCAATGACTTCTCCAATGTTGATCAGCTGGAGTCCCCATAAAAAAACAGAACCCATTACAATTAGGATAATTCATGGAGGAGAGTGAGTGTTTAAAATGGAACCATTTATAAAATTATATAATTAATTATATAACTAATTATAAAAGAAGCCACACGGAACACTGCAGGAATACTGGTGTTATTAGTGGCAAAACTGTCACCATCTCAAGTATATGAAGACCTTGGAGAGGAATTGTATAAAGTTAAACTCATTGAAAGGAGCACTATTAGACTGTTGAGTGACACAGCAAGCCTGGTGTTTCCTACCTTACAGAAAGATAGCCAAGGGAATAAATATTTTGATCTCACTTTCCTCCCTCCTCCAAATATCATGCTTGGGATTTGGCATTAACCAACCTCAACCAAAAACCAGATGTGCCTGTTGATGTAATTCATACCAGTCAGTCAATCTGAACAGAGAGAGTGATGGGGAGAGGTGTAGAATAGAGATTGAGAGACCTACAAAAGATATCCAGCACATGAGGTCATGCAGTAAAGGGCAGAAGAGAACTTCAGTGCAGATATAAATGGTTCCAATGCTTATGTGTTTTTCATTGAGCATTTCAATCTTATACATTTCTTCCTTGATAATTTGGTGGGATAGACAACAGTTTTAACAACTACAATATTACACAAATAAAATGAGCAAGATTAAGAAAATTAATTGATAATTTTGCGACATGCCTATCGATAGCTTATAAACTTCCAGTTTTCGTTCTTGCTGTGGCTTTACATCTTACCAGGATCCTGGAGTCCCCTTTAGTCTGAAGCTTCTATGTCACAATGGCCCAAAGATGAATCAAACAACTCAAGGAGCTCACAACTGAGTGTGAGAGATATATATGAAAACAACTAACTACAATACAAGTGCCTTGTGATATCATAGAAGAGCAAACAATTCAAGTGACTGAAGGTTGGTGGAATAAGGAAAGGTTTCATAGAAGTGACATTAAAATAAGCCTAGGATAATCAACAAGTGCTCAAGGCTTAATGGACCTGAAATTCTAGAAACTTTGTTAGGAAGATGTCAACTCTCAGTTCATTCCTAATACCAATCAAATCTACCTTGTACATTTCAAATCTCAGGCTAAAATCTGATCTCCAAGCAGTTGGTCTATGGGGGACATAGATGAAAGAATTCTGAGAATTGCCAGTGCATTCGGCTTCATCTAAATTAAAACGAAATTATAGTAGCAGCTTTTATTGCTTTTGGCAACACATTTTCATCTTTTATTAAAAACATTAATATGTTTTTCCCCTGACAAAGACCACGTGTCACCAAGATAAAATTTTTGTTTCACAAAACGCATTTTAGTGTTTTGGAACTTTTTGGAACTAAAATGAAAGCAGAAGTGGAAATGTAATCCTCATTCAAGAAAGAGTACAATCTGTATCATCAAATTTCATTATTTACATGGAACCACACATTAATTGTTCCTCAATAAGTTCTTGGAATTTGTCCAAAAAGCAAGACTTTAATACAGATATTAGCAGAAACACTACTTATGAAACAAGTGGAAAAGGAATTCTTTTTTTTTTTTTTTTTTTTGAGATGGAGTCTTGCTCTTGTCGCCCAGGCTGGAGTGCAATGGCTTGATCTCAGCTCACTGCAACCTCCCCCTCCCAGGTTCAAGTGATTCTCCTGCCTCAGCCTCCCGAGTAGCTGGGATTACAGGAGTGAGTCACCACGACCGGCCAGGAATTCTAATTTTCACTCCCTTCTAAGACTTTGGCATACTAGTTAGCATATCTTAATTATGGCAGAGTAAGTCTAAAAGCATATAAGCATCACTCATGCTAAAAACTTGAAGATCTATCACTTAGTGAATATTTCATTAAACTGTTCTTTGAGAATAGGTTTTTCGACAATGAGAACATTTTTCTCTCATTCCTTTCCAATGACTACTATAGTTTACATTAGCGGAAACCAATCCACAGTTTTGGTAAAAGCATTTAAAGAAATATGAAAATTCCTGTTTAATGAAAATATTTTTTAAATAAAGTCAAATTATTTTCCATATACCTTTAGAGTTGAGCAGGTTCCTTCGTATGACTGGTTCAATACTTAACCAGTTATTGCTGAGTAAATTGAATTCCTATGAAGGGAAATGACTTTAATAAGATCATCTTTCTTATTTTGTTGCTTTTACTTCCTAACTTTAATATAGAGTTCTATCTGGCCATCCCTGTTTATAATTATGCAGCCAGCTTCTAGTTCTCCTTCTCTATAATATCTACTCTGTCACCTCCATATCAAAATATGTTGACTCCACATCAGAAATACACTTTAAATTTGGCACCTTATTGCCTTTCGCTCTGTTCCTACTATAGTTCAAGCTGCTATCATGTATTATACAGTTTTGATGGATCCCTTTCAGCCACAAGGAAGAGTCAAAATTTTAAAAAGAATGTACAAAACCTTTTTAACCCAGCTTGAACTATCCAAGCTTCTTTTTAGCCATTCACTTACCAACCACCCACTCCAAGTAAATGTCCAACTTTTTAGCAACATGGGATTCTTTCTTTTCCCCAAAAGTGTTAGTCTTACACACTTTCAGGACATAGCATTCTTCCTGCCTAGAAGGAAATGTAATCCTCATTCAAGAAAGAGTATATTCTGTATTACATTTCATTATTCAAACAAAACCTCACATTAAATGTTCCTTAATACATTATTGGAATTTCTCCAAAAAGGAAGGCTTTAATACAGATATTAGTAGAATCACTACTTATGAATCAAGTGAAAACAGAATTCTATTTCTGACACATTTCAAAGACTTTGGCAAACTGATTAGCATATCTTATGACAGAGCAAATCTTGGTTGCCTACTGAATATCTTTTGAGATCCTAGTCAAATGTCAGTTCTTTTTTTTTTTTTTTTTTTTTTTGAGACAGAGTCTTGCTCTGTTGCCCAGGCTGGAGTGCAGTGGCGTAATCTTGGCTCACCGCAAGCTGCACCTCCCAGGTTCACGCCATTCTCCTGCCTCAGCCTCCTGAGTAGCTGGGACTACAGGCGCCCACCACCATGCCCGGCTAATTTTTGTATTTTTCGTAGAGACGGGGTTTCACCTTGTTAGCCAAGATGGTCTCGATCTCCTGACCTCGTGATCTGCCCGCCTCAGCCTCCCAAAGTGCTGGGATTACAGGCGTGAGCCACCACGTCCGGCCCAAATGTCATTTCTTGTGTAAAATCTTCTCTACCCTCCAGGACAATGAAGCCCTGACTACTCTGCTCTCACAGCATTATGTGCAAAGTTGTGCCACAAACTTTTTCTTTTGTTGCAATATCCTCGAAGTCAGGGGACAAGTATTATTCAACTTTGTGCGTTTCTCATATTTACTACCATGGCTGGAACATAATAGAAGGTTTTATGTTTGCAAAATAAGTTGTTTAATGCATTAGTTGCCATCAGAGTCTGGTTTTAAAGGTCGACGTACATGGATATATTAATAAATGGTAAGTACTTCCACAGAGAGATGGTTCTCTGTTCTCATTCCCCTTGGTATTGTAGGGTATAACACAAATGAATTAACTGGGACTAGTAGGATGGGGGTTGGTATTTAGGTTATAGCTTTGGAAGGCATCCGTACATTCGACACTGTTTTTCATAGAGAGTTGCCAATTGACATTTGCCAACGGAGGAATGGAACAAATGTTTCTCTATTAAGATGAGTTTTGGTGTGGAAGGCACACTAATAGCTAACTACATTATTCCAAACTTCACCTTTGAGCAATGTAAGAAATAACAAAGAGTTCAGGAATTTCTTCTGGACCCATTTGAGCCTTCATATTTCAGTCTTTTAATCCCAGGACCATTAAGAGATATTAAGGTTAAAAAGTACTTAAAGTTGAACTGTAAATGGACTTGAAAAAGTTGAAATAAATCACCTGTAAATTAGTGAGGTTCTGACAACAAGCAATCCAATTAGGGTACACATCTGTCAACTTACTCAATTTTCTTTTGAAAGGTATTAATGAGAATGGCATATTGGAAATTTGCAGCAGTTCTGATTTATAGCACAGGCCCATTTGCATAGCTTGTACCATATTGTCACTCTAGAGACAATAGCTAGATCCTCTTTATGTGAAGAGTTCACCTCTGTCAATAAATTTGTCCAGGTGATAGTGCCAAGAATCTACAAAGGGAAATCACTGGGGTCTATGTGTTTAACTAAAACTGCTGTGTTTATCTATTTGCTGCAGTTCTCCTATGCTAGGAAACAACATTTACCTCTTTCTACTCTCCAAAACCTTTGGTTCTAACTAGCTTTTGACCCAGACATGTTCTAGAAAGCCAGGTTTCTCTTTTTGGTCTGTGGTGGCCTGGGCCCTACTATGTGCCTGTCTCTCTTACAGTCCTCTGGCCCTTAACTATTTGTCTATGTAACCTTGAACATGACAGATTCATTGGAATAAAAAAAGAGGATCTTGATAGCTTCCAAATCATTTTGTGGTTGACTTTATGATATATCAGTTTCCACTAAATAGAAAATTGTGATGTTGTCCGTCTGACAAAGAAAACTAAATTTTGCTTCAGTCTGGATAATGTCAGTGAATAACAAATTTCTTTCTTTTGCCTTTCAAGTGTCTTATACAAAGACAAAAAGCAATTTGTTTTTGTAACATTTAGAGTCTAAGTAGAATGGCAATGCCTTCTTTAGTGTGTAAATATGACATTATTAAATTGAAGTGCTTAATGAACGTCTTTTCGTTAATTCATTTATCAAAAAGGTTTTATATGTATGTTCACTTCTATTTTAATAATTAATTTGGGGTTAGAGATTGGAAAACAAGATTTTGTCACAGATTTTGTTAACTTCCTGAGCACACATCAAAAATGGCATTAGTCAAAATTCGTAGATACATAGCGTATGAAACATTTGCAAAGAAAAGAAAGATTTTCTTAAGTAAAATAGAGCACTCACATTTTGAGGGATATACGTTGATTTTGATAACAGAAAAATACTGATGTTCAATTGAAAATATTAGCACATTTTTATCTTCAGCTTTGTTGCAAAACATTTTCATCTGGCAATTAAGGCTGAAGGCAACAAAGAAAGTCTTTAAAAGGTTAAGTTAAATAATACACAGTTATAACCATACTGGAGACTATAAAATTTCTCCAATAAATGACCATAAGTACAATTTTGCAAATATTGAGTCCCTCATTGCACCAGTTCTTTTCTTTTTACTTAGTTTGTTTTATTAATTAAACCATGAATTTATTCATAAATATATAGCTATCCAAAAGTAATTATTACCAATTATGTGTAAAAGAGCAACACAAACTGTTTCTCATCTTATAACATTTAGTAATATAAGAAACACTTCTTATATTAGAGATAAATGAAATCATGTCTAGATCCTGTAAGGTGAACAGGAATGAACTGAGGCATGCTAATATCATCACTAATATTATACTTGTACAAAGATTGCACACAACTTGAAAGGTAAAAAAAAATGAGCAATTTGGTTTCAAATATGACCAAGAAAAAGCGAAGAGACTAAGAACTAGAGAGTTTTCTAAAAAGTTAAAAATGCAGCATATATCTTTCAAAACAGAAAGCTGAATAACCCTAAAAATGTCATATTTTGCCACTTTATTTTTATTCCTGGAATTGTACTTGAGAAATGACGAGTGTATTCCCACAGTTAATTAGCAGACATGGAATAGGGTTACAAGGAGCACTCAGACCACAGTCATGACATCCTGAAGATTCTTTCACATTCTAGAATGAGCAAATGCCAAGCCTTATCACACAGAGGAACCAACTAATGATGTGTACATACATGTGACAGAATTTAGAAATGTCTAAATAATGTAAAAGTCATCTGGTCTACCTCACTTTGAACATGAGGAAACTGCTCAAGGAATCGAAGATGATTTGCCCACGGTTACCCAGTAAGTTAGTGTCAAATCGGGGGCTCATTTAAACTTAGTGGCTCCCAATAGTGAGGTCTTTCAAAGAGCATTTGTGCTTCTTCAGGTGACTTTTTATAGTCAGTATTCCCCATCCTTTTGCGGCAATGCTGTCTCTTTTCTATTCAGCTTTTAGTCATTCATCCTGATAAGGTGCCTAAAATTTTTCACCATGCAATTAGCAAACAGTGGTCCAGAGAGGCTTTAAATATTGACATCAAGATACAATATTTCTATAATCATGCATACGGCTCTTTTCCTAGTCCTATTTCCCACGGCCTTCACTTATCCACACTCCAGAGATGCCAGTCAAACTTGACAGTTCTTGGGTTTGCCATGCACTTTCATACCACTTTGGCTTTGTTTCAGTAGTTGTTAGCCTGGAATTCCTTCTACTTAATTATTTTTCTGTCTTCTAAAGTCCTTCTCACTGAAAATAAAAACAATACAAATGAACCAGCAACAAAATGCACAGAGAATATAGACAGTTGACATATAGAAATAGAGATACGTGTAGTCAATAATTATATAAAAAGTGCTCAGCCTCACTAATACAAAAGTGGAAATTCAAATGAAGTGACATTTTTTATCTTGGAGGTTACCAAAAAAGTTTGCTAATAAGCACTATTAGTGGAAATATATGGAAAGAAGAAAACCTCATAAGCTTTATGGCTAAATGTTTGGTAGGTTTTTCCATTTGTTTGTGTCGTCTCTAATTTCTTTAGCAGTGCTTTGTAATTCTCATTGTAGAGCTCTTTCATCTCCATGGTTAGCTTGGTTCTTAGGCATTTGATTATTTTTGTGGCTATTTTGAATGGGATTGCATTTGTTATTCCACTCTCACCTCGAACGTTATTTGTGTACAGAAATGTTACTGAGTTTTGAATATTGATTTTGTATCCTGAAACTTTGCAGAAGTTGTTTATCAGACCTAGAAGCCTTTGGACAGAGACTAAGGGTTTTTGTTTCAAGGTATTGAATCATATTCACTGTGAAGAGACAAAGTTTGACTTTCTCTCTTTCTATTGGGGTGCCTTTTATTTCTTTTTCTTGCCTGATTGCTCTGGCTAAGAGTTCCAGTACAATTTTGAATAGGAGTAATGAGAGTGGGCATTCTCGTCTTGTTCTGGTTCTCAAAGGGAATGCTTCCAGCTTTTGCCCATTCAGTATAATGTTGAGTGTGGGTCTGTCATAGATGGTTGGTATTATTTTGAGGTACGTACCTTTGATTCTTGGTTTGTTGAGGGTTTTTAACATAAAGGGATATTGAATTTTATCAAAAACATTTTCTGCATCTATTGAGATGATTATTTGGTTTTTGGCTTTAGTCCTGTTTATGTGATGAATCACATATATTATTTTGTGTATGTTGAGCCAACTTCATAGCCCAGGAATAAAGCATACTTGCTCATGATGGATTATGTTTTTTATGTACTAATGGATTCAATTTGCTGTATTTTGTTGAGGATTTTTGCATCTATGTTAATCAGAAAATTGGTCTGAAGTTTTCTTCTTTCATTGTGTCTCTGCCAAGTTTTGGTATCAGAATGATGCTGAACTCATAGAATGAATTAGGGTGAAGTCCCTCCTGTGTTATGTTTTGAAACAGTATCAGTAGGATTGGTACCAGCTCTTCTTTATACATCTCATAGAATTTGGCTGTGACTCCATCTGATGCAGGGCATTTTCTGATTGGTAAGATTTTTATTTCTGATTCAATTTCAGAACTCATTATTGGTGTGTTCAGGCTTTCTATTTCTTCTTGGTTCAATCTTAGGAAGTTGTATGTTTCCAGGAATTTATCCATCTATTCTAGGTTGTCTATCTTGTGTGCATAGAGGGGTTCATAATAGTCTCTGAGAGTTTTTATATTTCTGTGGGGTCGGTGGTAAGGTCTATGTTATCATTCCTGATTGGGTTTATTTGGATCCTCTTCCTTTTTTTCTTTATTAGTCTAGCTAGTGGTCTATCCTATGTGTTCTGTCAAAGAACCAACTTTTGGTTTCATTGATTTTTTGTGTGATTTTTCTCATCTCCATTTTGTTCAGTTCAGCTCTGATTTTGATTATTTCTTGTCTTCTGCTACATTTGGGGTTGGTTTACTTTTGCTTTTCAAGTTTTTCTAGGTTTGATTGTTAATGTGAGGTCTTTTTAACTTTTTGATGTGGATGTTTAGTACTATAAACACCTCTCTTAACACTGTGTTAGTTGTGTCTCAGAGATCTACTACATAGTATCTTTGTTTTTATTAGTTTCAGAGAATTTCTTGATTTCTGTCTTAATTTCATTGTTTACCAAAAAGTCATTCAGGAGCATGTTGTTTGATTTCCATATAATTGTATGGTTTTGAGAGATGTTCTTGGTATTGATTTCCACTTTTATTTTGCTGTGGTCCAAGAGCGTGGTTGGTATGATTTCAGTATTATTTTATTGTTTACCCCAAATCATTTAGGAGCATTTTAATTTTCATGTAATTCTATGTTTTGAGAGATATTCTTGGTACTGATTTTTATTTTTATTGCACTGTGATCCAAGAGTATGGTTGGTAATTCAGTTTTTTAAAAACATTTGCTGAGAATTCCTTTATGGCGTAGTGTGTGGATAGGAAGAATCAATATTGTTAATATGGCCATAATGTCCAAAGCTGTTTACAAATTAAATTTTATTCCTATCAAAATACCAATGACATTTTTCACAGAATTAGAAAAAAAAAATCTAAAATTTATTTGGAACCCCCCCCAAAAAAACCCATACAGCCAAAGCAATTCTAAACAAAAAAACAAAGCTGGAATCATCTCACCACCTGACTTCAAACTATAGTACAAGGCAACAGTATCTAAAACAGCATGGCAATGGTACAAAAACAGACACATAGATCCATGGGAATGATCAGAGAACTCAGGAATAAAGCCATATACCGACAACCTTCTGATATTTGACAAAGCTCATAAAAGCAAGCAATGGGGAAAATACTCACCACTCAGTAAATGCTGCTGGGCTAACTGACTATCCATATGCCAAATATTAAAACTGGACCCCTACCTTTCACCGTATACAAAAATCAACTCAAGATGGAATAAAGATTTTAATGTAAAACCTAAAACTATAAAAATCCTAGAAGAAAATCCAGAAAATATCATTCTGAACATCATCCCAGGTAAAGACTTCATGATGAAGACTCCAGAAGCATTTGCAACAAAACCAAAATGCTGACAAGTGAGACCTAATTAAACTAAAGAACTTCCATACAGTATAAGAAATTATCAACAGAGTAAACAGACAACCTAGAGTATGGGAGAAAATGTTTGCAAATTATGCATCTGACAAAGGCCTAATATCCAGAATCTATAAGGAACTCAAACAAATAATAAAAAAATGCAATTTAAAAATTGGCAAAGGACATAAACAGACACTTTTCAAAAGAAGACATTCACTCAGCCAACAAGCATATGAAAAAATGTTCAATGTTACTAATCATTAGGGAAATCCAAATCAAGACTAAAATGAGATACCATCTCACACCAGTCAGAATGGCTATTATTAAAAATCCAATAAATAATATATACTGATGAGGTTGTGGAGAAAGGGAATTACTTATCTACTGCTGGTTGGAATGTAAATTTGTTCAGCCACTGTGGAAAGCATGCCCAGGTAACAAATCTGAATGTGTACTTCTTGAACCTAAAATAGAAGTTGGAATAAACAAAAGAAATCTCATAAACCTTTGCTAAGTATGTGTAACTATATATTCACGTGTACATTAAAAGGCTGGGCAAGAACCTGTATATTATACATATATACATTTATGCAAATATGTATATATGTATATGGATGTGGCTTAGGTCTGTATGTGTTAACTACACACTGGACAAGTTCAACTTCTGTATGGCAATAACAATTACTTACGTTTATGTGGCGCTTTATAGTATCCCAAACACATTTATATTTGTTTTTTCATTGGAAACTTAGGAATTGGTACTAAGAATTTTTTAAACAAAGTAAGTTTATATTCCACAACATTCGTATGAAGTTATTTGTTTAAGGAAATAGAACTGGTTAGGAGAACTCAAAGAAATTTTACATTTACTACCCTCTTTGTAACTCTTCACACAAGTGGGGTGAGGGAGGATGGTGGAGGATGCAAGACAGAGATGGGCTGGAGAAAAAAGCTATGAATAAACAAGACAGAAAATGGCCAAAAATAGTAAGCACCTTGGAATCACCACCTTCTTTGCCAGGCATTTTCTTTTATTCCAAAAGAAATCTTTCATCTGACTAATTAGTGTTTACAAATTATTGCCTCCCTTGTACCCCTCCTAAAACCCAAAGAGCTAAATATCTACAGTGAACCTTAGAATCAGTACCCATTCCAAAGACAGCATGACCTGTATATATTCTGAATAATTCTGCACATTAAATGTGGAACTGTGTCATTTTGTTTCATTTCAATTCACTTCTTTTTATTTCGTTTTTTAATCTGTCTCTACCTGATCAAAATAAATCAATATCCAGGCAATGGGTTAAATTTAGAAGTTTATGCTTGAAAAAATATTCAATATGTCAGTAGGTGAGTTTTCTTGCCTGAGCTTGAAACAATGCTGTGAAGTCATCCTTCCATCTTCTCTAAATATCTTATTGCAAAGGAACTCTTGCCAAAAGACACAACCACCAACTTTCCTCTAATTAGCCCTTAAGGAATTGTTTTTAAAGTCTTAATTTTCAGGAAACAGATGTAAACCTAACTTCTAATTATGAAAGACATAGGCTTCTTTTTCCATTTTTTTTCTTTTTATTTCATTTGCTGACAAGTGAGACAACCCACTGTGTTTTCTTCAAGGATAATTTTCCAAAGGCAAAGGAGGGGTTGGAAAGCAATTGAGCTCTTTCATGAATGGAGATTGTAAAAAACGCAAATACAGAGCATTTAGTCTTGCCTCAGGAAATAATTCCATACTTATACCTCAAATTATGCATGTGCTCAGAGCAGTCAGAAACATATGCATGCGTGTACATATGTGTGTGGACACATGAGCACACATTAACATTAGTGGTAAATAGAAGAGAGGATTAATGAAAACCAACCGTGATAAAGAGAGTAAAATAGCTCATTAATATAATGCTGCTATATCAAACACATAAGATGAACTGTAGAACTGGATTATGATACAGCACTTGCATTTTTAGAGGCAGAAAGAGAAAGACTCTAGCGATCTGGGTACCTGCCTGAGGACAGATCTCAGATACAGAAGTGATTCTTAAGAGTATTTACAATATACATTCTCTCCTTATATTTCTCCTAACTATTCCACATTATATATTCTTTCCTTTTTCCTTACTATAGCAATATTTTATTTCAGATAGCAACATGCCCAAATGAAAATATCTATTTCCCATTCTCTTTTGCAAGTAGGCTGTCATGTGGCAGGCAGTTCTGGCCAATGAGTTGTAAGCAAAAGTCACCGGGTGAGATTTCTGAACAAAATTTTCAGAGGGGTCTGAGTCTACCGATACGCAGGTTTTGGCCTTTCCCTGTTGTCTTTCCTTCTTCTTTTTAGTGGGGAAAAAACAAGATGGCCAGCACCATAGTAACCATCATGAGATAATTGATGATGACCTTGAGGATAGAAGGCACAGACTATGGGAAGCAGAACAGAAAGAAAGAAGCTTGGAGAACTGATGGCTTCACAAAGCTTCTGTACATGCTTCAGACTTCCTACTTTGCAGATTGTGGTAAAAGAAATATAACATCACACTGGTTTAATCCATTGTTTTCCAGTTTTCTATTAGTAGCAACTGACTATAAGAGGGAATATTTTAACCAAATAAAGTTTGTACATTGAAGGCTCTTCTAAACCAGATAATGAAGGGCTCTGAAATGATCCTTCTACTTTTACAAAAACTGTTAAGTGATACCTATCAGAATTGAGGGAGGCAGGCAAGTTTTCTACATGTACCAGGAGAAAGTCAACAGCAGCTATATCTAACAGCAAAACTTCCCAGAAAGAAATGGCGATGTGGACATGCCAGCAGCCGTCATCTCTCAAAATTGCCCAGGACAACATAATTTATTTCCATCTATATTTACAAGACTAGTTTCCAAATGAAGTGATGTGGAGTGAAGTGTTCCAGGATTGCTCTGAACAGTAGCACAGAGAAAATGATGGCAAAGCAAAAAACAAAATTAACTCAGAGTTGTTTAGTCCTCAAATGAACTTTCCCCCCAGCCTCAGTTGGTTCTTGGTCCTGCACATCTCTGCAGCATAAATTTCATCTTACCCTCCTTCTCCTCCCCTAACACCACAACTTTGTCTCTAGCCACATGTAACTCCATGTAATTGATAAACACATCATGCTATTTCTCACCTCTAGCTTTTGACTCATGCTAGTTTCTCTGCTTGCATGCCCTTTTTGTCCTTGCCCCTTCTTCTAAATAACTGATATTTGTTCTGCAGAACTCAGCTTTTAATTCTGCCCTTCCAGAAAGGCTTCTGTTCCTATTCTTTTCATCTTACCATCACATATAATGTGGACTAAGTACCTCCTACCATTTGCTACCTGGGCTTACCACCCAGAGCTTATGCAGAGTATGCTGTCACCACACTGATTTTTTATTTCTTCTAGAGTTCTGGGTTGGGAGCAGGAACTACGTATGACCCATTTCTGATTTCCAAGCCCTAGCACAATACCTAGTACTTAGTATTCATTAAATATTTGTTGAATGAATGGATGTCATAAATTATTTAAAAATGCTTTTGGTATTTTTCCACATTTGCAATGCCTCTGTAAAATTGATGTTAAGTAAAATATGTCCTCAGAGCGATTTGCTGACATATAACCCAAAAGGAACCAAGCTTCACTATAATGCTGAATAAACTCTAAGATGATTTTAGGTAGAACACACAGAGAAAAATAACTTAATATAGAACTTTCTTCTACATTTGAATATCCACGGCAAATTAGTCTAGTGGTTTATAAAATCTTCCTGTTTATTTTTCATGTGTTTTGGCTGTAAATATTACAGGCCAAGTGGGCACTATGCATGAAGGAATTTGTGACTGGGGTTCAAGGAAGACGCCAAAGTTAACGTGAAGGGGTGATCATACATATTTTTATTTATGTGAAGTACATTGAGAAGGCTGGGCTTGTCTCCCTGCAGGAAATTGGCCCATCTGGTGTAACACCCTGGAGGGATGAGGAAGGAGTGTCTGACATGGTGGACCTGATGAATCACGGTGTCATTTCACACAACCCCTCAATGTTTCTCCAGAATCTTTTCTCACATCCGTCTTCAACCAGGCATTAACAATTAACCAGAGGCTAGATATATGGTAGACAGGCTTATATCTATGTCAGCTGAAGACATCTATTTTCAGAGTTGAATGTGTATCAGAATCACTGGGAGAGCTTGTTAAACCACAGATTGCTGTTAAATTCCCAGAGTTTTTAACTTTGCAGGTCTGGGGTGGAGCCAAAAATTAGCATTTCTGATAAGTTCCCAGGGGATGTTGATTCTGCTCCTAGAAACAACAGGCTTTTACAATTACTACCATAGTTAGTCAAGGTGATTACATTCCATAATTAGAAAAATATAAAAAAAATAAAATGCATTCCCTTTTCCCTCAAAGGATGAAGAGTGTCCTTGGGCATCTAAGAGACTGGAATTCTGAAGCTAGGACTAAAAGTAGAAAAGAAAGAAAAAAGACAAAAACACTAATTAATTTGCTTGTCAGGAGCATAGGAGCAACTGGTATTGCCATCTGGATAGGAAACTGTAAACTTCTAGACCAAACCATCTCCTCCTCCTCTTTAGCTGCCATTCCTGAAAATTCTGTCAAGGTAGGGTAAGGTATGTTTTGTTTCCTTTAGAGCTAGAACCACAGGAAGTATGCCCCTGGACAAATGAATTCACTCTTAAATATAATTACTTAATGCAAACCACCTTGCTTTAGAATTTCTTGCTCCACTCTCCCAGTACTGCTTCTTTTTTGTGAGAAGTATCTGCTCTCTCTCTCTGTCTCTCTTTCTCTGGATTATGTCAATAGGGTATTGATGAGCCTTTTGTGGTAAATTCTGAGTATCCGCTTTGGATACCTCTTCACAGTTGTGCCTTCTAATTGACATCTACCTGTTTGAGTTATTTCTGCAAACCCATGATTTTCTTTTCTATTAAGCCCTGAATTGTACTGAGTATAGTCTTCTCTGGTAATGGTACCACATCTATGTGGTCACCTCACCAGGAAACTTTACTCCTCCTTCTCTTCAGCCCTTTCATCTAATCAGATCACAAGATTGAGTAATATTTATGACCCCTCTTCTTTCCTCTAGTTCTACTATAATGATTATAACTCTGACTTTCTTAGTCTTTCTTGGCTGCAGTCTCTTTCTCCAAATCAAAAATTGTGCTGATCAAACCCTCCAGCTTGTTTAAAACTCTTCAGTAACTCTTCATTACCCACAGCACTGTTCTTCAAATTCTCTTTTTGAAGGGCCTATAGTTACACGGAGGAGATGACATTTATTCTGGTTCATAATGCGTGAGTTCCTTAAGGCATGGAAGATAAAATATTTTATTCCAAGGCAAGCAAAATTGATGGGGTTGGGTGGGGGAAAATAGTCAAACTTCTAATAAAGTGCTGCTACAGGTGCCCATGTCTTCACTTCAGCCAGACTTGCTTCTTTGATATATTTTATATATTCAGCCCTGTATAAGTTTTCCCTTGGAAAATAGGTTTTTAAGAAAAAATCTGAACACCTTTGGGATGTAGGATAAAATCTCTAAATATGTTGGATAGTCAAAGCTCTCAATGATCTAGTCTGCACCTATCTTTCCAGCCTCTTATCTTACTACATTATCTCATGTCCCCTTGAAAATAAATACAGATTCTCCGCCAAACACTCTTTCCCGTGTCTTTGCCTCTGCACATGGTTTCCTGTGTACTTGGGAAACCATTTTTCATCTCTCTGTACCAGTGAACTCACTCATTATGGCCCATTATGACTCAAAACAAATCTCAGTTTCTTTTCAGAGTCACAGTTACTACCACAATTATCTGTGCTCCCACCCCACAGTACTCTGAAAGTACTTTGCAAACACCTCCTTAATTCAGTCACTTTAATTTCCTGGGTGAGGTATCATCTTTGATTGTCCCAAGTCCCACTGCCTTGCCAGACCCAAAGTAGCTATCGCTAAGTACTTGTGTTAAAATGAACGACATAAAGGTAAAATTTTCCCAAACATGTAATAAATAACACTAATTTACATTTATATAATTTGATGTTTGATGCATTAAATTTCTGTGCCATGCAGTGGTACACTACAGAGATAGTACCATACTAACTGAATTTAAATCCTGGTTGTACACTTTACTGGCTTCGTGGCTTTAGGCATATTACCTAACCTATTTACATTGCAGTTTCTTCATGAGTAGCAGATAGACAAAACTACATCAAAGGACTGAATTAGTTGACATATGTAAATCACTTAGCATAGCACTCAGCTCATCATTACATTTATTCTGGCTCATAATGCGTGAGTTCCTTAAGGCATGGAAGATAAAATATTTTATTCCAAGGCAAGCAAAATCGATAGGGTTGGGTGAGGGATATATTCAAACTTTTAATGAAGTGGTGCTACAGGTGCCCATGTTTTCACTTCAACCAGACTTGCTCCTTTGATATATTTTGTATATTTAGCCCTGTTTAAGTTTTCCCTTAGAAAATAGGTCTTTAAGAAAACCTATTTTCTTAAAGAAAAATGCCTATTTTCTCATCATAAGCACGCAGTATATGTTAACAACTACTATTCTGTTGTTTGATACATTGACTTACTACTCATTAAGTGTATTTTAGTCCACATTTCAATAACTGAGAATCTTCAGGATTTATCCAACATTCTCAGCTTTAAAGTTACATAATTCTATGTTGATCAAGAAAATAGACAATGAAATTAATTAATGTGTAGGCAATATGTGGAACTTTTTAAGCAATGAAGATATTTGCCAAAATAAACCAAGTTTTTAAGGCTTCTTTCGGAGTATATTCTGTACTTCAACTAGTAGGACAATTTAAAAAAATCTAGTATGAACAAAAAGGCATTATACCTAATTATTAATTCTATTTTTTGAATAGCCTCAACTAATACAATGCATAAATCTTAAGTGTTCAGTACAATGACCTTTGATAATTTTTTGATCCCCTGTAACTACCATCAAAAGGAAGATATAGGGCATTTCCATTACCGCAAGAAGTTTCCTCCTGCCGCCACCAAGCTGATCTTAACAGCCACTTTTTAGAGCTAATCATTGACTGGCTTATTTCAACAAAGATTACTTTTGACTGTTTTGCATTTGATATAAATTGAATCATGCAGTCACAATTGTTTCTAGCTTCTTCCATACAAGATTGGGCTTTTGAGATGCATCTATATTGTTGCATTCATCTCTCTTTCATTTCTTTTGATGGCTGAGGAGTATTTCATTGGAATACTCAATATTATTACTCCTGCTTCTGTTGATGAGCCTGTAGGTGGCTTTCAGTCTGGGGCTATCATAGACAGGACTGTTATGAATAAATAGTCTTTTAGTTGTCATTTGTAGACATTAGTTTTTGTGTATTTTCAAATAAATACCTAGAAATGCAATTGGAAGATAACATGGTTTGGATGTATGACCCCTCTAAATCTCATGTTGAAATTTGATCCCTAATGTTGGAGAAGGTGCCTAGTGGGAGGTCTTTGGGTCATGAGGACAGATCCCTCATGAATGGCTTGGTGCCATTCTCATGGTAGTGAGTGAGTTCTTGCTTCATTAGGTCCTATGAGAGATGGTCGTAAAAAAGAGCCTGGCACCTCTCCTCTCTCTCTTGCTTCCTCTTTTGCTATGTGACCTCTGCACACACCAGCTCCTCTTCCCCTTCCCCCACGAGTGGAAGCAACCTGATGTGCTCACCAGATGCAGATGCCCAATCTTGAACTTTTCAGCCATCAGAATTCTGAGGCAAATAAACATTTTGTCTTTGTCAATTACCCAGCCTCAGCTATTTCTTTGTAGCAATACAAAATAGACTAAGACAGTTGGTTATAAATAAATTATGGTTAACTTCATAAGCAACTGCCAAATTGTTTTCCAAAGCAGGTGTATCATTTTTACACTCCTACTGGCAATGCATATCCTTTTCAAAATTTGGTACAGTCAAATGGCTTTTATTATAGCCAACATATTGAATGTGAAATTTTATCACATTAGGGTTTTGTTTTGCATTTCTCTGATGACTAGTGATATTGAGCACCTTGTCAAGTGCTTTTTAGCCATATATTTATATATACCTAGATGTATACATATACAGACATGAAATACATATATATATATTATTGTTTGCAAATGTTTCATGTACCAGGATATGAAACATTTTTTCAGATATATGTACTAAAAATATTTCATCCCAGTCTATGACTTGTGTCAAAGATAAACAAAGCATGGCATTAGAGTGGTCAGTAACTATGGCAGTCGGGAAAAAAGCAGAGCTCCACTTTGATTCGTACAAGGGTGACTGGGCATTTTAAAGGGAGAATGAAAAAGCAGAGAGAAAGAAAATGGGAGATGGGGGTGGATGCTTCTTTATATGTCTCATAATTTTGGTTTAATGCTGTACATTTCTTTTAGGACAGTGGTAACTAAGGCATGCTTTTAGTTGGCCTGGTCTTCAATGTGGGTGCCTGAGACGTTGGGCTGAGTAGGGTTTTATTGTTGCAATTATTACCTTCAGCGTACTATGGTCTTTAAATTCCTCTAGTGTTACTGTGTATTTAGGCTGAAAACTCATTTTCCGGAAGATTATTTTCTTAATGTCTGGTCCACCTTCAGCTGGAGGTCTTCTCTTTTGCCTGTGTCTCAAAGTAGGCTGCAGCCTTCTCTTTTGACCCTCTCCCAGCAGGAGGTTGCTGTTACTTGTTACATGAAGCTGGCTAAGCTGGTGATAGAGGGTGGAGAGTATTCTCTGGTGTTCTGGTTCAGTCTGAGTTTTAGACAGGCTCGGTGTCTCCCTTGATCTTACAGTAGGGCATTATTGATCCTGTTCCTTCCACAGCAGTAGACTATATTTTTCTTGGCCATGAATGTGTTTCTGCCCTTTCCCTAGGTATAGAGGGATTTCTCTGTTCCCTTTACCCAGCTGCAATTTGTCTTCATCTGTGCCTGAGGGTGACAGTGCTTGTTGTCATTCCCCTAGTGAATTAAGGCTTTTGTTCCCTAGGGGGAAGAGGGGAAGATAATTCATATGGAGCATCACACCAGCTATCTCCTCCTCCGTGTCCTGCACTGCAAAGGAGGCCTTTTCATCCTCTCTACTGCCTCCAATTTTTCTCACGAGGAATGTGAGAGGAAAACCTGTAAGTAGATGTGAACTTCCCTTGTTTGTAAGGCTCCAGAGGTTTCTATACTCTCATGCTAGGTCTCCTACGGTAGAATTACAAGTCATAGATATTATATTTTTTTCTAATATACTCATTTAAAGTGATTTAAATTTCTCTCTAAACACAGCTTTAGCTGTATCCCAAAATTTGATATACTTTATTTCATTTCCATTCACTTCAGACTCATTTCTTTTGTATATTTTTTTGACCCAGGTTTGTTTAGAAGTATACTTGTAATTTCCAAATATGCTGGATTTTCTAGATATCTTATTATAATTTTTACTTTAACTCTGTTGTTGTCATATAGTACACTGTATATGATATCAAACCTTCTAACTTATTAATTCAATATCATGTTGGTCACAGATTATATTCTACATAATGTTGATGCTTTGAAATTTATTAAAATTTGTTTTGGGTCTCAGAATATGCTCCATCTTGATGAATGTTGCATGTCTCCACAAGAAGAATATGTATTCTGCTTTTCTGTGGTATACTGTCCTATAATGTAAAGTAGGTAAATTTATGGTTTCACTCTATCCCCACCCCAATCTCATCTTGATTTATAGTTCCCATAATTCCCATGTGTTGTGAATCATGGGGGTCGTTTCCCTCATAATGTTCTCATGGTAGTGAATAAGTCTCATGAGATAGGATGTTTTTATAAGGGGTTTCCCCTTTCACTTAGCTCTCATTATCTCTTTGCCTGCCGCCACGTAAGATGTGCCTTTCACCTTCCACCATGATTATGAGCCCTCCCCAGCCATGTGGAACTGTGAGTCCATTAAACCTCTTTTCCTTTAAAAATTACCCAGTCTTGGGTATGTCTTTATCAGCAGTGTAAAAATGGACTGATACTGTTGATAATGTTGTTATAGTCTTATATGATTTCATGGCTCTTATACTTGATGATTTTGTTCTCTATTTGTAATAAATTGCTGAGAGGTAGGTGGTTAAATTTCCAACCATGATTGTAAAATTGTCTATGTCTTTCTTTGTTCCTCTTTTTTTTTTGTTCCATGTATTTTGAAACTCTGTTTTTAGTTTAATATTGATTTAATATTGTTATATGTTCTTGATGAATTGATCCTTTTTATATCACTTATACTTGTTCTTCTCTATATTTAGTAATAATTTTTATCTTTAATTTTACTTTTTAATTAATATAGCCATAGAATCTTTATTATGCTTAGGATTTCATAGCATAATCTTTACACCCACTTACTTTCAACTTATAGTATATTTATATTTAAAGAGCATTTTTTTAATACAATGATCTGTTTCTTTTCTATCAAGTCTGATAATCTGTGCATTTTTATTATCTTGTTCAGCCAATTTATATTTAATCACATTATTAAAGTCCCTTAATTTAAATTATGTCATTTATTGCTTTTTGTTTTTTATTTATATAATTTCTTTTGATTTTTCTGTTCCTTTTTTCCTATCTACTTTTGGACAAGTCAATTATGTTTTAGTATTTCATTTTAGTTGCTCTGATAATGTTTTAGGTGTCACTCTTTGTGTTCTTTTATTGGTCATTCCATAAGTTTCAGTGCATATTTTAATATTATGATAATTTATTTTTAAAAATTACTTTAAGAACAATACAGCAAACTTAAAATAGTACAATTCCATTTATCTCTCCTCCTCTCCTTTGTGATTTTGCTGCTTTATATTTTTCTACAGTGCTATGAAATTCACAGGACATTGTTTTTGTTCTTATTTAAATAATTAACAATTAAAATATATGTCATATTTTTAAAAGGTATTTTATATTTACTGACATATATACGGTTTATATTGCTGCTTCTTCTTACCCCAGAACTAGAATTCCATGTAAAATTATTTTCTTTAACTTGAGAATTATAATTTAGCATTTATTAAGGTGCTGGTCTGCTGAAGACAAATTATCTGAGAATTTGAAATTCTGAAAATATCTTCCCTTTACCTTCAGTTATTAAGCATGTTTTTACTGGAGATAGATTCTAGGTTCATTTCCCCCCATACTTCAAATATAGCTTGCCATATTGGAGGCCTCTGTCCTCCATTATTTACATTGAAAAGGCAACTGTTATTTGTAGCCCTGCTTCCATGTTTATATTGTACCTGTATTCTCTTGCTGTTTTTAACAGTTGCTGTTTGCTGCTCATTTTCAGTCCTCTCTCCTTTGAAGAAAGTTTTGCCCATATCAATAAGGATAAGAAAGGAAAGATAAGATTGAATTAACTATCATTCTCTAAGTGATAATGAACTACCACAGCAATAAACCATCATACTCTAAACTCTCCCAATTATAGTGGGGACTTTGTACCTATGTAATGACAGGGTCTTTTGGGAGTGATTATTCTTTCCCCTTATACAGGGTCCCTTCTTTATGACACTAAGATGCAGTAACTGAGAGTAATCGTTTTGTCCCCACCCTACCTGGTAGATTTTGCTCCCCCTAACCCTTATACACATGACTGTTTTCATTCTGGCTACAGAAGAGGTTCCTTTTTGCCTTCTTTAATCAGAGTCCTGCATTAAGAAGGCAAATGTTTAAGCACCAATCTTTAGCATATGCCATCATAGGATTATTCCTATTAGAACACCAAGTACAGATCACACTCAGAAACCACTACAGGAAAAGTTGATACAGTAAAATTTTTAAATGATTTTTGCAAATACCAACTTGATGTATTGGTATTGCACTCTTTCCAACTTAACATTTATTTTGAAACAACATAGACAATAACTTCACTCCTACAGTAAACTCATGCTTATCTTAGCACTAAGTCCATGACCTGGTACCCCTCTGGAACAGCTCCAATTAACATCAAGCTCATGGCTACTTTTCAACACTGTTTCAACCACCTTCCTGTTGGTCTCGGGGGAGCACCCACTCCAGGGTATGTGGAGACCCACGATTGAAATTTCAGAACTAAACTTTCGTTTTGCTTTTCATCTTCCTTTATGAAAGTTGCAGAGTACCACATGTTGACCTCTGATAAAAAGGAAGTTAAAAATAGAATTTTCTCAGTGAAAGACATCTGAGGACAAAAAAATAACTCCCTAGTAACTAGGAATAAAAAATACACAACAGCATATTATTATCTTGATTCCCAGGGCCAGAGGGCTTACCACATTCTAATGGACATATTCTCAAATTAGATGTCTTTGCTGGATTATGTAACTGCATTAATTCGCCACTTCATCTTAAAATGTGTTCATTTTTGGTGAAAGATTCATGAAGGGATTAAATGGAAGTGACAATAATAAACTGAGTAAAGCTCACAGTGCCAATTGCAAAGCTCAAAACTTGGCCAAAGGGAGAAATATGACGTGGTTAATACCACCTAAAGGCTACCTTAATTGACAAGTTTTTTTTAAAAAAAAGTAACTTTCTGCACTTGGCTAGATGTTTTTATTTCTCTGTGTCCTCCTAGGAGATTTAGGAGGAAGTAGACAAGAATTAGGGTCCTTAGCACATTTTAAATATGTCAGCAGCCATCCCCTACCTATGGTTCAGCCTGGGAAAGAAAGAAACCAAGAAATTTAAAAAGAGTTTATGAGAAATCTTTTCATCATCCCTCTTGGAGATTGTCTTCAAATGGGTCTTCTTTAAATCTGTGGTAAGACAAGATGCTTTTTTGTATTTAATGTAGGCATGACTGAAATTAAGAGCAGGAGAAGTACATCCAGTTTCAAGTATACAGGAAGGCAACAGGATCAGGCTTTTCGTACATGCTTAAAAGCGTTGTCTTTCTATGAGAGTTTTCATGTAAGTAGAACTTGAAATTGAGTGATAACTTTCTGATCTTCCTTTGTTGTGGAGCTAGTAGAGGCTGTTAAATGGTGTTCTCATATAGCTCTGAAAACAAAACAAAAAAGCTCTGAAGGACTGGCAACAGTATCATTTGCTGCCATAAACTTCAGCGTGCATTCCAATGAACAGCAACAAGGCAGTAAATAGTCAAGATATTTTGATTCTTGTCACTCTTATTTGAGATACATGTGACTTAAGGTACCTGCAGTTTTCATCAATGTTTGCAGCCTTTATATCACTGACTGCTAACAGAGTACTATCAGAAACCTACTACAGAGATGAGAATGGTTTTATGTTCAGTTGCAGCATTCTAAAAGATGTAACACCACTTGTACGTTTCATCATCTCAATTCAAAATACTCTAGTGACAAAGTGTCAGTAGTACACACTTCCCATTGAAAAAAATGGCTTGAAACTAGATTTTTGGTAAAAACAGCAGAAATAGAAAAGTGTACTGGACATGTGTAAATTTAAAATTGTCCAGGTACTGGTGATTATCAATTAATTTTTGCTTAGATATGCAATTATAGTCCTTCCAATTAGAGTTAACATTAAAATATTATAATCCTGCCTTCTATGTATATTATAGAAGCTGGTTTTATAAACCTATATAAATGGGAAATTATTACTAAAACAAAAGTAAATAAAACAAAGATAAAATAATTTGGGGAAATTCTTTTGAGTTTAGAATTTCAAGTATATAGAAAACGGACAGAAAAAGCTGGAAAAATATTTCAGAAAAAGATAAAGGTACTTTTAGCTGACCTTTATCTTAATTAAATATGATTCATTGCTATAAAGAGATAATTGAACATTTTTAAGTCTCCTTCAAAGTAGAAATTTGTAAATCAATATTGAGTAAGGTTATTTTAAAAGTTTAAAAATTCTGATCTGTATTATGAACCTCAAATACCTGAGACAGGTCCCAGTCAATTTAGAAAGTTTATTTTGCTGAGGTTAAAGATGCACACCCATGATACAGCCTCAGGAGGTCCTGACAACATGTGCCCAAGGTGGTCGGGCACACCTTGGTTTTATACATTTAGGGAGACGTGAAACGTCAATCAATACATGTAAGATGTACATTGGTCCACTCCAGAAAGGTGAGACAATGTGAAACAGGGAGGGGGCTTCCTAGTAAGACAAAGAGTTGCATTCTTTTGATTTTCTTTCCAAAGGAAACAATCAGATATGCATTTATCTCAGTGAGCAGAAGGATGCCTTTGAATAGAATGGGAGGCAGGTTTGCCCTAAGCAGTTCCCAGCTGGACATTTGCCTTTAGCTTAATGATTTGGGGGGGTCCCAAAATTTATTTTCCTTTCGTATTTCCCTGTTTTTCCTTTTAAAATCATTCAAAGAAAGCATTTTAGAAGAAAATGAGTCTCTGTTCTCAGGCTTCATCTGATCTCTCATGGCTAGGATGGTTTATTCCTAGACAGGTAGGTCCCACATATTTAGAAAAGCTCATTTTTAGCAGGTTGTGAAGTCTCACATCCTACAAAGATAAAATAGGGGGAGGAAGAAAGAAAAACAACAACAAACAAAAAAAGAACAATCCTGGAAAATCAATATAGGCCATGTTACCCTGAAGTCCACTCATCAGTAGACAGAGATGAAAGTGTCTTATGTATGTAAATAGGTTGCTGTTATTTTCTTCTATGGTTTAAGTTGTCTAGCTTCAGTTCATAGAGCTTTAAGAAAGCACAGCTTAGTTTTCAGTGATTTCAAATTAGGAAAAATGAGGGGTGGGGAAAAGGAAAAGACAGAAGGAAAAAAAATAAGAACATTATTTTGGAGACTTGTAGCCAGGAAAAATTTTAGAATTCATCCCAACTGTAGAAAATAATACAAATTGAAAACATTAGACAAGACTAGACTCTGACAACAGTTGTACTATAGTTTTTGAAACATAATTTTTCTCTCTCCAGTTTCCTGTTTTTACTAAAGACAAACCTGGGTAAGACCAATTTCCTTTATTATACTTGCCCTGATTATTTGTCTAAAGTGCAGCAAGAATAATTATTTTTTAAGATGGCTTTGATGGAACTTTGTTCCATAGAAGGAATCTCAGATAAGACTTTTGTAAAGTTGAGCTCAGCCATGGCTTTGTACCACCACATACCTATGAGTTAGGCAAATTCCTCTTCTCTTGAGGTCTCAAGATAACTTGGGGTTCTTGGGCTTGTCAGAAAATGACATTCTTTACTTACCAGAGGCCAGTAATCCTGGACAGGGACTGTGTAGACAACACAGAAGGCCAGTTTTCCCAAGGGGCTTTTATTGGCTCTATAAGTCAATTTTGATTCCTTAAAGGAAAGCACACCATTCCAGTCAAAGCCTTGGTAAAATAACCAGTTTCTCCAATGCTGTCCTGTTGCAAAAAGAAATCATTCTTATTGAACTTATGCAAATAACTATATTGCCATAAGTTAAGAATACTCACAAACAGTTTCCAAATTCTGGAGAAATCATGTAGAGAGAAACAAATATGCTCCAAATTTTGTTCACAAAAGTACACTTTACTCAATTGTTAAAAGCTGCCAATAGCTCAAAAAAAGTGTCCTTGACTCTGAAAAACTAAACAAAGGATCAGCAATGTTTTAAGCAAAAAAGTCAAAAAGATTACTTCAGTCCTTTATTAGTTCAGTCCATGCAGTTAACTCCTGTTCTGTTTGATATTCATAAACATTCCAGCTCTCCATGAGTACTGAAAGCTTTTCCTCTATTCTAATATCACAATCTCCAAAGTGATCAGAACCCTACATTCAAGAACACCTACTAGAGTTTCATAGCTGATTATAAAACCACCTTGTAAAGAGGACCAAATTAAGACAATTGTCCACGGATGGCAAAAAGTTTTAGGGCAGCCATAGTCAAAGATACAATTGACAAGGAAATTTGTTACTTCTGTTGCACACAATAATTTAACATAACAATTATAATTATTAATAACATATACAAACTCATATCAGAATTATAGGAGTTTCCCATAATTTTGGAACACATACCAATAACATTTATGTAAATACAGCCTAAAGAAAGCCAAACACCATTTCATATTTGACAATACTTCCAGTATGATTTTTACACAAAATAAGCTGAATATGTCTCTTTTGGACTTCAGGGGACTAATATCAAAAAATTAATGAGAACCCAATTTAGAATTTGACTTTGGAAAGTTTGTCAGATATGAAAAGTTTAAAAGGCTTGATATCATAAAATAGGATCACAGATCATTGTGAAATAAAGTATTCATTTAACTAAAATGATAATTCAAATTTTTTTTAAAATAAAAAAACCTTTATTCTTTGAGAGAGGAGACTTAATTTCCAAAACAATAAGCCTTAATAAAAACAGCATGAGACCAATTAAATTTGTTTTCAAAATTTTATAAGCAATCTGTACAATTTTAGTCATTTTGACCTAAGATATACTTTTCATAAGCCTTTTTATAACCTTTATAACCTTTATTAAGGAATGGGTTAATGCTCCAAGAAAACCTTGTTAATCTGACACAGGCGCCTATATACTGGACTTTCATCAGTGTGCCTTTGACATTAATGGTTAATTTATAGAGAAACAGAACTTATTTTATCTCTCAAAATTGGCTCTCACACTCTCACATGCCCACTTCTTCCATGATAGTCCTAGGTCTTGAGGAGTTTTAATTTCTGGCCCTGTGTCTCATAAACACAGTTTATTGTGATTGGTATCTTCTACCAGGTCTGAAAATGAGGCTGTAACTGTGGTCAGTGTTTAAGATTTAGCAGGATTTAGTGTCCTTTTGAGACCCAGGGGTCAAAGCCCTGTAACTTAATGACACAAAAACTTTAAAAGCACATATAGGAAGTTATCCAGATATAATAACCTTAATTTATTATTTTTTTAATCTACAGTTTTTTTAAGCAAACCAAACTTACTAATAATAACACAGGAATTTTTTGAATAAATAATAAGATTTGTTTATTAGGTCAATTACTCAAAGGAAAACAAAAGACCTACTGCAGTGCAACCGCTCTTCCCTGTGGGGAATATTATGTTGGAAAGAAATATGTCCTTTGGACCTCTAAGATAAATGTTGTTTTTTTTTTAATCAGTTAGAACCCAAAGGAAGAAAAAAAAGAAAAGAAAAAAATTTTTACAGGAGCTGAAAATGATCTGAAGGATACAGTTATTTTTTCAGGCCTTTGAAAAAGGGAGAGAAAGCTGAAAACAGCAAGATGCAATAAAAGTTAAACTTTGATTAAAAAAATTATAATGTCTTGTAATTTATTAATGGTAAAGCAATGCCTTAAGAAAATTTTATAGTTCAAACCAATTTTTTAGTGTATAAGTGTTTTTTTTAATTAAAACCCAATCTCTAGAAAGACCATTATAACTTTCCTTTAATTGTAGACTACTTGATAATATAAAAGTTTTGGATTTTCAAAATAAATTCTCTTATTATGACTTACACAGACCATTCATGACATGCTTGGACTTTCTGGTTTGTCCTAAACATTGCTTTCTTAAACAACCAGTCATTGTATTCTAGGAAAAAATTTACCAAACAAGATTCTTTCTCATATAAAATTATTTCTCTTTAAGCTTTCTTACCAAACAATAACTGTTTATTTCTATAACTTTCTTTACATCTCTCTTATTTTCTGTTTCCTCTTACCTTGTTTTTTACATAATCTTTAAATAAGCTGTGAATTAGACAAAAAAATTCACCTGTTTTAAAAGGACACACATTTTTTAGAAATAATGTTTTCCTGTGATATTTATTATTTGGAAATACCCAAATAATGAAATATATGTTATTTAATTTACTATAACTTTAGATTCTAAATTATGACAAGTTTGTCTGCAATTATTTATCCCTTCACATTTACCTAATTATTTTATTTTATAGTTTATCTATATTCTTTATGAAAACTGTGATAGTTATCATTTAAAGTTATGAAACCACCATTGCAAAATTGTAACTGAGAAAGTGAAAAAGATATGACCAGTTGACGCCATCTTGCTTCTAACCTCCAAGCTGACCTTGTTCATTCCTGGGCGTAGGTCTAACTAACTTTGTGAGGAAGTTAGTTTAAAGTTTAGCTTTGAAACTAAGATGACAACAGTCTTTCCCTGAAACAAATCCCATTTTGGCTGGGAGACTAGACTTTTTAAAGCCACAAAATTAGAAGTTATGGTTATTTTACTAAATAGTTTAAGGTTTAGCTATTTTCATTAAACCTTTATTAATGTCTTATTTGTCAAAAATTACACAAGCAAAGATCATTCTGTTTTGGGCTGGGTTTATAGTTTTGTAACACTTATGCAAAATTTTGACACCTAATAGTATTTGGCAGGGATAAGTATGAAATCACTTGATCAATAAATTCAAACAAAAATGTATGCTGGCAATTCTTAAGACATTTCTAATACTACTTTACCAATAATTTTAAAGCTAGCTTATTTATTAAAGATTTTACTTAAGTCACATAAACTTGAAAAAGCATATGACTAGTCTTTTTTTGATTTAAGCTCTTGTATTTTTCTTAAGCCAATTAGAGCTCTTTTGTATATATTTAGTAGTGAAACATTGTGTACAGAACACATAGATACATAGATGTATTAGACATGCCTATAGAAGTACATCTTATAGATTTATAAGACCTCTTTTTTTATTTTCAAATTTTAAATTCTTGATAACCTGTTTCATTACCCTTGGCAATTGTTACCTACATCACTTTAAATTTGCATATTGAAGGAAATAACTCGTAGGCGAAAAATCAGATAGTAAAATTTACATCACAAAGTGGAGAGAGAAAAAGTCTAGTGTGCTAGAGGGTAATTAAAACTGATTTAATTGAAATTTAAATATAAAAGTATAGAAATCTATCATAAAGGCCTTTTAAGTATATATATACCCACACGTACACACCCTCACACACAAAGATCCTATAACTTATGCTTCAGAACCCTAGCTATAAGATAATACAAATTTGGAAAACAAAACAAAAACAAAAACAAAAAACATTTGGATCCAAACAGTGTTTTTATCTCAGTAGAAAAGTAACATTAGCTTTAAAGCAGGCAGAAAATAAAATAAAGGAAAAAGGTAACTTAGGAACTCTATAGTTTGCAGGTTGACCTTAGGGCTCTTTTTGCTTGATGTAAATGTACACAAAGACCATAATATTTCCATTTTACACAAACTCTAGGAAGTAGAGGCACCATAAAACTAGCAGAGTGCCCCAAAGGGGGACATTCTCCTTCTTTTCTCCTCATTCTTAGATTGTTTCCCACTTGTGTTTCTTTCTTAAAGGAATAAACTGAACTGTGGTCTAGGGTTTTCGTGGAGTGGGTCCAAGTGTGTGCTGGTTGCAAGCAGGACTTCACACTGTCACCAGTGAGTTATTACCGCCCTCTTGCATGTCCCAGTTTCTCTCTCCAGAGGTCTAAGCACCTCCAGGAGGGCTCAAAGCGCTGAGTGAACAGCTCCTATATGTGCTTCCTGGACAAGCCTTTTTTAAACTAAATGTATTGGGAATTTCCTGTAGGGCCACTGCATGTCATGGTGTGTCCGGAATTGGTGGGTTCTTGGTCTCACTGACTTCAAGAATGAAGCCGCGGACCCTGGCAGTGAGTGTTACAGCTCTTAAGATGGCGCATCTGGAGTTTGTTCCTTCTGATGTTCGGATGTGTTTGGAGTTTCTTCCTTCTGGTTAGTTCGTGGTCTCGCTGGCTCAGGAGTGAAGCTGCAGACCTTCGCGGTGAGTGTTACAGCTCTTAAGGTGGCGCGTCTGGAGTTGTTCGTTCCTCCCAGTGGGCTCGTGGGCTCGCTAGCTTCAGGAGTGAAGCTGCAGACTTTTGCAGTGAGTGTTACAGCTCATAAAAGCAGTGTGGACCCAAAGAGTGAGCAGTAGCAAGATTTATTGCAAAGAGCTAAAAAACAAAGCTTCCACAGTGTGGAAGGGGACCGGAGCGTGTTGCCACTGCTGGCTCCCGCAGCCTGCTTTTATTCTCTTATCTGGCCCCACCCACATCCTGCTGATTGGTAGAGCCCAGTGGTCTGTTTTGACAGGGCGCTGATTGGTGCCTTTACAATCCCTGAGCTAGACACAAAGGTTCTCCACGTCCCCACCAGATTAGCTAGATACAGAGTTTCAACACACAGGTTCTCCAAGGCCCCACCAGAGTAGCTAGATACAGAGTGTCGATTGGTGCATTCACAAACGCAGAGCTAGACACAGGGTGCTGATTTGTGTGTTTACAAACCTTGAGCTAGATACAGAGTGCCGGTTGGTGTGTTTACAATGCCTGAGCTAGACATAAAGGTTCTCCAAGGCCCCACCAGAGTAGCTAGATACAGTGTCGTTTGGTGCATTCACAAACCCTGAGCTAGACACAGGGTGCTGAATGGTGTGGTTACAAATCTTGAGCTAGATACAGAGTGCCGATTGGTATAATTACAATCTCTGAGCTAGTCATAAAGGTTCTCCACATCCCCACCAGACTCAGGAGCCCAGCTGGCTTCACCCAGTGGATCCTGCATGGGGGCTGCAGGTGGAGCTGCCTGCCAGTCCCGTGCCGTGCACCCGCACTCCTCAGCCCTTGGGTGGTCGATGGGACTGGGCGCTGTGGAGCAGGGGGCGGCACTCATCGGGGAGGCTCAGGCCGCACAGGAGCCCATAGAGCGGGTGGGAGGCTCAGGCATGGCAGGCTGCAGGTCCCGAGCCCTGCCCCGCGGGAAGGCAGCTAAGGCCCAGTGACAAATCGAGCGCAGCCCCGGTGGGCTGGCACTGCTGGGGGACCCAGTACACCCTCTGCAGCCGCTGGCCCGGGTGCTAAGCCCCTCATTGCCCGGGGCCGGCAGGGCCAGCCGGCTGGCTGCTCCGAGTGCGGGCCTGCCAAGCCCACGCCCACCTGGAACTCCAGGTGGCCCGCAAGCACGCGCAGCCCCGGTTACCGCTCACGCCTCTCCCTCCACACCTCCCTGCAAGCTGAGGGAGCCGGCTCTGGCCTTGGCCAGCCCAGAAAGGTGCTCCCACAGTGCAGCAGTGGGCTGAAGGGATCCTCAAGTGCCGCCAAAGTGGGAGCCCAGGCAGAGGAGGCGCTGAGAGCGAGCCAGGGCTGTGAGGACTGCCAGCATGCTGTCACCTCTCAATGGGAAGGTCAAACCCCTGACACTCTCATGAGGCCCCTGTTCACCAAGAAGCACCTTTCGGCTGGGAGGAGCAAAATGCCCTTTCTCTTTGGAGCTGAGGAAACTCAGTCTCTTATTTACGTGTGAAAACAACAGTTCAATTCTTCACACAAATGTTCACAGACAAGCCAAATCGAGATTAATTTGGGGAGAAAAAGCAATGGAGAAGTCCCTTTGGAAAGCATCTCTGAACCAGAAGTAGGATTCTTAAACAACAACTTCCTAAGAAAAAAAAAGAAGAAAAAAAAAACCAGCCAAGACCACTTCCTGTATTTTGTAGCTCTTGTCTGCCATTACATACACCAAGGTCAAATCCTCTCACAGTACAAGGTAATCTCTAGTACCCCCAAAGCCAAATAGGTCAGGTAATGCAATACAGGAAAGCAGAGCTTTAGACCTAAGAAGAATCTGCTCATGACTCTTGAAACTCCACAAAGAAAACAGAACACCCCAAAGGGGTGAGTGGTACTTTGTTCTGAGTTCTTTAAGGGATTTGAGTCACTAGAAGCCTTCTCTATATTTTTCTTGGTACTGAAGACAGCAAAGGAGATATAGGGTGGAAGAAAAGTAAACAAAGTAACAATTTTTTTAAGACAAGAAGGAAACACAGAAACCAAGCACATGGTTTTATCTCCCTCTTTTGCAGCTGAGAGGAATTTTAGCTAATTCAGAGAGGCCTTGTTACCCATAATTTGGAATTCTCATTTGGATTTTGCCAAGTCAGGTAGAGTTAGTCAAATCTGACTGGAGAAAGACCAGAAGAAACAACAAAAAATCCCCTACAGTATGATCACTGAGCACTTTAATGGTTAGGAGAAATTAAAATCAGCTGGTTGTTAATCTTAACTTTAGCCAAGACATAAATAAACCCCAATTCAGTTACTTACCTAGGGATGGGTCTCAGGCTGAAGACTGCTCTCTACCACACTAGAAGCGGGAGAAAACTTAAACCTGCCTTCCCCGTTGGAAGTGAGCTCAAACTCCAGAAAGGAGTTACCTGCCTTCCATTATCATGAAAGCAGGAAAACTTGCCTTCCTGTTGGAAGCAAGTAAAACTCCAAAAAAAAAAAGGTGTTGTATAGTAAAATAAACTTTAGATCTCAACTAAATTTGAGGAGATCAGGGATTTTCTGGAGGTGGGGGCTTCCAGGCCTCAGCAAATTGTCCTATTGGTTTGAGCCATAAAGATAGCTAAAACTGGTACCAAACACCAATAAAAGGTTTGTCAAAGGTCAGGGGCACCTCCACTCAGAATCCCTCCATGGTTAACAAATGTGAACCCCAAATATCTGAGACAGATCTCAGTTAATTTAGAAAATTAATTTTGCCAAGGTTAAGGACACAGGCCCATGGCACAGCCTCAGGAGGTCCTGATGATGTGTGCCCAAGGTCGTCAGGGCATAGCTCGGTTTCATACATTTTAGGGAGACATGATATTAACAGTGGAAGGTATCTGAGTTACCAGCAGCAAGTCTATATGGGTCTGCAACAACCTCAATTCTTGCCTCCTCAGAAGAAGGAATTTGCCTGAGGGGCATAAAGCAGAAAAAGAGACCAAGCCAAGATTCAGAGCAAGATTGGAAGTTTTTTTTAAAAAGGCTTTAGAACAGAAAAGAAAGAAAGAAAAGTATGCTTGGAAGAGACCCAAGTAAGCACTGAGGTCAAGTGCAGTGTTTAACCTTGATTCTAGGACTTTATAGGCTGGCCCCTTTCCCATGATTGTTCCCTTAGGGTGGGCTCCCTTCATGCCCAGTGCCCTCTTTACCCTTGGAAGGTGAGCACGTGCAATGTGTTTAGGTAGTTGTATGCATGCCCTTCTGAGACTTTCTTCCCTTCTCCAGTGGTGTGCCCCTGGAAGGTCATACTCTGCTATTTTGTCACTTAATGCACATGCCGGGGAAGTTGTATCTTGCTGGTGCCTGCATTCAGTTAACTCTTTAGTGCAAGACGTGTGGACCATCAGGAAATGACCTCTCCCTGACACCGGCTGCCAATTACTCACTTTTAGAGAGGCAGTGTGATCATTGTCAAACCATCACCTGGCATTCCTAGCGGCTGGGAGAAGAGACCTCTCCTGCCCCACCCGTGCATGCCTGTCTAACTACCTGTAACAACTAGATAACAATCAATATATGTAAGATGTACATTGGTTTGGTCTGGAAAGATGGGACAACTCGAAGCAGGGAGGGGGCTTCCAAGTAAGCGACAAAGGGTTGCATTTGAGTTTCTGATTAGCCCTTCCAAAGGAAACAATCAGATATGCATTTATCTCAGTGAGCAGAGGGATGACTTTGAATGGAATGGGAGGCAGGTTTTCCCTAAGCAGTTCCCAGCTTGACTTTTCCCTTTAGTTTACTGATTTGGGGGGTCCCAAGATTTATTTTCCTTTCATAGTATTATCCCTCCATGTATGTTGCAAATGCATAAAAATTCCCTAAAAGGGTTTATACCTGAATGGGGAAAAATAGCTTTAACTCCAATTTAAATAAAAAAGCAGGATTAAATACAGAATATTCAATAGGAGCATTTTCTAAATTGAAAACTGTAAGTCTTTCTGAAATATAAACCCTAAATTGTAATATTTCTTGGTCTAATCCTTATTCTGTACTATAAATCAAAGCTTTATCCAGGGAACACAAATGCAAATAGAAATGAGTTTATGATTCTGAGATGGCTTAAAGATGAGTAAAATCCAGGATGAGGTTAAAAAATATGAGTATATATTTAGATTCTAAAATGCTGAAGTCAAGTAGCAGTTTTCTGCGTTAAATTCAAATTTCATTCAGGGGCCCTATCAAGTTGCATCCCTTTCTCCTGTTTCTCGCATTCCAGTTACAGTCAACTCCTTGCTTTCTGTCCTGTGAAGCAATTCCTCCAGGTACCTTTCCAGGACAGAACATTCTTTCAGTGCAGGAAGATTTTGTCAGGAAGCATTCTTAGTTAACCCCATTTTGCCCATTCATGTTCTTGTTGTGAGTTGACTTAATTTGCTGCTATAGGGGAAGAAAAATATTTTTTCAACCCTCATAAATTCTTATTTGGAATTAACCCCTGTAACAAAAGACACATTAACAAGAGAAAAAAAAAATAGTTTACTAATATGAACATTTCATATATGCATGGGAGATATCAGAGGAATGAGTAGTTCTCAAAGAAGTGGCTTTGAGTTCCAGCTTATGTAGAATCTTCAACAAAGAACAGTAAATTTTCAGACAAGTGACAAGACACAGGGAAAGGACTTTGCCTCTCCATGGGTGTCAACTTGTGGAAAGGCAAATAACTGGCAGATAAAGGCTAGTTAGTAAAGCTTCTTTTTTTTTTTTTTGAGACGGAGTCTTGCTCTGTCGCCCAGGCTGGAGTACAGTGGTGCAATCTCGGCTCACTGCAAGCTCCGCCTCCCGGGTTCATGTCATTCTCCTGCCTCAGCCTCCTGGGTAGCTGGGACTACAGGCGCCCGCTACCACACCCAGCTAATTTTTTTGTATTTTTAGTAGAGACGGGGTTTCACCATGTTAGCCAGGATGGTCTCGATCTCCTGACCTTGTGATCCGCCCGCCTCGGCCTCCCAAAGTGCTGGGATTACAGGCTTGAGCCACCGCGCCCAGGCCAGTAAAGCTTCTTAATATAAATTCCTCTGGCACCATCTCCAGGCAAATAAAGGTCTTATGTTTCCTTCAGTGGTTTACCATTGTTCTCTCTAGGGTGTGTGGAGTTGGGAGGGTGAACCTTTTGTCTTTGTAATTCTATGTCTTGCTTTTAGGCAAATGGAGGGTAGAAAGCTCTTCTGCATGGGCTTCTTGTTAATTGCTGTCAGCTCAAAAATCCTTGATATTTGGGGGTGACATATTCTGGTCTCCCACACTCCAAAATGGCTTCCTGTAACACCAGTTTATTTGGTGCTGATTATGTGCAATTTTTAAAAATAAGTAGCCTACTGGAACATAAGAAATAATCATCTTTATCCACAATATCCAAATGCCACATTCTCTATAGAGCTTTCTCTGTTCACCTACTTGGAATTACATTCCACATTTTTTCATCTTTATAATTACTTTGCAACTTTTGCTAATTTATATTTATTATGCTATGTGTTGTGGTTACTTGTTTGTATGTGTGAGACATATCTCTGGGTTTATATTTAAATAGAATTAAAATAATAAGAGTAATCTATATTTTGCTTGTTTGCTCTTTTCTTCTACCTGGTAATTCAAATCCCAGACTTCTACAAAGATCTCATTCTCACTTATATCTGAGAAAACCGATGGAGTAGGTCATGGATGCTTATGAATGAAATCTGTGTTACTATATGATAGTGACCATATGACTTCTTATTCTCTGAATTTTCTCCCATTAATCACCACTGATGCTGACAAATTAGAGGTTGGTCTAAGATTTCTAAGAGTCCTTAATATTCTTGTGTTCTTGTGTTAATAGCTTTTTCAGTTTCTTCTTGCAGCCTTCTCTAACCTAGAGCTCAGAAATCAGTTTACTGAAATAGGACAGAGAATAAAAATTGAGACAAGCACTCTACTATTCTCCAGGTTCATTCAAGCACTCACAGGCTTAACATAATTGTGTATATGTATTTCTGCCTTTCTGCTCCAACCAGGCCAAAATTTAAACCCAGCCATTTCTAAGTTTAGGGAGTGAATGTGGCTGCTATGGAAGCCACGGCCTCTGGTGTACAGCTGTACCCTAAAGAGCCTTTGAACTCTGTAGACTCTGAGGATACTGTCTTCTGCATCTGCATGTCCAACAGCAACCAGCACAGTGCTTGGCATATACAATGTGCTCAATATATCTAGGTTGAATAAATGCGTTATCTCCAATGACTTGTAATGTAAATTCTATGAGTAATAGAGTCTTACTACATTTCTTTAATTTACCCACGTATATAGTGCCATAATCTATAAAAAGCTGCCTTTGAGTTAAGAGATTTCAGTTTTAAAACAGAAAATTGTAATTGTGTAATAAATGCTAGAGATAGAGTCTTCATACTGATTTTAAAACCCACATTACTCTCATGTGATTATATTTACTCTACTTTTCTTCCTAGTTCAAACTCTTGAAATGTGGCCTATGTTTTTCTTCTTTACATCCTCAAATCCTATCCTCTGCAAAACCTACTGCAATTTGGCTTTTGCTTTACCCGCACACTAAAATTGTGCTTACCAAGGTCACCAAAATCATCCTAATTGCTTAATCCAATAAACAGCTTTCATTCCATGCCTTAGTTGAGCACTTTACACAAGTTGATTAAGTGAACAATAACTCTATCTTTAAAATATTCATTTATTGGTTTACATGAGACTGTATTACATGATATACTTACACGATACAGAAAGGTGGCTCAAGTAATGGCAGAAATTAAATTTCCTGATAGCCAAGATAGGTGTTTGAAGCACCTTTAATATGATTTAGAGAAATTTTAAAATGCAATTTATAATTTCTCCAAAAGGTTAGTATAATTTGTACTAAATATATTATACTTTATATATATTACAAGGCTCATAAGCAAGAGCGAGTATGGCATATGTTATATACTTAAAGTAATTCAGAACCTTAGCCGTGTAGTGTAGTCTAATCTAAGAGCTGGAAAATAATTAGGTAGCAAATTATGGAAGAAAGGAGGTGGAAGGTTTTCTGAGTGCATCTCAGTCCTAAGAAACATCATGTGAAAGAGTAGTTGGAGAAAAAATATGACATGTCTGAGTAACTTCAAGAATTGTGTTGTTCATGAACTATTTCCAGTAGCATTTTGATAACAAAATTTGAAACATAAAAGAGAGAACTGGGTTGGAGATGTGAAAGGAAAATAAATCTTTGGACCCCGAAATCACTAAGTTAAAGGGAAAAGTCAAGCTGGGAACTGCTTAGGACAAACCTACCTCCTTCACAATTTGCCTAAAGGAAATTACTTGTGGACAAAGGACAGATAGAACTCAAAGTCATCCCTCTGAGGCTCACCTGAGACAAATATATATCTGATTGCTTCCTCTGCCATATTGTTTATGTAAAAATGCAGATTCATGGATCTAGACTAAATTGTATATTCAGTAGAAAGCTGATCAAGGATTCAAAAGAATGCATCCTTTTGTCTCTTACCTCCTTCTAACCTGGAAGCTCCCACTTCCAGTTGTCCCACCTTACTGGACTGAACTAATGAACACATTACACATATTGAATGATGTCTTATGTCACTCTAAAATGTATAAAAGCAAGTTGTACCCCGACCACCATGAGCACGTCATCAGGACTTCCAGAGGCTGTGTCACAGGTGTGTCCTTTCTTTGGCAAAATAATATTCCCAAATTAACTGAGACTTGTGTCCGATATTTGGGGTTCACAGAGAGTTGGTATTTATCAGCTTATATTAATAGAAAATATGAGAATATTTACAGAGAAGAGAAAAGATCTTAGGACAAATTTATCAATACTTAAAGATGGAGAAAGAGCCGAAGGCTGCAAAATGATAAAAAAAAGAGACACTAGAGGAATGAAAAAGAATCAGGGGAATATCCTATCATGTAAGTCAAGAAATGAATATTTTAAAGACAGAGTTGTTGTTAACCTCATCAACATCTGTAAAGGGCTCAACCAAGGCATGTAATGAAGACTGTTTATTACATTTAGCAATTAGGATGACTTTGGTGACCTTAGCAAGCACAATTACAACGTGTAGTTAAAGCAAAAGCCAAATTGCAGTAGGTTTTGGAGAGGATAAGATTTAAGGATATAGAGAAGAAAAACATAGGACACATTTCAAGAGTTTGAACTAGAAAGGAAAGTAAATACAATCACATGAGGGTGATGTGGGTTTCAAGATTGCAGTATGGAGACCATATCTCCATATTCCCTCTGCTTACATGGGTTTAAAATAATTCCAGGTTTACATTTTGCTACCAAAAAAGGGAGAGGGGACCCTGTTCTTAGTTATAATTGTTGTCCTAGAAATACTTATTATCCAAGTTCATGTAGTCCATTTAACATGGAACTTACCAATGTTTTTGTGCCAAGCATGTGAACAGGGATCTTCTCTTTAGCTCCCAAGGATATGGGACTTGGTATTAATTCTTGACCACCTGCTACTTGATATGGTTTGGCTGTGTCCCCACCCAAATCTCATCTTGAATTGTAGCTTCCATAATCCCCACATGTCCTGGGAGGGACCTGATGGGAGGTAATTGAAATATGGGGTCAGGTCTTTCCCATGCTGTTCTCCTGATAGTGAATAAGTCTCACAAGATCTGATGCTTTTATAAAGGGCAGTTCCCTTGCTCACACTCTCTTGCCTGCCACCATGTAAGAAGTGCCTTTGCTTCTCTTTTGCCTTCCGCCATGATTGTGAGGCCTCCTCAGCAATGTGAAACTGTGATTCCATTAAACCTCTTCCCTTTATAAATAACCCAGTCTTGGGTATGTGATTATTAGCAGCATGAGAACAGATTAATACAGTAAATTGGTACCAGGTAGTGGGGCACTGCTGTAAAGATATCCAAAAATGTGGAAGCAACTTTGGAACTGGGTAACAGACAGAAGTTGGAACAGTCTGGGGGGATCAGAACAATACAGGAATATGTGGGAAAGTTTGAAACTTCTCAGAGACTTGAAGGGCTCAGAAGACAGAAAGATGTGGGAAAGTTGGGAACTTCCTAGAGACTTCTTGAATGGCTTTGAGCAAAATGCTGATAGTGATATGGACAATAAAGTCCAGGCTGAGGTGGTCTCAGATGGAGATGAGGAACTTCTTGGGAACTGGGACAAAGGTGATTCTTGTTATGCCTTAGCAAAGAGACTGGTGGTATTTTACCCCTCACTTCCCTAGAGATCTGTGGGACTTTGAACTTGAGAGAGATGATTTAGGGCATCTGGTGGAAGAAATTTCTTAGGAGCAAAGTGTTCAAGAGGAAGCAGAGCATAAAAGTTTGAAAGATTTGCAATCTGAGGATGTGATACAAAAGAAAAACCCATTTTCTTGGGAGAAATTCATGCTGGCAGCAGAAATTTGCATAAGTAACCAGGCACGAGATGCTAATCACCAAGACAATGAGAAAAATATCTCCAGGGCATGTCAGATACCTTTGCATCAACCCTTCCCCTCAGAGGCCTGGAGGCCTAGGAGAGAAAAATTGTTTCCTGGGCTGGGTCCAGGGACCCCCTGCTGTGTGCAGACTCTGGACTTGATGCCCTGCATCACCACCATTCCAGGCTCAAGCCATGGCTGAAAGGGGCCAAGGTACAGCTTGGGCTGTGCCTTCTGAGGATGCAAGCCCAAGGTATTGGCAGCTTTCATGTAGTGTTGAGCCTGTGGGTGCACAGAAATCAAGTATTGATGTTTGGGAACCTCTGCCTAGATTTCATAGAATATACGGAAATGCCTGGATGTCCAGGCAGAGGTGTGATGCAGGGGCAGAGCCCTCATGGAGAACCTCTGCTAGGGTAGTGCAGAGTGGAAATGTGGGGTGGGAGCCCTCACACAGAGTTCCCACTAGGGCACTGCCTAGTGGAGCTGTGAGAAAAGGGCCACCATCCTTCAGACCATAGAATGGTAGATCCACCCGCAGCTTGCACCATGTGCCTGGAAAAGCTGCAGACACTCAATGCAAGCCCATGAAAGCAGCTGGGAGTGGGGCTGTACCCTGCAAAGCCTCAGGGGTGGAGCTGCCCAAGACCGTGGGAACCCAGCTCTTGCATCAGCATGACCTGGATGTAAGACATGAAGTCAAAGGAGATTATTTTGGAGCTTTAAGATTTGACTGCCCTGCTGGATTTTGGGCTGGCATGAAGCCAGTAGCCCCTTCATTTTGGCCATTTTTTTCCATTTGTAATGGGTGTATTTACCCATTGCCTGTACCCCCATTGTATCTAGGCAGTGACTAACTTGCTTTTGATTTTACAGGCTCATATGCCTGTAAGAGGAACTTGCCTTGCCTCAGATGAGACTTTGGACTGTGGAGTTTTGAGTTAAGACTTTGGTGGACTGTTGGGAAGGCATAATTGGTTTTGAAATGTGAGGCCATGAGATTTGGGAGGGGGCCAGGGCTGGAATTATATGGTTTGGCTCTGTGTTTCCACCCAAATTGTATCTGTAATTGTAGCTCCCAAATCCCCACATGTCATGGGAAGGACCTGGAAGCAGGTAATTGAATCTTGGGGGCAGGTTTTTCCTGTGCTTTTCTCCTGACAGTCAATACGTCCTATGAGATCTAATGGTTTTATAAGGGGGAGTTCCCCTGTACATGCTCTCTTGCCTGCCACCATGTAAGACATGCCTTTGCTTCTGCTTTGCCTTCCACCATGATTGTGAGGCCTCTTGAGCCAGTGGAACTATGTGTCCATTAAACCTCTTTTTTTAATAAATTACCCAGGCTCAGGTGTGTATTTATTAGCAGTGTGAGAACAGACTAATACACTATCCCTCCCACTCCATATGCATATATGGTTATACCACTTATTCAGAGGTTCCCTCACCACTTAGGATGCTGTGCTGGAGTTAAACCTAAGTTCCCTAGCATTCTTATAAACCCCAATCTCTAGTTCCACCCAATCTTTCTAGGAAAATCACCATCTCCTCACAATATTCAGACCATTTACCTTTGCTTTATTCAAAGAATTAGCATCCATACTTTTTTATCTTGAAAATATTCACCACAATCTTCTTTAAAGGATTTTGACACACAAAGAATTGTAACTTTCCTGCAAACGTGTTACTGGAGATATGAGTATAGATGTAGTGAGCTCACTCCTGTATAAACGAACATGGGCCCTTCTCTTCCATGGTTGGGGGAAAGAAGTGCCTTAGTTTTTATTTATTAAGAAACCAAATGCTTACATACTATGGGTAGAAATGTAGATTACCTCAGCCACTGTGGAAAGCAGTTTGTAGATTTCTCAAAGAACTTAGAACTATCATTCCAGCCAGCAATCCTGTTACTGGGTATATATCCAAAGGAATATAAATTGTTCTACCATAAAGACTCATGCACACATATGTTGATTGCAGCACTATTCACAATAGCAAAGACATGGAATTAACTTAGAAGCCCATCAAGGGTGGACTGGATGAAGACAATGTGGTACATATAGCCATGGAATACTACGCAGCTATACAAAATGAGATCATGGCCTTTGCTGCTACATGGATGCAGTCAGAGTCCATTACCCTAAGCAAATTAATGCAGGAACAGAAAGCCAAATATTGGGAGTTTTCACTTATCCATGGGAGCTAAACATTGAGTACTCATGGACATAAAGATGGGAATAATAGATGCTAGGGACTGCTGAAGTGGGGAGACAGAGAGAAGAGCAAGGGCTGAAAAACTACCTAACAGGTACTATGCTCACAACCTGTTCAATTGTCATGCAGAGGTTTTTTTCACTTGGCATTTTTCTAGGTCCCAGACTCCATAATCTACCAATTACATGACATTATCTAACTTGTTTCTTCGAGAGATGAACCCTTCAATATGTCTTTCACAGTCTTTCAAAGAATCTGAAGAACTGATATGAATCAAATCAAACCACTAAAAGCCTGGTGCTTAACCATTGCCCTGAGATCTAATCTGGGAGTGGACAAATATTTGTTATATTTCTGATAAGGTACACACTAGCTGTGACTTTTAGCAAAGTCAACTTCAATATTTGATACTCATTTTTCTCCTTCATAAGATAAATATAATAGTATACATTTCAAAGCATTGTTATGATGATTAAATGAGATTATAAATAAAATTGAGCATTTAGCATAAACCGGGTACATAGTAAAGGCCCAATAAAATGTAGCTATATAATTATTTACTAAAACTTTATTTTGATGATATAGTCCATAAGTTCCTCTGGAAAATTCTCATAGTTAGAACTCCATGACTAGAACTTTTAAAACAATTCTGTACTATATCCTCAGAGGAGTGACAGTGAATTCTTCAAAATGTTTTTCCAGAAGCTAGGCTCTGAGAAGGAGGAAGCTCATGTTATTTTTTCCGGCCCAATCGCGAGTTGGTTGCATAAATTATCTTCAATGCAATAATGTCTTTTTACTCTGCGTATTTTTACGTTAAATTGATGCAAATGAACAATAACATGAAAATATAATTAAGCACAGTATCTAAGAAATAAGGAGATGTAGCCAGGCACAGTGGCACATGCCTGTAATCCTAAAGCTTTGGGAGGTCTAGGGAGGAGGATTGCTTTAGGCCAGGAGTTTGAGACTAGCCTGGGCAACGTAGACAGCCCCTTTCTCTACAGGAAGAAAAAAAAAATAGCTGGGCATTGTAGCTAGTCCCAACTTCTTGGGAGGCTGAGACAGGAGGATTGCTTCAGCCCGGGAGTGCAAGGCTGCAGTAATTTAGGATTTGGCACTGAACTCCAGCCTGGGTAACAAAGCGACATGTTGTCTCTAAAAAAAAAATTAATTAAAAGAAAGCAATGAACAAATCCAGTGAGTAATTCCAACTGGACTGGTTTTACAACCTCATGATAGTGAGATTTAGGAGAAAATCATAAATTCCTTTATGAAGAACAAATATTTAGGCCCTACAGTCAATTCTCTCAATTCTATGTTCCAGTGTTTGCAAATATACCCTCACTGTGGCTTATTAGAGTGTGACCATCTGTGATACTTTTGCAGATTCTTAAACAATTGCCACATTTCAAAGGTCATACATGGAAAGTGATTAAGAATTCTTAGACAAGAATCAGCATTGATTTTAATAATATTATTTACAAAGGCTATTTTTGTAGGGTGACTTTTATGAGACAAGTATATTACAGTTGGCCCTCCATAGTTGTAGGTTCCACATCTGCAGATTCAAACCGTCACACATGGAAAATATTTTGAAATAAACAATAAAAAGTAGCAATACAACAATAAAGATAGAAAATGTAAAATACGTTATACCAACTGTTTATATAGACTTTACATTGTATTAGGTATCAGTAATCTAGGCAGCATGTGCATAGGTGATATACAAATACTATGCCATTTTATATCAGGGACTTGAGCATCCACAGATCTTGGTATCCGAGGGGGTCCTGGAACCAATCCCCTGGGGATATCAAGGGATGACTACAAGTGGTCTTTTATAGACATTACTTTTAATCCTTGTGATAACTCCATGGTGTATACATAATCACCACCATCTTCAGATGAGGAAATAGAAGCTCAAAAAGGTTCATAAAGTTACCAAAGTCACATAAGACAGAAGTTACTAAGCTATAACTCAGGTCTGTCACACTGCCATGTTTTTTCTAACAAGCCACACTCCTTCTTCCAGAAATCTCCCTGTTTTGGGACCATGTAGGCCTTATATGATGATGGCTGAAACTGATTCTTCCAATGCAATTAAACCCTTGACGTTTAAAAAATAAGTAAAAATCTAAAAATCAGTAGAAACAAAAGGATTCAAAAATTACATATGTTGATACCAGAATTTTCTTTTTGGTTTTCTTGAGCTATGTATTATTCAACAATGCCACTTCTTTCAGGGTTTCTTATGCATTCTCCTCAGTAATGTTGAAGAGATTTTTAAACAAGAGCCCCATTCAAGTTGTCATCATTGAATTTTAATCCCCTCAAGCAAATGGTCACACTAAAAGGGTGCTGCAGATGATGAAGGGTGCCCTGCAGCAAATTGCTTCAGGGGCCTGACCAAAAGGATTCAGTCAAGCTTCTAATCTTTCTACACATCAACAGCAGAAATCATCAGGCAATCTTGATAATCAAGTGTTATCTCAATACTTGTTTCAAACATTTAAAGGAGACCTTGATGGGAACTTAAAACATAACCATGGCTTGTGCTTTGATTGTATCTACTCTTTCATTTTAACAAGAACACTTAATATTTGGGGGAACTAGAGTCCTTACCCCAGGTGTTCTCAGCTTCAATGTCAGTCGCTCAGAGGATGTCTCTGAAATGCAAACCTCTACTTCATTAAAATAGTCTTCTATTCTGAAATCTATTTTTGGTTTCCCTGAGTTTATTTTAATTTTACTTTGCTTTTATGTTGCCTGTCCATTCCCTAGTAAAACACGAACTCCATCAGAACAGTATCTTATTAGTATAATTATTCACTGTACTCCTAGTTCCTCAGGAGTTTTCCGGAGCATCATAGGAGCTCAGTAAACAAGCCATGAAGGAACTGATGGCTGTAGAATTTACAGAGTATGTGCTATACATGGAGAGTAGAAACAAGGCAGGATAATAGGGTCTGGAGGCAGGGAACGTAAGGCCGATTCACACTGACTTCTTAGAACTAAATCTAAAGGAAAACCCCAACTCTCCACACCCAAGTAACAAAAGGGCCAGAGGCTACTCCCTTTGCAACCCCTGCCTCCTATTTTCTGCGTGGCGGATGAAAAACTGAAAGTACTTATAGTTGGTCCCCTCCCATAACCAATCAGGCTGGCCATGGGCCAAGTCTTTATTTGCATAGGAGTATAACTTTGTAACTTCACTTCAGTCTCTGGTTGGTCACTTTCTGCAACCAATGAGACTGATCGTGGGCCGCTACCTCATTTACACAGGGTGTACATCAGGTAACCAATGGGAAACTTCTAGAGCATATTTAAACCCAAAAAAATTCTGTAACCAGGCTCTTGAGCCCCTATGCTCAGGCCCACTCCCACCCTGTGGAGTGTACTTTCATTTTCAGGAAATCTCTGCTTCTGTTGCTTCATGCTTTCCATGATTTGTTTGTGTGTTTTCTCCGATTCTTTGTTCAAGATGCCAAGAACCTGGACACCCTCCACCAGTAACAGAAGAGCTGAGTATAGCATTTCCAGGTTGATCAGTTTTCAAGTTCTTCATTTTGAAAGGGCTTGTTGAAGTAAAACCATCCAAAGTGTTTCCTCTGGAGCCACCTGGAATTGATTTCTCACACATCTAAAGTCTGCTTATGGCCACTGTATTAGCCCGTTTTCACACTGCTGATATAGACATACCTGAGACTGGGTAATTTATGAAGAAGAGGTTTAATGGACTCTCAGTTCCATGTGGATGGGGAGGCCTCACAATGATGGTGGAAGGTGAAAGTCATGTCTTACATGGCAGCAGACAGGAGAGAGAATAAGGGCCAAGGGGGAAACCCCTTATAAAACCATTAGATCTCGTGGGATTTATTCACTACTATGAGAACATTACGGGGGAAGACCTGCCTCCATGATTCAATTACCTCCTACTTGGTCCCTCCCATGACACGTGGGAATTGTAGGAGCTACAATTTAAGATGAGAGTTGGATGGGGACACAGCCAAGCCACATCAGCCACCAAGTGAAGAAAGTTCTCTGTGGCCACCACAGCTGTTGAGGAAGAAGCCATGGAATTTGTACTTTCACTTTTAGAATACAAAAGAAGGCTTGTAGAAGGTGTAAAAGAAACTGTTAGCTAAAAAGGATAAAATTCTGCACATCTCAAGAGGCATAATACATTAATTAAATTAATATTTATTCAAAAATACTGTTTATCATATGTCAGGCATCATGTTATGAGCATGAGTTTCTAGGTTTGTGTCCGTGGTGAGCAAAACCAGACAATTTTCAAAGTTCTGTTGACCAAAACAATCAAACTCTGTAAAACATTTGAAGAGATTTATTCTGAGCCAAATATGAGTGACCTTGACCCATGACACAGCCCTCAGGAGGTCCAGAGAACATGTGTCCAAGGTGGTCAGGGTGCAGCTTGGTTTTATACATTTTAGGGAGGCATAAGACATCAATCAAACACAGTTAAGAAATACATTGGTTTCTTTGGGAGGCCAAGGCAGGTGGATCAAAAGGTCAATAGATGGAGACCATCCTGGCCAACATGGTGAAACCCCATCTCTACTAAAAATACAAAAAATAAGCTGGGTGTGGTGGCGTGCCCCTATAGTCTCAGCTACTTGGGAGATCAAGGCAGGAAGATCACTTGAACCCAGGAGGCAGAGGTTGCAGTGAGCTGAGATGGCACCACTGCACTCCAGCCTGGCGACAGAGAAGACTCAGTCTCAAAAGAAAAAAGAAAAAGAAAAAAGAAAAAAGAAAAAAAAATACATTGGTTTGGTCCAGAAAGGCAGAACAACTTAAAGCCACAGGTGAATCAGGAGATGGGCTTCAATTGGTTGAGTTTGTCTAAAGACCTAGGATCAACAGAAAGGAATGTCTGGGTTAAGATAAGAAGTTGTGGAGATCAAAAGTGTTATCATGCAGATGAAGCTTTTAGCTAGCAAGCTTCAGAGAGAATAGATTATAAAATGTTTCCTACCAGACTTAAAGTCTGTGTTGATGTTAGTGTCTGCCAGAGAGGTATAATGAGGCATGTTTGACCCCCACTCCATATCATGGCCTGAAACGGTCTCTCAGGTTAAATTTTAAAACAGCCCTGGCTAAGGAGGAAGTCCATCCAGATGGTTGGAGGCCCTTAGAATTTTATTTCTGGTTTACAACGGAAAGCTCTCCAATGACTCTCCAAATATACTTCTTATCCTGCCCTTCAAAGCCCTACTATGATCTGTCTTATTTTCTCTCTGACCTGATCTCCTAGGATACATTCTCATTTACACTATTCCATACACACTGATTTCCTTGTTAATCATTGAGAACACCAGGGTCTATTCTAATCTAAGAAAGTTGTATTTTTCCCTATGCCTGGAATGTACTTCCCTCACCTTCACTCTCCTCTATGCACATCGTTCCATAGCTGACTTCTCAATAATTGAGATCTGGAAAGTAGCATAGTTTAATAACTCAATGTTAAGTAGCCAGATGACTATACTCTATCATATTACCTGTTCTATTTATCTGAAAAACACATTGCTATTTAAATTTTTATAGTTTTTTTTTATGTATTTGCCTGTTTATTTTCATGCCTCCCTACTAGAATATGAGCTTTGTGAGACATGGGATCTTTTCTGTCTGCCAGGGATTCCTTTTGGTTTGGTTCCTGCTGCATATACTCTATCTAGAATAGGGTTTGATACATAATAGATTCTCTCTATGTATTTGTTAAATGAAAAATGAATAGACATTTATCAAATAAAACCAATAAATATATAATTGCAAGAGTGCTGAGTACTATAAAGAAGTTCATCAAAATCCCTGTAAAGGGATTTTGATGAAGAAAAATACTGGTAGGATGTAGGGAAGCTACTTTAGGTAAACACATTTACCAAGTGCTTTCTATGGGGGTGGTAATTTGAGACCTGATAGAAGAGAAGGAGCTGGCAATGGAAAATGTGATAGAAAGAGTTCTCACTATTTTTTCTTCCACTTATTTTTTACACATTTATTTTAACTTTTTATTTTAAAATAGTTATGGATTCACAGAAAGTTCCTAAGATAGTACAGAGATGTTCTGTGGACCAGTCATCCAACTTTCCTCATGAAAACTATAGTATAATAGCAATTCCAGGAAGTTGACAGTGGTACAATGTTTGTGTATAGTCCTATGCCATTTTATCGCATGTGTAGGTTTGTGTAAACACTATCACACTCATACTGCAGAACTACTTCATCATCACAAAACATCACCTTCAGGCTGCTGCTTTGTATTTTTCTCAGTCCCTTTGATTTTCTGCAGTTATGGGCTGTGGTGATTTAGGGTGAGGTCAGTACAAAATTGTTTCTATTCCATAAAGAAATGTATGCATCCATTCCTTGTTTAACTACTTCCGATAAGGCAGGATTTGTCGGGAGATTTTGAAAGCAAGTTATACACTTGCGTCAAATAGTGCCCTGAGTCATTTACAAGATGTTCAGAATAGCATGTGTTAGAGTAATAATTTTATGGTTCACATTCAATTATTGCTGTCCTAAAATCAGCAGGGTCTTTCTCTACTACAAGGTCAGATGCAAACTGTTTCCCCACTGTGGGAAAAAAAAAAAAAGATTTTCATAAAACCTAACCTGAAGTGTGCAAAGGGAATTAATTCCATTAGAGTACTAGCTTGTGCCTTCAAACTACCTGGGTTTTCTGAAGATCTGTTTTGTAGTATTTTCTCTTTTCTACTCTACTCTCATTTGGAGATTAAAATTTTAAAAATACTTTGGTCAAATCTTACTCTTCTTTCTTGATCTTTTCTCATTACCTCATTATACAGTCGTGTCTCACTAACAATGCTTGTAATTCTCCTAAGCATTGGGACTGAGACTAGCAAAGAAACATTGTTTTCATGAGATGGTTATTAACCTGACAGTGCTCATAGATTGTCACCCCACACAGCCTTCTTGTCCCTAAAGAAAATTTGAACAAAGTTCCCCATGCACAATGCTTCTGAAGCTCTGGGCAGCTGCTCTCTTTCAGAGACTCTAAAAACATGATGAAATTATGTCACCAGAAGCAGTTCATTTGCCAGTGGACCAGCTGCCGTTTTGTGTAGACAGATTTATCAGAGGGTTGAATGCTGAGAATAACCTCAAGTATGGGGACATTGTAATTATGAATTCCAAATGGAAGAATTCACAACCAAAGATATCATCACAACATAATGCATCTGAATCTGTGTCCTCTGCTCCCCTAGGATTAAATATCACTATAGCACAAATAGGCAATTTATCTGCAGTGTCAGCCTTTAAAAAATTGTATTGAGCATCCTTGATTTTTCCTAAGTTTAAGTTAAGGGGAACACACACACACACACACACACTCACTTTTAGGACTTGAGGACAGATGCAAAATGCTTATAAGCAAAAAATTTCTCACCATAAATATTCCAAAATCACTGTATTGATCATTTTATTTAATCTATTACACATTATTAGGAAGTGTCCTAAAATTCTATGTGTTAGTGAGATTACTAGTTGTCATTTGAAAGGCTATATTAAATGGGGATTAGAACACAAATCAGATGAGAGGGAGAAGCAAGGTGGCAAAATAAAAAGCTCCACAAATTATTTTCCCCACAAGGACACCAAGGTACCAACCGTCTACAAGGAAAAAAAAACGTCTTCATAAGAATCAAAAATTACATGAGCACTCATAGTACCTGGTTTTAATTTCATATTGCTGAAAGAGGCACGTAAGTGACATAAAAAACAGTCCTGAACCAATGAGGCCACCCCTCCCCGACCCCCAGCAGCAGCAGTGTGGTGCTGAGACCATCCCTGGACATTGGGGGAGGGAGAACACAGCAATTGTCAAGCATTTAACTCAGTGCTGTCCTGTTAAAGCACAAAGAAAAACTGGACCAAATTCAGCTGACACTCACCAGCGGAGGGAGCATTTAAGCCAGCCCCAGCCAGAGGGGAATCACCAATCCCACTGGTTGGAAACACCAGTCGGAAATTGAGCGCCTGCAAACCTCACCACCAAGGGCTACAACACTCTGTGTCTCCAAGTAAACTTGAAAGGCAGTCTAGGCCGTAAGGACTGCAACTCTTAGGTGAGGTCTAGTGTTGAACTAGGCCAAGAGACAGTGGACTGGATGGGCACACGACATACTGAGACACCAGCTGGGGCAGCAAAAGGAGTGCTGGCATCAACCCTCCCCAAATCCCACACGGCACAGCTCACACTTCTGAAAGCGACCCCATCCTTCTACTTGAGGACAGGAGAGGAAAGAGTGGGGAGGATTTGGTCTTGTATCTTAGATACCAGCTCAGTCACAGCAAGATAGGGCACCGGTCAGAGTCATGAGGCCTGAAAGACAAAAAAAATAAAAATAAAAAAGTTCCAGGCCTTGGTGTCCAGAAGACATTTCTAGACACATTCCGGGCAAGAAAAGAACCTTCTATCTTGAAGGAAAGGACCCAATCCTTCCAGCATAAATCACCTGCTAACTAAAGAGCCCTTGGGCGCTGAATAACCAGCAACAATACCCAGGTACTGCGTCGAGGGGTTTGAGAGAGCCTCTGAGACTTGCTGGCTTCAAGTGAGACTCAACACATTACCAGCTGGGGTGACTATGGGGTGAAACTCTTTGTGCTTGAGAAAAGCAGAGAGAAAAGTAAAGGGGACTTTATCTTGCACCTTAGGTACCAGCAAGGCCACAAATGGGCTGTTGAGGTCCCTGAATTTACAAGTTGACACTTAAACAGTATTTCTGGACCTACCCTGGGCCAGCAGGGAGCCCACTGCGCTGAAGGGTGAGTCTCAGGCCAGGCAGCATTCACCACAAGCTGACTTAAAAGACCTTGGGCTTTAAGGAAATATTGGTGGTTCTCTGGCAATACAGCTCCTGGGCTGCAGTGGTGGTGGCTACGGTGTGAGGCTCCTCTACCTTGGGAGAAGGGAGAGAAGAGTGGGAAGGACTGCATCTTGTGGTTTGAGTGCAAGCTCAGCTGCAACACAATAGAAAACTACATAGACTTCTAAGGTTTTTGATTGCAGTCCCTGACTCTTAGACAACACTTTTAGACCAACTAGAGGACTGAGAAACCTTGCCACCCTGAGGCAAAGGACACAGGAATAGCTGGCACTGCCACCTGCTGATTGCAGAGCCTGAGGGCATTGAACAAACATAAGCAGTAGCCAGGGAGTGGTTACAGCAGGCCTTGGGCAAGAGCCAGCACTGTGATGGTTTCAGGTATGACCCAGAGCAGTCATAGTGGTGGTGGCCACAGGGGTGTTCCTGTCACTGCATACCCAGTTTTAAGAGGCTTAGAGGAGTGAGAGAAACTGTAAGTTTTGGAGAAAATAAGAAAAGAGAACAAGAGTCTATGCCTGGTAATCCAGAGGATTCTCGCGGATCTTGTCTAAGACCATCAAAGTGGTACTTCTGTGAGACTGCAAGATTCACAGCATTACTGGGCTTGGGGTGCCCCCAAAGCAGATACAGCTTAGATCACAAGACCCAAGTCCTTTTAAATATCTGGAAAGGCTTCCCAAGTAGAATGGCTGCAAATAAGCCCAGAAAGTAAAGACTACAATAAGTACCTAACTCTTCAATACCTGGACACCAAAGAACATCTACTAGCATTAACACCATCCAGGAAAACTTGACCTCACCAAAGGAACTAAATAAGGCATCAGGGACCAATCTTGGAGAAAGGGAGATATGTGACCTTTCAGAAAGACAATTCAAAATAGCTGTGTTGAGGAAACTCAAAGAAGTTCAAGATAACACAGAGAAAGGAATTAGAATTCTATCAGATAAATTTAACAAAGAGATTGAAATAATTAAAATAAATCAAGCAGAAATTCTGAAGCTGAAAAATACAATTGGCATATTGAAGAAGGCATGAGAGTCTCTTACTAGAAGAATGGACCCAGCAGAAGAAAGAATTAGTGAGCATGAAGACAGTCTATTTGAAAATACACAGTCAGAGGAGACAAAAGAAAGAAAAATAAAAAACAAGCAAGCACTCCTATAGGATCTAGAAAATAGCCTCAGAGAGACAAAGTAAAGAGTTATTGGCCTTAAAGAGGGGGTAGAGATATAGTGGTAGAAAGCTTATTCAAATGGATAATAACAGAGAACTTCCCAAACCTAGAAAAAGATATCAATATCCAAATACAAGACAGTTATAGAACACCAAGCAGATTTAAACCAAAGAAGACTACCTTTAGGTATTTAATAATCAAACTTCAAAAGATGAAAGATAAAGAAAGGATTTTAACAGTAACAAGATAAAAGAATCAAATAACATACAATGGAGTTCCAATATGTTTGGCAACAGACTTTCAGCAGAAACCTCACGGGCCAGGAAAGTATATATAAGGTGCTAAGGGAAAGATACTTGTACCCTAGAATAGTATATCCCTCAAAAATATCCTTCAAACATGAGGGAGAAATAAAGACTTTCCCAGAAAAACAAAAGCTGAGGACTTCATCAGTACCAGACCTGTTGCACAGGTGTTTATATATATAGATGTGTGTGTGTATGTGTGTGTGTGTGTGTGTGTGTATACATATATACACATATGTATATACATATATACACATATGTATATACATATATACACACATATATACATATAAACACACATATATACATATATACACATATATACACACATATATATACATATATACACACATATATATTTATGATCCAAATGGATCTAATGAATATTTACGGAACATTTTATCCAAGAGCTGCAGAATACACATTCTTCTCCTCAGCACACGGATTATTCTCAAGGACAGCCTAAATGTTAGGTCACAAAACAAGTCTTAACGCATTCCACAAAATTTTAATAATATCAAGCATTTCCTCTGACCACAATGGAAGAAAACTGAAAATTAATAACAAGAAAATTTTGGAAACTATACAAATACATGGTAATTCAACAATATGATTTTGAATGAACAGTGGGTCATTAAGAATCTAAGAAGAAAATTGAAAAATTTCTTGAAACAAATGATAAGGGAAACACAACGTGCCAAAACTTATGAGATACAGTAAAAGCAGTACTAAGGGTGAAGTTTGTAGCTATAAGTGCCTATATCAAAAAAGGGGAAAATCTCAAATGAGCACTCTGATGATGTATCTTAAAGAACTAAAAATGCAAAAGCAAAGCAAACTCAAAATTAGTAGAAGGAAAGAAATAATAATAATCACAGAAGAAATAAATGAAATCAAAATAAAAAAATACCAAAGATCAATGAAACAAAATGTTGTTTTTTGAAAAGTTAAAGAAAATTGACCAAACTTTAGTGATATTAACTAAGAAAAAGGAGACAAGATACAAATAAATAAAATCAAATATGAAAAAGGAGACATTATAACTGATGCTGCAGAAATTCAAAGGATCATTAGTAGCAAATATGAACAACTATATGACAATAAATGGGAACATCTAGAAGAAGTGTACCAATTCCTAAATATATGCAACTTACCAAGATTGAACCAGGAAGAAATCCAAAACCTGAACAGACCAACAACAAATAATGAGTTTGAAGCCATCACAAAAAATCTTCCAGTAATGGAAACCCCAGGACTCGATGGCTTTGGTGATAAATTCTACCAAACATTTAAAGAAGAACTAATACCAATTCTAGTCAAACTATTCTGAAAAATAGAGGAGGAAGGAATACTTCCAAACTTATTCCGTGAGTCCCGTATCACCCTGATACCAGCATCAGGCAAAGACACATTAAAAAAAAACCTACAGGCCAATAACTTTGATGAATATTGATGCAAAACCCTCAACAAAATACTAGCAAATGGAATTCAACAATTAGGAAGATCATTCATCATGATGAAGTGGAATTTGTCCCTGGGATACCGGGATGGTTTAACATAAGCAAATCAATCAATATAATACATCATATCAACAGAATGAAGGATAAAAGCCATAAGATTATTTCAATTGATGCTGAAGAAGCATTTGATGAAATTCAGCATCCCTTCATGATTAAAAAAGAACGCTACAAAAACTGGAGATAGAAGGAACATCCCTAAACATAATAAAAGCCATATAGGACAAACTCACAGCTAGTATCAAAGTGAATGGGGAAAAACTGAAAGCCTTTCCTCTAAGACCTGAAACATAACTAGGATGCTCACTGTCATCATTGTTATTCAACATAGTACTGGATGTCCTACTTGGAGCAATCAGACAAGAGAAAGACTTCAAGGGCATCCAAATTGGAAAGGAAGAAGTCAAATTATCCTTCTTTGCAAATGATAGAGTTTTATATTTGGAAAAACCTAAAGACTCCCAGGAAAACTGTTAGAACTAATAAAATTCAGTAAAGTTGCAGGATACAATATCAACACACAAAAACAGTATCATTTCTATATGCCAACAGTGAAAAATGTGAGAAAGATATTTAAAAACAATCCCATTTACAATAGCCACACATAAAATTAAATACCTAGAAATTAAACAAAGAAGTGAAATATGTCTACAATGAAAACTATAAAACATTGATGAAAGAAATTAAAGAGGACACCAAAAAAAATTCCGCATTCAAAAATTGGAAAAACAAATATTGTTAAATCTCCATACTACCCAAAGCAATCTATAGATTCAATGCAATCCCTATCAAAATACCAATGACATTCTTCACAGAAATAAAAAAATATTCTAAAATTTATACAAAACCACTAAAGACCCAGAATAATCAAAGCTGTCCTAAGCAAAAGGAACAAAAATGAAGGAATTACATTACCTGACTTCACATTATACAACAGAGCTACAGTAACCATAAAAAAAATAGACATATAGACCAAGGAAACAGAATACAGCACCCAGAAACACATCCACACAAGTACAGTAAACTCATTTTTGATGAAGGTGCCAAGAACATACACTGGGAAATAGACAGTCTCTTTGATAAATGTTGCTGGGAAAACTGGATATTCATATGCAGATAAATGAAAGTAGACCCCTATCTCTAGCTGTTTGCAAAAACCAAATCAAAAATGGATTAAATACTTAAATCTAAGAGCTCAAACTATAAAACTACTACAAGAAAACATTGGGTAAAATATCCAAGACATTGATCTCAGCAAAGATTTCTCGAGCAATTTCCTGCAAGCACAGACAACTAAAACAAAAATGGATAAATGGGATCACATCAAGCTAAAAAGCTTCTCAACAGCAAAGGATACAGTCAACAAAGGGAAGAGAAAATCCATAGAATGGGAGAAAATATTTGCCATCTACCCATCTGACAAGGGATTAAAAACCAGAATATAGAAGGAGCGCAAACAACTCTAGGAAAAAAATCTAATAATCTGATCAAAATTGGGCAAAATATTTGAATAGACATGTCTCAAAAGAAGACATACAAACGGCAAACAGGCATATGAAAAGGTGATCACATCATTGATCATCAGAGAAATGCAAATCAAAACTACAATGAGGTATCATATTGCCCCAGTTAAAATGGCTTATATCCAAAAGACAGGCAATAACAAATAGTGAGGATGTGGAGAAAAGGAATCTTTGTACACTGTTGGTAGGAATGTACATTAGTACAACCACTATGGAGAACAGTTTGGAAGTTCCTTAAAAACTAATAATAGAGCTACTCTATGATCCAGCAATCCCACTACTAGTTATATACCCAAAAGAAACAAAATGCATATATTGAAGAGATACCTGCTTTCCCATGTTTGTTGCAGTACTGTCACAATAGCTAAGATTTGGAAGCAACATTAAGTTTCCATCAACGGATGGATAAAGAAAATGTAGTACATATATATGATGAAGTACGATTCAGCCATAAAAAAGAATGAAATCCAACCATTTGCAAGACATGGTTGGAACTAGAGATCATTATGTTAAGTGAAATAAGCCAGGCACAGAAAAACAAACGTTGCATGTTCTCACTTATTGGTGGAATCTAAAAATCAAGACAATTGAACTCCAGGATGATTACCAGAGGCTGAGAAGGGTAGTGGAGAGACTTGAGGAGAAGTGGGGATGGTTAATGGGTACAAAAAAGCAGAAGAATGAATAAGACCTACTATTCGATAGCATAATAGGGTGAGTATAGTCAATAATAATTGTACATTTTAAAAAAACTTAAAGTGTGTAATTGGATTGTTTGTAACTCAATATAAATGCTTGAGGGAATGGATACTCCATTCTTCATGATGTGCTTATTTCACATTGCATGCTTGTATCAAAACCTCTCTCATGTACCCTATAAATATATACACCTACTATGTACCCACAAAAATTATAAAAATAAAAAGGCTAGGCATGGTGGCTCACGCCTGTAATCCCAGCACTTTGGAAGGCCGAGGCAGGTGGATCATCTGAGGCCAGGAGTTCGAGACCAACCTGGCCAACGTGGCAAAACCCCGTCTCTACTAAAAATACAAAAATAGGCTAGGCGTGGTGGCGCATGCCTGTAATTCCAATTACTCGAGAGGTTGAGGCATGACAATTGCTTGAACCCAGGAGGTGGAGGATGCAGTGAGCCGAGATCATGCCACTGCACACCAGGCTGGGTGACAAAGTGAGACTCTGTCCCCTCTTACCCCCCGAAAATATAATAATGATAAAAAGAAAAAAATGTAAAAACAATCAAAAAATCAACAGTGATATGTTATTGAAAGTCCCCTGGAAATGTTCAATATTCTATGGTATTTTGGGCAGAATTAACAAACTTTATATCTAACATTAAAAATTCAAAATTTTTCACATTTCAATGGGGATAATTTCATCACTTAAGGCTGTCTGCACCATATGACACTGCCTTTTATAGTCATCTTTCTAAGAATAGTAAGAGTTTTTTTATTGAAACACATGATATATATTTCAGCTAAATTTTGCTTTTTTCTCTTTCATAGTTGATAGATTATCTCACAGAGCTCTTTCTTTTCTAGTTTATTTAACACAGATTTCCACCAACATTCCATTAGTAGCTATATTCTCTCTTAGCATCACTGGGCAATTCCATCCGTTGCCATGTTTTAAGTACCATATATATACTGATGATTCTCAAATATTAATCTCTAGCGCAGCCTATTCCTCTTAATTCTAGACTGAAACACTCAACTAGCAGCTGTACCTTTTACTCATATATCCAGTGATCATAAAATCTATTCTCCAAACCTGAATACACTTCTCCAACACCCTAATTCTTTTTTTTTTTTTTTTTGCCTACTCAGTTTCATAGTACCATGAATAATGTCACTATTGAAGCAGAATGTAAACTTTTCATCCTCCCCTCAACATGTACATGCAGTTAGCAAACAAATCTTTCTGGTTTCTTTTGATCTCCCCCTCTTGTCTTTCTTTAAGGCCACTTCTCAAATTCAGACTCTATTCCTCTTGTGACATATTGCTATAGTCTCCTAACTGGCTTTTCTACTTCCAGTCTCTTTTTTATGCCGTCATTTTCACACTGCTCTTTGATTTACCTTCCAAAAACATAGATCTGATGATGCTACTGATTTGTTCCTTTTAAAAAATGCTTTCTAGTGCACATATTCTAATGTAAAACCTCATATAATATAATCTCAATGTATCTTTTCAGCTTTATTTTTCTGCTAGCCATACTGACCTATTTGCCATGCATGATGGAAGAAGACTCAATTCTTCCAGTTTTGGCTTTAGCTTGAGCTTTTCCCACAGCTGAAAATTCTACACTTGCATATCCATGTTCTGAATTTGTGGTCCTATTTATCTTAGAAGATAAAATTCAAATGTTTCCTCCTCCATAAAATATTTCTGTGTCTCCTAGTAGCACGTAATCTCTCATTCTCTTTCATGGAATGTTTTTATAACTGGGTTAAATAACCTTTTATTATTTTTACAAAATTCACTTATTGAGTTTCTTGAGTTATTATTTGTGAGGTACAAAGGTTGTACTGGTGACCAATATAGACCAGCTCCCTATTATTAGGACGCTTATATTCTACTGGTGAGATAAATAAACAATAAACCCAGTTCAGAAGGCACAATAGTGTTGCAATGTGCTATGACTGTGGTAAGAGTAGGGAGCATCTTTAGATCAGATCATCATGAAGGGCCTTGTTGAGGAAATGACATTTGAAATGTGGCCTGAATGACGAGCAGAAACTGTCCATGTGAATTTAGAAATAAAAAACATTCCATATAGAATCAACGATAAGTAAAAATTTCTGAAGGGGAGAAAAGGTATTCGAGGACCAGAAAAGAACTGCATACCTGAAATGCAATGAGCTGATATTTGGATATTTACTAAGCATTTACTATGTGCAAGATGGTGAACAAAACAGAGACATTTCTTGATCTCAAGTGGTGTCAGTATAATGAACCAGATGAATATTGACCCGCAATAACACAAACACATACTGATATTGTGATTAGGGCAAATAAGGAAATGTAAGGGCAGGCACTCTTATATGCTTTCCAGGTAGCAAAATGGAGATTTTCAGAAAATTGTCAGAGAAGAGGTTCGGACTGAAGATGTTAATTAGTTAGTCCTCAACATATGGGTGAGTAATTGAAGTCTTGGTTTTAAAACAAGGCTCCAGGCTACAGCATTAAGAAACTATTTGAGGATAAGCCTATGAAAGTGCCTAGAAGGAGAAGCCAGAGAACTAAGAGGAAAACCAGAATACCAGAAGCTAAGAGAAATAATAGCCTCAAAAGAGAGGGAGTTAAAACTTTGGCCAATACTGTTGAGAAATTAATGGGCATGAAATCTGAAAAGCGTGTACTGGATTGTCCAACAAGAAAATCATTGGTAAAGCTGAGAGAAATTAATATTGGTGAAGTGGTGGGGACAGAGAAGGAACTAGAATGAGTTGGGGAGAAATGGGAAGTAATGCAATGGAGACATGATTTATAGACACTTCTTTCCAGGAACTTGGCTATAAGCAGTAGTAGAGAATTGGCAATTAGAATAACCTCAATTAAAGTGATCGCAACATCATTTGGGTACTACCAAATGATTTAAATCTCTTCATTGATTTAAACTTCTTTTTCCTTCTCTTAATTATGTGTTGTTAGATCACCACCATTATTTTCATTTTCTATTACTGAAGAACAAGTGGGTTAGACTCAATGAATTTTTAAAGGCCATAAGTATCTATTCAAAGGTTACACAGCTTAGAAGTAGCAGAGCTGAAGCCGAAAGCTGTGTCTTCTAATTTCAACTTGATCATGCTACGTGCTACCTCCAGTCAAAACCTATATTCTAAGTCATTCTGTCTTTAAACATAAACAGGTTGAGTTATTCTGAAGGAAATAATTGTTCACCAACCTCTTAAGGTTAATTTTGGCTTTAGGGGAAATTTCCTTATTCTGTAATGATTTAGAATGTGATCTTCTAAGCAGACATCTAAAGGCAATCACCTGAAGATGACTGCTCCTAAGCATAGATCCTCACTGATAACCCTACACCTTGGGCTTTTATTATCATTAATTATATAAAAAAACATAATTTGTTGGGGAGGGGATGTAAGTAATTATGTTTTTCTCAGGAATTGACGTTGGGACACACATATTTACCTAACAAATATTCACTTTTTAAAAATTATAACAATGATAAGTTGTCCATAATCACATTTTTAATTGTTTCTGGTGCTCCAAATCCATTACAGAGAAACATCTGTGTATCATTTTCAACTCAAAGAATAGAAGAGCTGGAATGGACAACAGAGGTCTTGCTACCCAATACTGTCCTGGTTCCATGATTGAAGGCATATTACTGTAAAATACTTTTAAACATCCTATTTGTTGGAAGAGAAGACTACTGTGCCTCTTGGCTTTTTATAAATAATATCCAGAAGTTTTCTCTCCATTTCTCAGTTCTTGGACATTATATCACAGAATGAATACCATTGTTTTTACCCTTACTATATTTGCTATTTATGGGAATTCACCCAAGTTATTAATTTTATAATATTTTTCTGGAAGCATTTCCATTTCTAAGTATTTTTAGGGAATTGTAGGAAAAAAAACTCTTTAATCACAAAGTTATACTAAAAACCTAAACAGAAACTATGACATAATACAGGTTAACCTTTAAACTTTAGATAGCTTGTATATAGACATCAAGAAATAAAATGGTAATCTTAGTCCAAGGTACCCATTTAATTTGTCACTATCTTTACCATTTTATTCCTTATTTAAGTGTGGGGATGAAGCCACTTCCTGAGACTTTCAAGCCATATTGATCACCTCTTTGTTATGCTCACATTCTGAATATTGCCTGGACTCTCATACATGTGCCAAGCCTTGGCCTTGGCCAAACATGTTCTCTCTCAGCTCAACTTCAGTGAGTCCATCATCCAGCATATTTACCACCACCCGTAAAACTAGCATGGTACTTTTTGTGGCTAGTCAATCAGAAGGGTATACATCAGCTCTCCTGAGTTCTGAAAAAGTAGATTCTGACAAATAAACAGAAAATTCACTGTAAAACAAAACAGAACAAAACAGCAGTGCTAATCGTGAGCATTTTCATTGTGTTGAAAAAGGCATAAGGCAAAGAGCACAGCAGCTCCTTCCCCACTGTCATTTATAGATTTATAGTTTAAGATATACAGTACAAGTATATATACTTGGGAGAATATACTGGAGAGTAACAGAGTAAAACCTGATACCAGTCAAGGGAAAAAGCAAAAGGGCCATATAGTTTCAAACTGAAACAAACAGTGAGCAGAGAGTTATTTATAAACGAGAAAGAATGCTGCTTTATAAATATAATGCACATTTTACTCCTCTTTTAATCAATAGAGTTTATGTTTTTAAAACAGTTTTGGATTTACAGAAATCTACAATTTCCCCTATTGTTAACATGTTGCATTGGTATGGTACATTTGTTACAATTAATGAATCATAACAATTGATACATTATTACTAACAAAAGTTCACACTTTAGGGTTCATTCTTTGTGTTGTATAGTTTTATGGGTTTTGATAAAAACATAATGTGTCCACCATCACAATGGGAGGCAATTGTTTCATCATCATAGAAATTTCTTATACTTCACCTATTTATCTCTATTTTACTCTTTTTTAAATGTATCATGAGTATGTTTATTATGGTATCAAGTTCAAATGAGATCAAATGTTTAAATCTATTGAATTTGTCAATACAAAGCAAAATTGTAACATATATGCATTTTCTTCTATATTTTTAAAATTTTATTTAAAAGACTATCAAAATAAGTGTTTTTTTGTTTGTTTGTTTAGATGGAGTTTTGCTCTTGTTGCCCAGGCTGGAGTGCAATGGTGTGATCTCGGCTCACTGCAACCTCCGTCTCCTGGGTTCTAGTGATTCTCCTGCCTCAGCCTCCCAAGTAGCTGGGATTTCAGGCACCTGCCACCACACCTGGATAATTTTTGCATTTTTGGTAGAGATGGGGTTTTACCATGTTGGCCAGGCTGGTCTCGAACTCCTGACCTCAGGTGATCAGCCTGCGTCGGCCTCCTAAAGTGCTGGGATTACAGGCATCAGCCACCATGCCAGGCCCCAAAATGAGTTTTGTTTTGTTTTGGTTTTGGTTTTGGTTTTGGTTTTGGTTTTGGTTTTTTTTAAGACAGAATATCACTCTGTTGCCCGTCCTGGAGTGCAGTGGTGTGGTCTTGGTTCACTGCAACCTCCGCCTCCCGGGTTCAAGTGATTCTCCTGCCTCAGCCTCCCGAGTAGCTGGGATTACAGGCGTGCACTACCACACCCTGCTAAATTTTTGTATTTTTAGTAGAGACAGGGTTTCACCATGTTGGCCAGGCTGGTTTTGAACTTCTGACCTCAAGTGATCCACCCGCTTCAGCCTCCCAAAGTGCTAGGATTACAGGCATGAGCCACTGTGCCTGGCCTCCAGATAAGTTTATAATATCAAAATAATCTCTTACGAATATGTGAGGTCATGGATATGTTAATTAGCTTGATTGTGGTAATGATTTCACAAAGTAAATCAAAACATTACAATGTACACTTTAAATATATACAAGCCTACCCCGAGGTGTAATGTATTTCACTTTATTGCTCTTTTCAGGTATTGTGTTTTTTACAAATTGAAGGTTTGTGGCAACCCTGCGCACAGCAAGTCTATTGCCACCATTTTTCCAGTGTCATGTGCTCACTTTGCATCTCTGTCAAATTTTGGTAATTCTCACAGTATTCTAAATATTATTATTATTATATCTGTTATGGTAATCTGTGATCAGCTATCTTGGATGTTTTACTATTGTCATTACTTGGGGCCCCCACAAACCACACCTATGTAAGATGGCAAAGTTAATCTATAAACACTGTGTTCTGACTACTCCACTGACCAGCCATTCCCGTCTCTCTTCCTCTTGTTGGGCCTTCCTATTTTCTCGGACACAACAATCTTAAAATTAGGACAATTGATAACCCTACAATGGCCTCTAAGTATTCAAGTGAAATAAAGATCTGCATATCTATCACTTTAAATCAAAAGCTAGAAATGATAAAGCTTAGTGAAGGAGGCATGTTGAAAACTGAGATAGATAGCAAGCTAGACCTCTTGTGCCAAACAGCCAGGCTGTGAATGCAAAGGAAAAGTTTTTGGAGAAATTCAAAAAGTACTACTCCAGTGAACACATGAATGATAAGAAAGCAAAACAGCCATATTGCTGATATGGAGAAAGTTTTAGTGCTCTTTATAGAAGATAAAACTATCCACAACATTCCCTTAAGCCAAAGCTTAATTCAGAGCAAAGTTCTAACTTTTTTCAATTCTGTGAAGGTCAAGAGAGGTGAGGAAGCTGTAGAAGAAGAGTTGGAAGCTCATAGAGGTTGGTTCATGAGGTTAAAGGAAGGAAGCCATCTCTTTGGTGACGAAACAAGTGCTGATGTGGAAGCTGCAGCAAGTTCTCCAGAAGATCTAGCTAAGATAATTGATGAAGGTGGCTATTCTCAAAAATAGATTTTTAATGTAGACAAAACAGCTTTATATTGGAAGAATATGCCATCTAGGACTTTCGTAGCTAGAAAGAAGTTAATTCCTGGCTTCAAAGCTTCAAAGCACAGGCTGACTTTCTTGTTAGGGGCTAACGCAGCTGGTGACTTTACATTGAAGCCAATGCTTATTGACTATTCCAAAAATCCTAGTGTTATTAAAAATTATGCTAAATTACTCTTTTTCTTTTCCCTATAAATGGAACAACAAAACTTGGAAGTCAGCACATCTGTTTGCTGCATGGTTTACTGAATATTTTAAGCCCACTGATGGCACCTACTGCTCAGAAAAAACAGATTCCTTTCAAAATAGTACATGTTTACTGAAAATGCACCTGGTCACCTAAGAGCTCAGATGAAGATGTATAAGGAGATTAATGTTGTTTTCACACCTGCTAACACAATATCCATTCTGCAGCCCATGGATCAAGAAGTAACTTTGAATTTCAAGCTTTATTATTTAAGAAAGACATTTTGGAAGGTGATAGCTGCCATAGATAGTGATTCCTCTGACAGATCTGGGCAAAATCGATTGAAAGCCTCCTTGAAAGTATTTGCCATTCTAGATGCCATTAAAAACATTCATGATTCATGGGAAGAGGTCAAAATATCAACATTAAGAGAGTTTGGAAGAAGTTGATTCCAACCCACATGGATGACTCTGAGGGGTTTAAGACTTCGTAGAGGAAGTAACAGCAAATGTGGTAAAAAAAAAAAAAAATAGCAAAAGAACCAGAATTAGAAGTGGAGCCTGAAGATGTGAGTGATATGCTGAGTTCTCATGATGAAACTTCAATGGATGAGAACTTGCTTCTTATAGATGAGCAAAGAAAGTGGTTTGTTGAGATGGGATATGCTTCTGGTTAAGATACTGTGAACATCGTTGAAACGACAGCAAAGGATTTAGAGTGTTACATAAACTTAGTTAATGAAGAGATGGTAGGGTTTGAGAGGATTAATTTTAATTCTAACAGAATTTCCACTCTGTGTAAGATGCTATCAAACAGCATAGCATGCTACAGAAAAATCTTTTGTGAAAAGAAGAAGCAACGGATGCAACAAACTTCACTCTTATCTTATTGTAAGAAATTGCCACAGCCACCCCAAACTTCAGCAGCCACCACCATAATCAGCCAGCAGCCACCAACATGGAGGCAAGATTCGCCACCAGCAAAAAGATTATGACTCGCTGAAGGCTCAGATGAGTGGTAGCACTTTTTGGTGATAAAGTATTTTTAATTAGATATGTACATTTTTTAGACATAATGTTATTGCACACTTAATAGACTACTATGGTATAAACTTAGCTTTCACATTCACTGGGGAAAAAAGCATTTTACTCACTTTATTGTGATATTTGTGTTATTATTGTGGTCTGGAACTGAACCCACAATATGTCTCAAAGGTATGCCTTTACAATTTCAATCATACCCCAATAAAGCTAGAAAGAAGAATACATAGAAGACACATAAAAATGAGATAAAATTTGAAATAATAACTAGAAATGTGTAAAACAAATTTATTTTTCTTAGTGGCTCTGTCCAACAACCTTCAGAAACATTTCTTTTTTTAAATATTTTCTTCAGATTATCTCTAAGGTCTCTTGACAATATATCTGGTTTATTTTCAAAAGGTAGTAGCATTATCACTGTAGTATCACTCTAGTAAATGATTAATGCATACCACAAATGTGCAATATATTTTAAATTACAGTGTTTACCAACTGTCATTTTTTTTAGTAGATGGTTTAGGCTCAATTTATTTGTGGATTTTTTCAGCAAGTTTTCTAGCTACATACTCTCTCTTTTCCAGGCTAAAAGATCATAGCAATAGGTTTAACTAAAAGTCCACAAAAAAACAACTTTAGTATTAAATTCATATCAAAAAACTTTGTGTTGTATTAAGCATAATTCAAATCAGAGTAGCATATTTTGCATCTTTGACGTGACTGTGGATCTTTGATTTATATGAAATGTGAAGCAGAAATAGCCATTTATTAGCAGCTGTTGATGAAAACTTAGAGGATACATTTCCTTTTCTTCCAATGAGAATATTATTTTGTAGTCATTATTAGAATTTCTCCAGTGGGTGAGTCATGGTTAATTCAATAACTGTACTCATCCCCATGCTGTGCATGAAAAAATTGGAGTCAAGAAGAATAAAATGACTCAGAGAATCTTCTTTGTAACCTACCTGTAGGTATTGCCAAATGTATCCTGAGAACAGCTTGATAATATTTTCAATTTGACCAGATACACAGCAGATCAATTTAAAATATTCAATTTGACCAGTTCAATTGATCATTATGTACTCAATGTAATTCTTATGCCTAGAGAGACAATGGTTAAAAAATGACAATATACAGCTTAAGACTTAAGATTTTCTTATGCTTTTTTTAATGACACTAAGAGATAAATATCAAATTGTAATGTCTTACGAGGGGTAAATTACACATACATTTTGTAGTTTCAAGTTGTTTACTTCTTATGTTCATAAAGTATGAGAACAGGAATTATCATTCATACAAGTAAGAAGATAGATTGTTTTATCCATGGGCAACATCATGCTAAGTTTTCTTAGATATGCAAAATTCTCTCAGAGTTCTGAGGGGGACAGAGTTTTTGGGTCAATTTTGATTTCAAATTGCTCCTTTTTTTCTAGACTATTAATATTTAAGGAAGGCCTAACTACTACATTGGCAAAGCTAGGAAACACCTCTCTTCATTATTGGAACTCCTGCTGGTGCCACAAAGGAAGCAACAGTTTATTAATCAATTCAACAAATCTTTATCAAATACCTACAATGAACAAAACAAAGAGAGAGGTAGTTATGTAAATATAGATCATAGAGGACTTCAAAGCAGAGGGACAAACAGAAAATAAAAAATAATAATGTATATCCAACACAACACAACAATAAGCATATTACGTTTTAATGGAATACTCCCATAAATTTAAAGACAGAGATTTTCAGAATTATTCAAATAGTAGAAAGCACCTGTAATCTGTCTACAAGGGACATACTTTAAATAGAAAGTTATGGGAAAGTTGAAAAATTGGATGTAAAAATATATGCCATACAAATAGCAACCCAATTAAGGTCGTAATGGCTATGTTAGTATCGGACGGATTTCAAGGAAAAAAGTATTTCCGGGACAAAAAGAAGCAACAAGCCATAATGACACCAACTTAACCATCATATGTTCCTGTCTAGACAGAACTAGCATTTCCCAAGGTATATTCTGAGGAACACTAGCCCAATGAAACCATCAGCAGAAAAAGGTTTGTTGTCCAACAAATATTTGAGACGCAGTTCTTTTTTTAACTCTACTTCAATAGTTCTTGGACATTCATGATAAGACTTGAAGGGATAGTGGTTTAAAGACCTTAGGGTATTCTGTACACAAGAAAATTAATTGCCTCTGCTTAACCTGCCTTTTTCCAAGTCCATGTAACCATGAAGCCTCTTTTTATTTTATTTGTTTTCACATAACACTTTTAATGTCCTATAGAATACAATGTTTGGTCAAAATTAAGTTTATTGAGAGAGCTCCATCCCAAGCATTAGGAAAGTGCCTGAAATATTATGGACTATTAGTCAAAGTTTGGTGAACAAATGTACGGATATAAACAGAGACAGAGGCAGTATATTAGAATTGTGGTGACGATTGCATCCAAAAGTTAAAATGCCTTGTGAGTGTCCTTATATTTTTATAATGTATACAACTCATTAACAAGATTGATGGAAAAGAGCACTGCTATATTAAATTCCCCTCCTGGCTAGGGGCAGTGGCTCACTCTTATAATCCTAGCACTTTGGGAGGCCAAGGTGGGTGGATTGCTTGAGTTCAGGAGTTCAAGAGCAGTCTGAGCAATGTGGTGAAACCCCATCTCTAAAAAAAATACGAAAATTAGCTAGGCATGGTGGTGTGCTCATGTAGTCCCAGTTACTCAGGAGGCTGAGGTGGGAGGATTGCTTGAGCCTGGGAGGCCGAGGTTGCAATGAGCCAAGATTGCCCCACTGCATTCCAGCCTGGGTGACAGAGTGAGACCCTGCCTCAAAAAAAAAAAAAAAAAAAATTCCCCTCCATGCTAAGAAGTACTGGTCATTCTAGCTTGCAAGGCCAAGATAAAACTTGTGATTAGAGGATTTTCTCTCATCGACATATCCTAGAAAGTCAAGCTAGATTATAAACCAAAGAAATTGAAAAAGTAGAAGCCTATTTTACCAATTGCTATGATAATTTGGGCCAGAAGGAGACTACTAAATATGGGTCCGGGTGAAAGTGTCAAATGATAAGCAAGAGAAATTTGACCAAATGATTCATAAGAGCAAATGTTGCAAAAAAAAAAAAAAAAAAAAAGAGCAATAGAGTCCAGTTGTTATGGGATTCTTGCGGTATCACTTCTCTGGCCTGAAACCTCTGACTGGTGGCACCTTTGCCCGAGTTTTGCTTGGGCCCCTGGGCTTGTTCTGTCCACTTGGCCTGGCAGGTTGCACTCAGCTCGCACTACTGGCCTGGATCCCACTCCTGCCAAGGACAAGTCAGGCCTGGAGTGGAGAGGGGTTGGTGAGCGAGTGTGGGGTCTGGCCACTGCTCAGACATGCCAGCTTCTGCAGTGGGTGGGCAGCTCCAGGTTTCAACATGGGTGCCAGGTCTCTGCAAGGCTGTGGCTGTACCTGGTGCACCACAAGCAGCTTCCCCGGCTGGCACCAGGGAACACAGTAGTGCCCTCAAGCTTGGAGACACCAGTCACTGCAGGACCCCAAAGAGGAAGTCACAGATCTGGCTTGGGGAGCTCTCAGGTCTGTACTCCCTGAGGGGCTGCAGCTATCCTCTCCTTCTCTTTGCCCACAAGGTGGTAAACAAGGGACATGTTTCAGCCCATGTGTTACAGCTCTTTTAGCTCCACCATTCAGCAGGTCCCAAGTTCTTGTCCTGTGACCACGAATAATGAGGTACACAGAAAAGTGGAGGGTTAGCAAGATGAAGAGGAGCTTTACAGAGCAATAGAACAGCTCACATGACCTGCAGTGTGTAGCTCCTTTCCACATTCAGGTTGTCTCAACAAGTGTTCAGCTCCTAGCAGAGAGGAGACCCTGGAGTAGGAAGCTCCTCTCCTCAAGCAGATCATCCCATTATCTTCCCAGCTCTCAGCAGAGAGGAGGCCCTGGAGTGATTTGATCCTCTCTGCAGCTGGTAGTCCTGACATCTCTGCAGGCCTCTGAAGCTCTCAGCAGAGAGGAGGCCCTAGAGTGTGTAGCTCCTCTCTGCTGCTGGTCATCCTGACATCTGCTGCTCTCAGCAGAGAAGACAGGTTCCCTTTGCAGCTGGCAGGTCCTGTCGTCTGCTCAGATCTGGCTGGGCCTAGGAGTTTTATGGGCCTCAGAGGGGAGGCAGTATGTGCAGGATGGTCCATGGGTGGCCATGGGAAGCCCAGAAAAGCCACCACAGGTTCCCACTCCAGTCTGCGGGACTGGCAGCCTGGCCCCCAGCCATCAGGACCTCCCTGGCCTGAAGATGGTACCTCACTGGGGACTTGCCCCCTTCTGCCCAGAAATCTCTCTGCCACCCACTGCCATTCGTGGCACTGGGGCTCAGCCCTGACTTTGCTTCAAGGTTGAAGTGGGTGCCAGCAGCAGGCAGATGCCAGGCAGTGGGAGCAGACATTTCTGAGCCTGCAAGGGCAGGGGGACATTCCCAGGTCCCCAAGAGTACAGAGATGCCTGAGTCTTCTGCAGCAGTGGTTCGGGCTGCTGCCCCTGAGCCACAGGGTAGGGCTCCTGCCTGCTCCATGGAGTGAGGGGCCCGGGTCTGAAGCCATGGTTTGGGCAGCTGCAGCTGTGACTGGGAGGTCAGGGCTCCTGCCTGTTCCCAGGCCCCAAAGAGCACAGGGAGGCTCGGATCTGCAGCCACAACTTGGGCAGCTGCCAGCCTGCCAAGGAGGGTGGGGCTCCTGCCTTCTCTGTGGAGCAGGAGGCCTGGGTCTGCAGCTGTGGTTTCAATGACTGCAGCGCTCCCAGGGAGCTACTTCCCCAACTCAGAAGGGACAGGGCTCCCACTTGTCCCATTTCCACTGGCTCCATGGAGGATGCAGCCTCAGCCACACCTCCCTGCTGCTGTCAGCATGATGGCAGTGGCAGGCCATCTGGAGCGCCCACTGCCATCACTGTGAGATTGATTAGTCAGAAAAGAGAGCAAGAGAAGTAGAACGAGGATTGAAAGTGGAACTGAACAAATTCCAGCAGCACAGGATCAAAGCCTGTTTATGTCTGAATTCCATTGCCTGCATGTGGGCACACATAAGATGAGTCATTTAAATGCACCAGCGTGGAATGTGGGATAATCACAAGGCATCTTACACAATAACAAATTAGGTTATAATCATATATTTTGAAGAAAGTTTTCAACAACAAAGAATGCATGGAACCTCAGTTCCAAAGCTTACATATATACTGGAGAAAATTGGCAGCATGAAATCAAAGGACATCTAAAAAAATACTACTAGATTATGCCTAACGGAGGAACTTCTATCAGAGAGGGTTGTGTGCTTTAATTGTCTTTTTAAGATGGCATCTCAACTACAAAGAAAATAAATCTCTGGTTAGGAATTATGGACCTTGTTTCCTATTATCTTAGTGTTTAAAGGAGGGAATTATAGACTAAAAGTTATACTTAATAAGCTTGTCTTTCCTGGTCACAGTAGAGATGGTTAATAATAGGCTGAGGACATCAACAACTAAATTACTGTCAGTGATATAAAAAAAGTTTCATCATTAAAAAATGTAGCAAGGGCAAAGAATAGAACTGGGTTTCTACCTTACGAGAGAGAGAATGAAAGAGAGAGAGAGAATTTAAATGCAATTAGGTCTGGGATTGGGTAGAAGATGCAGTGATTGGCAGTGAATGATCTTGTCAAGCCACTGTGTAAGTGAATAATAGGATTGGTAGGCAAGGGAGGAAGAATCTCTTGTCAATTTTTGCTGTATGTCAAAGAGAAACAACTTTCTAGCGCAAGTTTAGCAGTGCCTCAGAGCATAAGTGAAGATGAAGGAACTTTTTTTTTGTATTTCCCTTACTTCCTTGAAATCAGCTATGCAATAATGAATTGATTTGTTCAAGACTGTCCTTACTGCGCTTTACAACCAAGAAATAATTATAAGTATTTACTGAGCACCTACTATGTGACTGATACTATTTGGGAGTAGACCCACAGCATTATTTTATAAAATTCCCTACTGTTCTGCAAGAGCTATACATGGTAATTGTTTCCCTTCAAGAGAATGGGCAGATAAATCTCTGAACAAGACAGCTCATGACACGGTTTATTGGAGCCTTCCTCAAAACCCATCCAAGGTAAGTAACCATGGATACATCAAATTATCCACAATGTGAGTATTCACTTTTGTTATAATTATGTTCAAAGCAAGACAGTGCAGGTATTACAAGATCTTTACTTTTGGTATTAGAAATCAACTCTTAAAATAACAACAACAACAAAATCAATATGCGGCCAGTATGTTTTATTTTAATTGTTTGCTGAGGTAGTAAAAATGTGTTTGCTAACAGCTAAATCCTAACTAATGTAATCAATAAAAGTTTTAGAAGAGACTAATAGTGAGTTTAGGAGGAAACAAAATTCTGTTAACCTTTAATTAATGACGGAATTACTTTACACAGAACTCCCCATTCAGACAAAAACTATAGCTTAATGAAGTTCCATGACCTCTAACGAATAAAGATAAGATAGCAGACACTCTAGTATGGACATATACAAGGCATTGCAATGCTGATATAAATTTTAGTTTGCCTCAGGAAAGAATGAGAAAGATATTTTTGGAAGACTATTTTGGAGCTGTGTGGATGAATCACACATACGTCACATCTACCAGAAAAAGTCAAGCTGCAGAAGAACTCATACAATTGGATACTGTTTATATGATGTTTAAAAACATACAAAACAATATATTGATTACAAATACCCAAATATGTAGTAAGTGTATAAAAAGTAACAAGAGAATAATAAACACCAAAATTAGTATAATAGTCCCTTCTATAAAAGGTGGAGGTAATTGGTGCAAGGAACTTAATTGAATTAAGTTTTTTTTTTCCCCCTGAACTGGTTTTGGATACACAGGTATTTGTTGTGTTCATAGCTATATTTCATTAAACGTACTGTTATAATCTTTTTCAAATATACACACAAGTAGTGGTTTTAGTAAAATAAACTCTCCTATACTCATCTTTTGTATTCAACAATTATTAAAATGTTATATTTACTTCATCTATCTTTGTTCTTCTTTATATTTCTAAAGCATATTTTTTAATCCAAAACAATGTGTTATCTTATTTCTACATACATACATTCTACATTCTTTATATATTTACTACATATTTATGTATTTTAATCAATATATTGTTTTTCATGTTTTTAAACTTCATATAAACAGTATGCAATTGTATGTGTTTGTATTAGCCCATTCTTACACTGCTATAGAGAACTACTTGAGACTACGTAATTTATAAAGAAAATAGGTTTAATTGGCTCATGATTCTGCAGACAGTACAGGTATCATGGCTAGTGAGGCCTCAGGAGACTTTCCATCATGGCAACTTTCCATCATGGCGGAAGGTAAAGGGTAAGCAGGCACTTCTTACATGGCCAGAGTAGGAAGAAGAGAGAGAAGGGGGAGGTGCTATACACTTTTAAACAACCACATCTCATGAGAACTCGCTTACTATACAGTACCAAGGGGGGATGGTGCTAAACTATTAACAACCGCCCCGAGATCCAATCACTTCCAACTCGGCCCCACTTCCAGCATTGAGGATTACGATGCAACATGAGCTTTGTGTAGGAACACAAATCCAAACCATATCAGTGTTCTTCTGCAGCTTAACTTTTTCTGGTCAATGTGACATATGTATGATTCATCCATATAGTTCCGCAACTGTTTTACAATATGGGTTTTTAAAAAACATAACAGCAATCCATCATCACTATTAACTAAGAAAATAGTAATTCCTTAGTATCATGTATACCAGAAGCCTATAAAAACAAAATCTTCCTCTAGTTGTCTCAAAAATCCCTTTTATTCAGTTGATTTGTTCAAATCCGGTCCACACTTGATATTTAGTTGTTAGATCTCTAGCCCCTTTTAATCTAGGGTGTTCCTCCCTCCCATTTATCTTTTCATGCTATTGGCTTACTTCAGTAACTGGGTCAGTTCCCATAGGCTGTTTATTCATTCTTTTTGTATGTCTTGAATATTGCATATGTTTTAAAATATTTAAGATGCTATTATGTTGAAAAGGTTATGTATGACATTCACACAGTTGTTGGCCTTTTGAAGCATGATGAGATGATAGAAATGGAGAAAAGTCAATTGTCTGGCACTACGAACTGTATCTTTTTCAGAAGATGTGCCCGGATAATTTTTGACCAAGGAAAGCACTGTGTTATGAGTGGGCATGTATTTAGACATTAGTAGATAATAAATGTCTTACCCAAGAAGCACCAAGAAATGGCACTTTGTGAATTGCAGATCCTCTACCTATCCTTTTTCTAATGATAAATAATCTTTATTCCAGATAAGATTTATTTAATTTAAATTCAGCAAACATTATTTAACACCTGGTATATGCAAGTCATTGTTATATACTGCACCGAGGGTTGGAGACCAAGAGGAAGATTATTATTTATTAATAATAACAATAACTGATATTTATATAAAAATAAATATATGTCATTAATATCCCCCAAACAATTCCATAAGGTACCATTGCATTGGCTATTATACAAATGATGCTCAGAGAAATTAAGCAAACTGCTCGGGGTCTCATAGCCAGTATAAACTGTTAAAAAATAACTATAGCTGAAATTTGTTTTGTTGGAACTTGATTTGTCTGACTCCAAGACAGAGACTTGTAACACTATCCTACAGTATACTGCCTCAAAGATAAGTGTAACTAACATGTTGATCACAACAGCTAGGACATTCCACTTCACAGCAATCTGCTTAATTTGGCCCAAACTTCAATTTAATGTCCAGTGCGAGTAAGAAGCCCATTCCCTCCTTCCTATAATTTCAAGTGGCTTATTTTCACACGCCTTCCTCCCTGCAGGATAGCTTTATTTTTGTCACTAAACTATGAATACAACTCATGTTTTCATCAGTTTCCCCATGAAATCTACCAACACCCAGCATGTTTTTGTTTGCTTGTTTATTTGCCTGAGGATGTGAGGTTACAGTCACATGGAGCATTTCCTGGTGGTGGAGTTGGGTCCTACTGCCTGTCTCACAACACCATCCTTACATTATATTTGTACCCAGGTCTTTGGATATCTGGGCTCCTGCCATTAAGTAGCATGAATTTTTTTTCCCCCAATGAGTACATGTACTATCCTAAGAAGAATTTTGCTGGCAGCTGTTAGAATAAATATATTTTTCCACCATAAGAGAAGCCTTTCCCAGGTTTCTCATCTATGGGAGTGACATATGCTTTGCTGAGTGACTCCACCACACAGCAGACAGTATTAGACAAGGACAATATTAGACAGATTCCCTGAAGTCTGTTTTTTCACAGACCTTCACAACAGCCTTGGTGGGAATTCTAATTTTCCTACTTTATTTATAAGGAAATTAAGTAAAATTAGGAGAGCCTAATCACTCTGATCAAACCTCCAGAAACTCTTCATTCACCTGTCTCAATTGGATCCCCTGAGGCTCACTTCTTGTTCATGTCAGTTGGCAGCAGTAAATCAGTACCATTGCTTACTCCTTTGATGGGGAACAGAGATTTCTGCTTTAAGAGAGCTAGAAATAGAATTATGTAAATACCGTTAGCTTACAGCACTTCTCATTAGCCTCCATACTAGGATTGGCGTATATCTCAAATTCTACATTAATTTCCCCCAACAATTTATCTATATATCTATATTTCCTTGAAAAGTTTTTGCAAACATAGGAGATATATATATGTACATATATGTGTGTGTATATATATATGTGTGTATATATATGTGTGTGTGTATATATATGTGTGTGTGTGTATATATGAATCAGGAACATTTAGAAAATGTCAAATTAGAAAATAATATGCCAAAGGAGAGCTTTAGTTGTGGCATTTACAAGGCTTTTCTTTTAAATCAATATTAGTACCTCAATCATAGGCAATAGAAGGTGCTATTATTTTTATCTTAAATTGCCCATAAACAAAGGACTTTCAAATCTTAGAACAGTATTACACGAATGTGTTTTTTCTTTATTAATTTTATTGATGGTGTAATTGGAATAAAATGCAGTACAAACATTTTGAGTGTGCATTACGATAAAATTTGTCAATACAAATGTGTAACCACCATCACAATCGTGACATAGAACATTTCCATCAGCCTAAAAAAAGTTCCCTCTTGAGCCTTTGCTTTTTGTCACAATGGAATAATTTTGGTTTTTTTAGGATTTCATACAAATGCAGTCATGCAATATGTCATACTCCGTGACTAGCTCTTTTCCCTCAGTGTAAAGTTTTGAGATTCATTCACGTTATTGTGTATCAATAGTTTATTTATTTCTACTACTGTATTCCATTATTTGTGTTGTTTGAATATTTAACAGGTTTTTTTCTACTCATCTGTTGGTACTACTTTGGTCATTTCCAGTTGTCAAATATTACAAAGAAAGCTGACATTAACATTTATGTACAATGCTCCGTATAGACTTAAATTTCTTGTCTCTTGGATGAATACTTAGGAGTGAAATTGCTGGTTTATGGAGAAGCATGTGTAATCTTTTTTTTTCTTTTCTTATTATACTTTAAGTTTTAGGGTGCATGTGCACAACGTGCAGGTTAGTTACATATGTATACATGTGCCATGTTGGTGTGCTGCACCCATTAACTCGTCATTTAACATTAGGTATATCTCCTAATGCTATCCCTCCCCCCTCCCCCCACCCTACAACAGGCCCTGGTGTGTGATGTTCCCCTTCCTGTGTCCATGTGTTCTCATTGTTCAATTCCCACCTATGAGTGAGAACATGCGGTGTTTGGTTTTTTTGTCCTTACAATAGTTCTTTTAAGAAAATGATAGATCTTTTAAAATTGGTTATACCATTTTATGCTACCCCAACAGTGTATGAGAATTCTCATCACTGTACGTCTTCATCAATATCTAGTTCTGTTAGTGTTTTAATTTTAGTGAGTGTGTACTGGTAGCCCATGGTGGCATTTAATTGCATTTTCTTAATTACAAATGAAGTTGTTCCAGCAACAGTTATTGAAAAGCCTAGCATTTTCCATTGGTACTTTAGTTGAATTTATCTATTGAACACGTATGTGTAGGATTATTTTTAAACTTTCTATTCCGTTCATTTAAACTACTTATTTATCCTTACATCACTAATACACCATCTTGGTGCCCATGATAATGCTTGAAATCAGGCAGAGTAGCCCTTCAATTTGCCCTCCCTTTAAAATTTTATTTAGGCTACTCTAGACCCTTCACATTTTCATATGAATTTAAGAATCAGCTTGTATATTTCTACAAAAATATTCTGTTCTGGACATTGTAAAATCTATGTAAAGTAACGAATAAGCCTCCAGCCTCTTCTGGAATGACAGAGGCTGCTGAGTACTTTTCTAAGTTAGCATAGATTAAAGCTATTTTAAGTGTTTCTACGTATTTTGCAAGCACTTTGTAATGATAAATGGGAGATTGAGTATGAAAGTGACTTTTGAACATCCAAGAATTGTGTAGGATTGTGTGTATGTGCGTATGTATGTATATAGTGTATGTGTGTATGTGTATCTACACATATACAGATACAGATAAGAAGAGACAGAGAGACAGAGAGAGATGAGAAAGAGAGAATATTTATTATTTTAAAAGAGTACATTTGAATATATTATTGAAAGACGAGTCTTGTTGTCTTGTAGAATTTGCACCAGTTCACAAAAGGCCCATAGAAAATCCACTGAAATGTTGGACATTCGAGATTAGTAACACTTGACAGTAAAGGAAACTGTTATGCCTTTGGGCCAAATTTGTATTTCTTGGCATGACATCGAGTTAATTTTTTTTTGTGCTTCATCCTTCAGGAAAACCAACCTTAGCTTGCTTATTAATTCTTGAAGGAACACTACAATAAAAATAAATCCTATAATATTAACTTAATACATTATTTTTCATGTTCTAATTTTGTTAAATTTGCATAAGTTGTGGATGACTAGTATTTCTCAATATTTAGGTTCAAATATGCATGGTCGTGTGTCTTTATTCTCTCTTCAACATGCCCGTCCAGTGACAAATTAGCCAAGAAAAGTGCAATTTGTATTTTGTATAGTTCGAGTTCTCTCAGGATGTGTCATAATATCCTATTAGATAGTAGTAGTGCAGTGACAGGGAAGATAAAGAGGTTCTGGTTTGTGCTTTGAATGCTGAACTTATTTTTATTAAGAATGTGACAGTTGGATGGACTTCTGAAACCTGTGAAGCTGCTTCTAAAATCTCTCATTGACCTAATCTCTGCAGTACAGGATATGTGTACAGTGTTTTTGCTCTAAGCAAAAGGATGTAACACTATATTACAGAGTAAAGTTAAATTCCCATAACCATCGCCCTTTTGAAATGTATTCATGTGCAATTTTAAGTGAGGCTTCTAAGACCCTACTGATATCGGAGGAACCCACCCCTGATAATTCAATGTGGGTTCTTTTCTATTTCCCCAAGTGTCAGCTGGTCTGAGAAATAAAGGGAAATAGTACAAAAGAGAGAAATTTTAAAGCTGGGTGTCCGGGGGGAGACATCACACGTCGGCAGGTTCTGTGATGCCTCCTGAGCCGTAAAGCCAGCAAGTTTTTATTAGCAATTTTCAGAGGTGAGGGAGTGTACGAATAGGGTGTGGATCACAGAAATCACATGCTTCAAGGGTGACAAAAAATCACAAGGCAGAAGGTCAGGGCGAAACTAGAATCACTATTGAACTTCCATGTCCCTCTGTGCACGCATTGTCGGGGTTCAAGAGCAGAGAACCGGTCTGACTAGAATTCGCCAGGCTGGAATTTCCTAATCCTGGCAAGCCTGGGGGTGCTGCAGGAGACTAGGGCCTGTTTCATCCCTATCTACATCTGCATAAGGCAGACATTCCCAGGGTGGCCATTTTAGAGGCCCTGCCCTGAGAATGCATTCTTTTCCCAGGGCTGTTAGTTATTAATATTCCTTATTGGGGAAAGAATTCAGCAATATTTCTCTTACCCATTTTCGGTAATAAGAGAAATATGGCTCTGTCCTGCTTGGCCCACAGGCAGCTAGACTTTAAGGTTATCTCCCTTGTTCCCTGAAAATCACTGTTATCCTGCTCTTAAGGTGCCCAGATTTCATATTGTTCAAACACACATGCTGTACAAACAATTTGTGCAGTTAACGCAATCATCACAGGGTCCTGAGGTGACATACATCCTCAGTTTATGAAGATGACAGGATTAAGAGATTAAAGCAAAGACAGACATAGGAAATCACAAGAATATTGATTGCGGAAGTGATAAATGTCCATGAAATCTTCACAATTGATGTTCTTCTGCCATGGCTTCAGCTGGTCCCTCCGTTCAGGGTCCCTGACTTCTTTCAACACCTATCCTGTCATTTTTTAGAGAGCTTGTTCCTGAAGCATGGTGCTAAGTCCATATACAGCAGATGGAGCTCATGAGAAAAGAGTTGCTCTTGTGAAGACCAAAGCTTGGTAAGTGACCACTTTGTTATTTGAATTTGGTCATTCACATATTAGAGTTTATGCAGAGGCCATCAAAATGCTCAAAGCCTGTGTACTGTTAGGTGAAGACCTGTAAAAGTAACTGAGGACGATCAACATGAAGACTTGTAGATGACATGACGATGCTCTTTAGAAATGTTATGTTTCCATCTGGATGAATATTTTGTAAATATAAGGTGTTAATTTTCAGATAAAATTAGAAACTTAAAAAAATAATAATTAGCGTTATCTCATGAAGTTGTGAGTTAAAATGTCAGAATGCTGAGCTTTTTTTTCTTTTTTAATTAGACAAAATATGGGATTTGAAGTCAGGTAGAAAGCTGCTATTACATCTGTGCCCCATCACTTACTAACTTTGTGAATTTAGACAAGTTGTTTAGAATTTCTGTTTCTCAGTTTCCTTATCTGTAAAATAACCTAACTCCTAGAGTCATACTGTGAAACTATGTGACATAGTGTGTGCAGCACCTAGCAGAGTGCTCAGCTCACAGGACATTATTTTGTCTCTGTCAATGAAGTATTTCCAGCTGAGCTGAATGCTTATGTGTGGGACTGAGGTAAGAAGGCTGTATTAGTCTGTTTTCATACTGCTATCAGGAACTGCCCGAGACTGGGTAATTTTTAAAAGAAAGGGGCTTAATTGACCGACAGTTCAGCATGGCTGGGGAGGCCTCAGGAAACTTACAATCATGGTGGAAGGTGAAGGCAAAGCAAGGCAACGTTTTCACAAAGCATCAGGAAGGAGAAGTGCTGAGTGAAGGGGGAAGAGACCCTTATAAAACCATCCGATCTTGTGAGAACTCACTCAGTATCACTAGAACAGCATGGTGGAAACCACTCCCTTGATTCTATTACCTCCATCTGGTCTCTCCTTTGACACGTGGGGGTTATGGGGATTATGGGAATTACAATTCAATATGAGATTTGGGTGGGGACACAAAGCCTAACCATATCAAAGGCTTTCCCAGTTTTAGTAAAAAAAAAATCCAAAAAACAAAAAACTCAATTATCTTTAAAGTCTCTTCCAACTCTGCAATTCTGTGTATTATCTTCTAACTTGTAATTATTTTTGTTTCAAATCAGACAGTGTGATATAATACAATAAACATTTTTTGTTCAAAAATACTCAACTACTCAAATACTTAATACTCATTAAATGAGTAAGTATAGAAAATCCTTACAATCTACTCCGAAGCGCAGATGATTTTAAACAGTAAAATCTGATCACATTTCCTCTGTATATCTATTTTAATAACTTATGCTTGACCTATGAGTTTATAGTGAATGTCAGATTCTATCTATTCAGCACTGCTGCCAATTTTCAGCTTCAGGAAGTCAGAAAGTATAAGGCATGAAGTGTTAGTTCTGCTCAATTGTCCAGCTGACTCTTCTGACAGCGTGAAAAGATTTTGTATGTGAAGAAGTTGCCAGTTGTCCTTATAAGGTTAGGAGCTGAGTTTGAATCTCTTTATTTAGCTATTTTACATCTTACATGAGTGAAATGATGTAAATCTTTGCAAAACATTTTTTTACATTTTTAGCTTGTGAAAATTCTTTACTCCCGACACCTCCAGTGCAAAATAGCACTTTCCTTTTTTATCTACAAAATGGCCTCCTTTCAGAATATCCCTGGTGCTAATATTAGATTAATATGTGGATTTTCATGAAAAAGATGTCTCCAACTTTTTTTTTATTTAAATTGTCATTCCTTTATAGATTTCTCTTTGACTTTTCAGACTGAGGACCCTAAACCATTTCCAGTCACCCTATGCTTTCTGTATCTTCACACTATATGTGCTGTGGAGATTGTCTATGATTTTTACAACATTTAATTTCTCTGCTTTTGTATGCCTCTTTGGATTTCCTGGCACTATTCAGAACTTTTCTGGCTTCTTTGGCTTCTCTCATTTCTAATCACTTACTGAACATCTCTGCTGGGTTGTTCTATATAAACCTCAAATATCAAATTCAGCGTACACAAACTGTGCTCATCCCTCCAATCTGCCCAAACTTGCTCCTTTCCCCATATTCCCTTTCTGGCATCCTCATAAAAGAATCCTGGAAGTCATCTTAGACTACTTTCCATACATACCCACGTATTTATCACTTGTGGCACTCTTCATTTCCTTCTTTGTATTCACGTTACCATCCAGTGCCATTTGATAGTTCGCATCAATCAGTGTTATAACAATAAACTGATTTTTTTCTTCTGCCATCTCAATTCGGCTGTTGAGAAGATATATATATAGTGGATTTTTCATTTCTGTCATTTTACCTTTCAGATCCACAATTTGTGTCTGGTTCTTTTCTTAATACTTACCAGTATTTATTGTATTTATATATTATATTTTATTATATTATATATATATATATATATTTTTTCTCGTAGTTAAAGCAGGCATATGGGAGTACTTGAAACCACCTCTCAGAGAGGTGGCTTTCTGAAACTGTCTCAAAAGCCAGAAAGTCTCTTTCCCAGAACTGTCTTGCAAAATGTTTTCACCTCTCATTGGCTCTAATCATCATAGGCCAACCCCCCTGAATGCAATCATTGGTAAGGGGATGGGATTTACCATGATAAGCTTTAATTAAACAGTACTCATTCTTAGAGATGAAGACAATTCCCCAAACTAAATAGCTGCTGATTAATGCTGTATTTGTGTGTGTTTGTGTGTGTGTGCTGGGAGAAATAGAGTGAATTCTGGTAATTCTAATATAATGTTCAATAATGTATTTTTGAAGAAAATAATTGTGGGTACTGATTCAGTTTTTGAAATGGTGGCTAGTTTATAGACCTTTCTACTTCTTCCTGAGTTAATTTTGGTGGTTTAGACATCTTTAGAAAAATATTCATTTTTTTCTGATTTTTTCAAATGTGTTTACAATTTGCTATTCATTAACATCTTTGTTTCCTTCCTTCCCCTTTTGGGGAGGCTATTCTCTTGTTCCTGATTTGAATGTTAACTTCTATTTTTAAGATGTTATTTAAAAATGAATTAATATTTTTGTACCCATTAACCATCCCCACCTCTCCATTAACCCCCACTACCCTGCCCAGCCTCTGGTAGCCATCCTTCTACTCTCTATGCCCATGAGTTCAAGTGTTCTGATTTTTAGATTTCACAAATATATGAGAACATGTGATGTTTTGTCTTTCTGTGCCTGGCTTATTTCACTTAACATAATAATCTCCAGTTCCATTCATGTGGTTGCAAATGACTGGATTTCATTCTTTTTTTATGGCTGACTAGTACTCCATTGTGTATATGTACCACATTTTCTTTATCCATTCATCTGTTGATGAGCACTCACATTGTTCTCAAATCTTGGCTATTGTGAACAGTGTTGCAACAAACATGGGAGTGCAGATATTTCTTTGATATACTGATTTTGTTTCTTGTGGGTATATACCTAGCAGTGGGATTGCTGGATCATATTGTAGCTCTATGTTTTGTTTTTAAGGAGCCTCCATACTGTTCTCCATAGTGATTTTACTAATTTACATTCCCACCGACAGCCTACGACGATTCCCATTTTTTCCCACATCCTTGCCAACATTTGTTATTGTCTTTCTTTCGGATATAAAGTATTTTAATTGGGGTGACATGATATCTTGTAGTTTTTATTTGCATTTATTTGATTATTAATTATACTGAGCACCTTTTAACTGAGTACCATTTGGCAAATGGCAAAAATGCCTGTTTGCCATTGTATGTCTTCATTGGAGAAATGTCTATTCAGATCTTTTGCCTATTTTAAATATGAGATTATTAGATTTTTTTCTATAGAGTTGTTTGAGTTCCTTATAAATTCTGGTTATTAATTCCTTGTCAGATGGGTAGTTTTTGAATCTATGGGAGGGCAAAGGAAAGAGTACTTCATTTGAAGAAAATCAGGGGAAATGAAGGAGAAGTGAAAAACGTGTCTCCTTGGAACCATGTATAAAGGTTTTTCCAAGACTAAAAGAATTCCATTAGAATTTCAGGCAGAAGACAAAGACTGAGCAAAAGCTTATGGAAAACGACAGTATGTCTAACACCAAGGACTGTAGCCCTGGCTCATGGAATTGTTGCTTGTTTGTATTTGCTGGGCATTCCATACTTGCATTGAATTTGGTGCCTGAAAGATGCCCATCCTCCTGAGTCATTGGATCTGAACACTGCCTTGGATCATGATTCCATCATTTCTATGTTTAATGCCCAGACCTGAACCTATTTCCTTTATGTAAATCTTTCCATCCATCCATCTATCTATCCATCCATTCATCTGCCCATCCGTCTTCTACCTAGCTACAATTTAGTTAATGCTTACTAATGCAATCATATACAGAGGAACTCAGTCAGGTGAAGACACAAATATATAGAAAGCTATTACTTAGGTCTTCCCCAAATAAATGAGGCATAGAATTGCTTAACAAAATAGATGCAATTCTTACATTTAAGGAACTCACAGCTAATGGAGAAAGCAGGCAAATAAGCAATTACAGTTCAGTGTGGCAAGTACTGATATAAGTAAACTTAGCATGCTATGAGAACCTGGAGACTGGTCACCTCGCCCTGCCTGGAGTTACAGCAAAGGCTTTTCAGAAAAAGGATAGCTATAAGTTTGAAGTTAGCCAGGGTGAGGATAAATATTTCAAGAAGTAGAAGAAATTTATGAAGACCTAGAGTTAAGAGAGAATGACATATTCAGGAAATAAAAGTAATCCACTGGAAAGAATGCTGACACCTCCTTTGTTATGGGTTAGGAATTTGTCAAAAAACCAAAAGCATGGGCAAAAGAATAAGAATTAAAAAGGCTAACTAGACAGGTACTGTGAGTGAACTTCTACTTCAATGACTTGGAAGCCACTTCCTGTGCTCAATTATTCAGCTTTGTTTCAGAAGTTTCATATGTACTATTTTTAAATGAGTTTATATTTTGGGTTTATTAAACATCTGAGGTCATGCTAACATTCTGTCCTTCGGTCAAGGTAAAAAGTAGGTAGACAGGAACTCACCATTTAAATTTGAAGTTGATAAATAATAAAAGAAACCCAATCCATATTTATCATATGTTTATTCCTAGTCAGAATGCTGTTTAATAAAAACTGTCTAATGTTTCCAGAAGATTTATTAGCTGCTGCTAAGCTCTTTAGGGAAATGTCACTGATTTTGTGAGGTCATGCAAAATTGAATCAGGTATTTGGAGTTCTGTTCCTGATTCTACCACTGACTCACTTCGGGCCTACCTTTAAGGCCTTTTTATATGAGGCCAAAACATTTTTTCTTACAAGGAGAACAAACTTTGGAGCTTCTTGAAGGGATTGCTTTGTTTATACAGGTATAAATTATTTATTAGGAAGGTTGAACTTTCAGATTCTTTCATGAATAGCAGCAGTTCCTTATAGGGTAAGAGCTAAGCCCTTACCTGGGAAATCGAGCCAGCAACAAAAGGAGTTTCCAAAAAATAAACTAGGCCTAGGAAACACATATATGAAAATCTGACAAACAGATAAATATTTAGATAGTAGTTGGCACTGGAATTTCCAATTGTTTGAGAAGTTTGACATTCAAGGGATTAAACCATGGTCAAAAGTTGACAGGTACTAAGTTGGGCACAGGACAAGGGCCGTTCTCGGAATCACAACAAAGGAGTTAAGACCAAACAAAATTCCATCATAAGGAATGACACGAAATTAGAAATGGGAAAAAGGTTGGTGAGAACAGTGAAGAATAGTTATTTGGTAACAATGGGCATTCACTAATGGTCTCTATGGAAATCAGATCCAAGGTTTACTTATCAAGTGAGGAAGATCTGGAAAAAAAATCAGAAATTACTCATTACAACTGGGCAACTAGTTCCCGGGTCTGCTGGTCTGCTCATTTCTGAGTCTGTGGCAGTGTATTTGTCAGGAGTTCTCTAGAAGATCAGAACCAACCGTATATACACACATACACACACACACACACACACATACACACACACACCCATGAGAGAGAGAGAGACAGAGACAGAGAGAGAGAGATTGTTTCATTTTAAGAAATTAGTTTTCATTATTGTGGAGGCTTGGGAAGTCCAAAATCTGCAGGGTGGGTCAGGAGGCTGGAGACCCAGTGAAGATTTACAGTCTTAAGTCCTTCTTCTTCCAGAAAGGTCAGTCTTTTTTTATCAAGTCCTTCAGCTGATTGAATGAGGCTTTATCCACATTATGGAGGGCAGTCTGCCCTACCCAGGGTCTACTAACTTAAAAGTTAATTTCATCCAAAAACCACCATCACAGAAATATTCAAAATAATGTTTGATCAAATATCTGGGTACCATAGCCCAGCCGAGTTGACATACAATATTTGCCGTCATAGCCAGTGACTTAGACTTTAAGACCGTGGTAAATAAATAGTTAACTGGGACCAGGATTAACACTAGAATCCCTAAACACTGAAAGGATTATGATGCTTTCACCATACCTAATTGAAAAAACATAACATTAAATTATCCTTTTTTTGAAATAATATCTTACATGAATGCTGACTTTCCTAGTTATGTGTGTGTGTGTTTGTGTGTATTCTCTATTTTTCTGGTTCCCTAAGCATACTTTTAGTCTATTATATAATACAAGATCTCTTACCTTATTTGCTTCAAAACTTGAGGAAGTTTCCGAGGCTACAAGACACAGACATTAATGGACACGGTTTTCATGAGCTGGGGCCAAGAGAATCTGAGAAATGCATGAAGCAAAGGAGATGCACGCACGCACGTGTGTGTGTATGTGCGCGCGCGGGCATGTGTACTCACTAGTGATTTGAAAAATTGGTGAAAGAGTCTGAAATCAGAGATACCCAATTGGTATTGAGAAATATGAGGGCCTGACGTAGGATACTGATATTCGGTGGCTCAGAAAAGAGTGGTAATTTTCTATCCCATTATCTGTTCTATCAGTTTTCTTTTTAGTAATAAACCACCTCATTTTTAACTAGACTAATGGCTGCCCATAATAAGGCCATGTTTCTCAGTCATTCTTGCTTTGTGATGACTCAGTTTTTGCCAGTGAGATTAAGGCAGAAGTGCTATGCAGCAGTTTCTTGGCAAACAAATTAGAAGATTGCTCGTACGTTCATTTGCGCCTGTATTTCCTGTGTTTTTCTTTTTCCTTCTGGCTTCGATGTAGACCTGATAGTTTCATATGATGTAGCTATCCTGGATCCCAGCCACCTTTTTTCTCCATGATTTGATGGACCTATGATAATAGCTGTTGCCTGAGATCTCAGGATTCTATTTAAGAATAAAATCAATTTCTGTTTTTAAAAATTATTTTTGTTATTTTTATTGTTATATAAAATCTCATTCAACTGAAACAGATGATGCTGTCATTTTACGCTATAAAGAACCAAAGTGTAACATGTTTGGGGAGCCACATGTTACACTGTGTTTTATAATTCTGAATCTAGTATGTGAGCTGGTCTAACATTACCAATAATGTTACTATTTCAGTTAGTACTAAGCTACTATACAAATGTAATGATGGTGATTATACCAAAACACAGTGAAATAGCCTCAGAAATAAGTGATAGCTTTTGGCTTCTCATGAGATATGGCAATTATGTTATTTCTTTGTCAAAAATGTAATTGTATAATTTCCTGAATCAACCTAGTACCATTTGTTGATAAATTTATCTTAGTAGTTTATAGTTCCTAATTGTAATCTTTATCTAATTGTCCACAACCTCAATTTTATAACTTTCCATTTTATATTTATTTTAGATTCAAGAGATACATGTGCAGGTGTGTTACATGGATATATTTTGCAATGCTGAAGTTTGGGCTTCTCTTGACTCCATTACCCAAAATAGTGAGCGTAGTGCCCAATAGGTAGTTTTCAATCCTTGGTCCCTCCATCCCTCCTCCTTCTGAAGTCCCCAATGTCTATTGTTCTCAACTTTATGTCCATGTGTACACGTTATTTACCTCCTACTTGTAAGTGAGAATATGTGGTGTTTGATTTTCTGTTTCTGAGTTATTTCACTTAGGATAATGCCTCTAGCTCCATTCATATTGCCGCGAAGGACATAATTTTATTCTTTTTTATGGCTGTGTAGTATTCCATGATGTATACGCAGCACATTTTCTTTATCCAATCCAACATTGAGGTGTACTTAGGTTGATTCTATGAATTTGCTATTGTGAGTAGAGCTGTGATAAACATACAAATGCACGTGTCTTTTTGCTGGAACATTTTCTTTTCCTTTGGATGAATACCCAACATTGGGATTGCTGGGTCAAATGATAGTTCTACTTTTAGTTCTTTGAGAAATCTCCATAGTGTTTTCCACAGAGGTTGTACCAATTTACATTCCCATCAACAGTCTATAAGCGTTCCCTCTTCGCCACATCCTTGCCAACATCTGATAATTTTTGACTTTTTAGTAATAGCCAGTCGACTGGTGTGAGATTGTATCTCACTGTGGTTTCAATTCGCATTTCTCAGATGATTTGTGATATTGAGCATTTTTTCATATTGTTTATTTTTTGCTTGTGTATTCTGTCTTGAGAATTCTTTGTTCATATTCTTTGTCTACTTTTTGATTGCGTTATTTGCTTTTATCTTGTTGTTTTGCCCAAATTTCTTACAGATTCTGGATATTAGTCCTTTGATGGATGCATAGTTTGCAAATATTTTCTCGCATTCTGTAGGTCATCTGTTTACCCTGTACATTATTGTTATTTTTTCCTGTGGAGAAACTCTTTGGTTTAATTAAGTTTCAATTGTCAATGTTTGTTTTTACTGCATTTACTTTTGAGCTCTTAGTAATAAATTATTTGCCTAAACCAATGTCCAGAAGAGTTTTTCCTAGTTTTTCTTCTAGAGTTTGGATAGTTTGAGGTCTTATATTTAAGTTTTCAATCCATTTTGAGTGAATTTTTGTATATGGTGAGAGGTAGAGGTCCAGTTTCATTGTTTTTCACATGGCTAGTTATTTTTCCCAGCACCATTCATTGAATAGGATGCCCTTTCCTCACTGTTTTTTGTGTGGCCATATCGCCCAAAGCAATCTACAGATTCAATGCAATTCCTATCAAAATATCAACATCATTTTTCACAGAATTAGAATAAAAGCAAATCTAAAATTCATATGGAACCAAAAAAAAAAAAAGCTGAATAGCCAAGGTAATCCTAAGCAAAAATAACAGAGCTGGAGGCATAACATTATCTGACTTCAAACTATACTACCCGCTGTAGCATTCAAAACAGCATGGTACTGGTACAAAAAGAGACATGTAGACTCATGGAGCAGGATAGATAGCTGTCAAGTGACCTTCAGCTGTCAATTTTGAAAATCAAGCTAGTTCTACTTGTTGATAAATTTAGTTCCATGATTTATATTATACTAAAAATATAGATTTGCATTTATAAGGATGCCATTGAGTCTCTTGATAGTATACCAAGGTGTCTTGTATATTGCATATTCTTTCATTTTAAAAGGTAAACAGAACAGAAGTTGCCTCAAACCAGGCAAGGTAGTGGGATCTGGAGTAATAAAAAAAATGAGCCTTTACTTCTCAGTTTCACACATCTGAGACTTAGCCTCAGCAACAGGCATATGCGGGCAGGATGCAAAATGCTGAAGTCTTATTTCTTTTGGGAAGAAAGCCATCTGGCTGGGAGTTTGGGAGAAAAGTTTTGGGCTATAGAATTTTGGAATGGAATTTCTATCTTGATGATTTGAGAGGAGAGAGGGAAGAAGCAGTTTGGGTTTAAATACCACATATTCTCACATTTCTTACCCAATTTTTATATATTTTCTTGAATAGGTATTTCTTCATTTGCAGTTTTCTCCTAGGACCATTTCCAGTGGCTTTAAATTATTGTTTTGGAAAATGTTTTTCATGATTTCACTGGTCAGTGGAGTCCCTCAATTTCTTACGCTGGAAATTAATTTGTGTGTGTGTGTGTGTGTGTGTGTGTGTGTGTGTGTGTGTGTGTGTGTGTTTTCTTGAGATTTACTACTCACTCAATGATCAGTTCACTGATTGGAATTTCACCTGCCTCTATTGTGCTTGTTTTAGTAAAGGTTTTTCTCAGGTGTATTTTGTATTGTGTAAGTTGAGCTTGATTCCTCTCCCATATGCTGTTGATTGTCTTTACATATTTGGTAATTCTTCATTATTTGACATATTTTTTGGTGGGGGAGGGTCTCTGCTATATCTGCTTTTGCAGTCTTCTTGTGAGAGGTTTGTGGAATACTTTAGGAAATGGTACTCGGAAAGAACAGCAAAAGGCCAGAATAGACTTCTTGGATTTGTGTAGAATATTGGGATGGGTGTTACATAGCTAAGCATCCCCTAATGTATTGTTTTCAAGTAATCACCTTGTCATTTTCCTGTGGGCCTCTTGCATTACCTGTTTCTCCTGCCTTAGAGCAGATGTTCAATTTTTGCAGCAGCCGTCTCTTGTGATTTTGTGTGCCATTTCTTTCATTAGTATGATCTTAGTTCTTTTCTGACTTTTAAAGATTTATTATATTTAATGCTTTTCCTAGAGCTATCATTCTTGTTTCTCAGCATGATAATAGATTTATATCCCAAATATATTTTCTGACATTTCTAGATATTTGTGTTGGGAATTTAAGCCTCCAAAGTGTACTCAGCCCATATGAACCAGAATAAAATGTTCCTTTTAAATAGAATTTCTGTCTAGGGTATACTTGATTCTGGGCTCTGATAATACTTTACTTACAAAAAAATGCAATGGCAGTATATGGTAGGAAATATGCAGAATTTGGAATCAAACATACCTGGGTTTTGATCCTAACTCTAGTGCTTATAAATCATGTTACTTTAAAGCTATTTAGTATCTCTGAATGTTAATTTATGCTTTTGTAAAAATAAAGCCTGGCATAAAGGTTGGCTGTGAGAGTAAAAACAAGTAGCAAATTTAAAGTGCCTAGAATTTATTCAATGATCAATAGATAAAAGTTATTGTTTTCATATAGATTAAAACCTTGCCATTTATGCATTAATTTTCTTTAAATGTCTGTAACTTACACATCAATAAAAATCATGTTAAAATACTAGATGTTTAAATCTAAATTTATGATGAAATATTAATAAATATTTAAAGTATACAATTATCATATATATTGCTATGTAATTCTAGGTGCCTGCTTTCTCATTTATAAATAGGAATAAAGCCCTCCTGAGTGTTATTTTCATTCATCTACCCTCTCATTTCTAGAAAATGTTTGAAAAGGACAATGAAGAGAAAGGAAGGAATAATACAGATTTATAAATTAGTAGAAATGGCCAAATTTTAACTAAGAAATTAATTTCAATTTATCTTTCTTAATTTCTAGCTATTCTGTTGTAAACTGGTTAATTCCATTTTTTTAATTGATTCATACCTTCCTGTAACCTGTAAGCATCACTTAACCTGAAAACTGGGTTATAACAAATATAGCTTTTAAAATACTAGAGAAGAAAATTGCAACATGTTTTACTCAAATTGAATCAAGAGAAAAGCCCGCTGGTAAAATAAGTTAGACAAAATATTAGAGATAAATCACCAGATTTTAAATCATAAAGCGTGGAGGGTAATTGCTACTGGAGTTTTCTTAAAGATTCTTAAATTACATGCATAATTATCTAGCTTTGTTTCAAATTATTTGCGAATTGCCTTAAACCCCACATTAACATTTGGGATGGGTCATCTTAAACAATGGAAATCAAATAGGAAAATTTTTGTACAATAAGATAACATGGAACAAGTAGAATCTTTACTAGAGGGTATTTGCCATCTTACTTGTTCTTTTTAACTTTTTCCTTAGTAAGACATTTGTGAATTCAGAAATTGCTCTGCACTTTTATCTTTGTTGATTACAAAAACTTTATGACATTAATCATCACCAAGTAGGTTTCAATTTCTGAAGGAATTTTAAATAAAATGATTAAATGGGTTTATACTTCTTTCTTTCTTTTTTTTTTTTTTTTGGAGACGGAGTCTCGCTCTGTCACCCAGGCTGGAGTGCATTGGCGCGATCTCGGCTCACTGCAGGCTCCGCCTCTCTGGTTCACGCCATCCTCCTGCCTCAGCCTCCCGAGTAGCTGGGACTACAGGCACCCGCCACCACGCCTGGCTAATTTTTTGTATTTTTAGTAGAGATGGGGTTTCACCATGTTAGCCAGGATGGTCTCAATCTCCTGACCTCATGATCCGCCCGCCTCGGCCTCCCAAAGTGCTGGGATTACAGGCGTGAGCCACCGCACCAGGCCAAATGGGTTTATATTTCTAAAGGAAGCTCTAAGTAAAACTCCTTCCAGATATTTATGAAAAAAAAAATAATGAAGTATCTTTCCTGAATAAGCCAAGTTGCCTGAGCTGATAACTTCAGATGATCAAGCCCTGCTTTATATTCGACCATTACATCCCCACTGGAGATGTCTGTTTTTATCTTTGAACCACTCTATGGACCTTGGTATTCCATATTAATATGCCTTCCAATTAAAGACATAGAAGGAAAACAACAAAAAAGAACCCTCTGTTTTATATTTATCCAAATTGTTATGCAAAATTTCTAGACCCCAACCATCCTGGCACCCTGATCTTGAACTCAGTCTCCAGAATTGTGAGAAAGAAGGTCCTGCTGTTTATAAGCTACCTAGTTTATGACATCTTGTTATAGCAGCCCAAATTAATTAAGATAAAAATTGGTACCGAGGAGTGGGTGTACTGCTGCAATAAATACCTAAAATGTGGAAGTGGCATTGGAACTGGGTAACAGATAGAGGCTTGGGAGTGTTTCGAGGTGCCTGCTAGAAAAAGCCTACATTTCTCGATAGGTCATTAAAGGTGATTCTGGTGAGTACTCAGAAGAGGAGAGATGTATAGAAAGCCTCAATCTTCTTAAAGAATATCTAAGTGGTTTTGAACCGAATGTTGGTAAAAATATCGATGGTAAATGCTATTACGATGAGATCTCCTATAGGAATAAGGGACGTATAATGGAGGAAACGTAATGCTTATTATTAAGTGGCGAAGAATTTGGCTGACTTATGTTTATGTCCTAGTGTTTTGTGGAAGTTACAACTTATGAGTGATGAAACAGGATGGTTAGCTAAAGAAATGTCTAAGCAAAGTGCTGAAGGTGTACCATGGCTTCTCTTGGTTGCTTATAGTGAACTGCAGAAGACAGAAATGATTTACATAAGCTATTTTTAATCAAAAGGGAAACAAAGCTTCAAGCATTCACAACACCAAATTTTCATAAGGTTTTGGAGCACAAGGAACTCTCACTCTTTGCTGGTGGTAGTGCAAAATGGCAGAGACAGTTTAGCAGTCTCTTTCAAAACTAAATATACTCTTATCGTATGATCCAGCAATCACATTTCTTGTTTTTAACTCAGATAAATCGAAAACGTATGCACACAGAAACCTGCCTACAGATGTTGAAAGTAGCTTAATGGATAAATAACCTGGGGTGTACTCAGTCAGTGGGGTACTATTCAGTGCCAAAAATAAATAGCTATAAAGTCATGAAAGGACATAGAGGAACCTGAAATGAATATTACTAAGTGAAAGAAACCAATTAGAAAAGGCTATCTATTGTGTAAGTCCAATGATATGATATTCTGGAAAAGGCAAAACTAGGGAAACAGTTAAAACAGTAATTGCCAGCATTTGTGGAAGAAGGAGGGATAAATAGGCAGAAAATAGGATTTTTAGGGGAGTGAAACTATTCTGTGTAATACTACAATTGTAGATACAGGCCATGATACATTTTTCAAACCTATCACGTATGTAACACTAAGAATGAACCTTAATGTGATCTATGGCCTTGGGATGATAATGATGTATTGATGTAGGTTCATCGGTTATAAGAAATATAGTATAATTATAACCACTGTGGTGTGAGATGTTAAGAGTGGAGCATTTGAGGACAGCATGGTATATAGAAATTCTTTGTACTCTCCACTCAATTTTGCTGTGAAACTAAAACTACTCTAAAATAAAGTTGATTAATTAAAATATGTATAACTAATGGATGCAAACTTTTCAAATTGGGTGGAATACTATGTATCATAGAAGATCAGTAAACCTCAAATACAGTAAATACAATGAAAGCTGTAACTAGATACATCAGAGCCCAGCTGTTGAAAACCATAGTAAATGAGAAACTATTGAAAGCATCCACAGAAAAATAAGACTTTAAAAGATTAAATGGTCCTGTACTTACCAAAGATTAAGGATAACTAGAAGGTAGGGGAAACTTCTTTAAAGTGCTGGGATGGGAGGAGGAGAAAATATATCAATCCATCATTCTATATCAAGTGTAAATATCCTTCAATGATAAAGATGTAATAAAATATTTTCAGATAAAGGAAAACAAAAAGAATTGTTTTCTTAAAGATCTGCACTATAAGAAGTGCTAAAGAAAGTTCTTCAGAGTAAAGGAAAATGATCCCAAAGAAAAAAATAAGCAATATCAAGAATAGAAAATGTTTGAGTAAATATAAAATATTTTCTCTTAATTTATTTAAATCTATAGGACTCTTTAAACCATGATTATAACATTATTTCGTTGAGTTTTAAATTGATGTAGAAGTAAAACATATAACAATTTTAACAGGAGGGATGGTAAGGGAATGTATAAAAGCTACCTATACAGTTGCTATTTTTCTTCATTTGCTGTGAAGTGGTAGAATAGTATCTCCAAATAGACTGTAAAAGATTAAGGATGTGCATTGCTATCCTTACAATAACCATTGAGTATCTCATATAAAGAGATAGAAAAAAAAGAACTTATTTTGAAGATAAAATCACAAATAGTTTGAAAATAAATGGATGGGAAATTATATACTATGAAAACAGTAAGCATAGGAAGAATAACACAGACATCACAAAAACTAGCCATCAAGACAAACAGAATTTTGAAAGATAAATAAGGTCATTTTATTATGATAAAGGGGCCAATTTTTCAGGAAGACATCAATATTATAAAAGTATGTGTGACTGATATCAGGGCTATAAAACCCATGACCGAAAAAAAATCTTTTAGAATTTTGGAAGTCAGAAGTCTGGAGTCAGTTTGGCTGTGCCAAATATATATATATATCTATATATCTATATATCTCTATCTATCTATCTATCTATCTATCTATCTATCTATCTATCTATCTATCTATCTATCTATCTATCTATCTTGCCTCCTTTCTGGTGGCTCTAAGGGAGAATTCTTTTCCTTGCCTTTTCCCGCTTCCAAGGAATACACAGCAGAGGCCATGCATATTCCTTGGTTTGTAATCCCATTGCTGGACCTTTAAAGTTTATGACTCCAATCTCTACTTCATTTGTCACATGTCTTTCTCATTGAAACTGACTCCTCCTACATCCCTCTTATAGGAATCTTTGCTACTGCCTTAGGCCTACCTCAACAATCAAGGATAAATTTACCATCTCAAGATCTTTATCTTGCTTTTCTCTACAAAGCTCCATTTGCCCATAAGATAACATTCACAGGTTCTGAGGATCAGAACATGGACATCTATTGGGGAGGGGTGTTATTTAGTCTACTATAGCATAGTAGGGATTACAATTTTGAATTCATTATGAAAACCTTTTCTACAGTTTCTGGAATTCCAAAATTCCAAAGGATATGTCTTTTTCTGCTAAACTATATCAAATATTCAAGAAGGAAAAAACCCCATCAACCTTACACAAACTTTTTAGAGAAAATAGAGGAAAGGAATCTCTGCTCAACAAATTTTATGAGACCAGCATAATCCCATTGTCAAAGCCTGATAAAGGCATAAAAAATAATATTACAGACCAATATCACTAATTAATACAGGTATATATTTATATTTACACAGGTATATATTTATATACATGTATATGTACAGGTATATATTTATATACATGTATATGTACAGGTATATATTTATATACATGTATATGTACATGTATATTATTTTAGACATGTATATGCAAGTATATATTCTATACATATATTGTATATATTATATGCATATTTTAATATAAATTTATTTATATTTATAAATATGCATTTATGTAAATATGTATTTATATTAAAATATCAACAATATTTTTGTTTAAATATACTATATTTATGGTATACTGATTTAAATATTTAAATATAATAAATATACACTTGTTTATATTTTGTATTATATATATACACGCACATATATTTTTTTTAATTTCAGCCATTCTAGAACATAGGTAGTGGTATCTTATTGTTATTTTAATTTCCAATTGCCTCATGAAAAATGATGTTGAGCATATTTTTAAATGTTTGTCTGCAACATGTCTGTCTTCTGTGTTTAGGTGTCTGTTCAGATCTTTTGTCCATTGTGTAATTTTGTCCATTGTTTAATTGTGTTGCTCATTTACTTGTTGAGTTTTAGGAGTTCATTTTGAAACCATCATTGCAAAAGTGTAACAGAGTGAAAGAGATTTTACCTAGCCAACTCCATCCTGCTTCTAACCTCCAAGCTGTCCTTGTTCATTCCTGGGCGTAGGCTGAACTTAACTTTGGGAAGAACTTAGTTTCAAACAAAGACAATAAGCCCTTTCCCAAAGCAGACCTCCTTCTTGACTGAGGACGAGGTTGCCTTTGTAGGGCTAACATTAGCCACAAGATTAGAAATTATGGTTTAGGAGTCATGCAGCTGGAGGCTACAAGATTCTGACCCTCCCTAAACTGCTTCTAAGATCAGTGCTTAAGATATTTTACAGACTCTGCACTTGATGGATCAGCTGACACCATCCAGATGGATAAACTAGCTCGTATGATCTTGTGGCCACCACCCAGGAACTGACTCAGCACAAGAGGACAGCTTCAATTCCCTATGATTCCGTCTCCAACCCAACTAATCAGTACTCTCAACTCACAGAACTTGCCCCACCCACCAAATTATCCTTAAAAACTCTGATTTTCAAATGAGACTGATTTGAGTAATAATAAAACTCTGGTCTCCTGCACAGCTGGCTCTGTGTGAATTACTCTTTCTCTATTGCAATTCCCCTCTCTTGATAAATAGGCTCTGTCTAGGCAACGGGCAAGGTGAGCCCATTGGGTAGTTACAATTTTATATTTTGGATGTGTCTAAAATATGTGTTTTGTAAATATTTCATCCCGGTCTGTGGCTCATGATTTTTTTTTTCTTAAGAAGTCTTTCACAGTGTAGAAGTATTTAATTATAATAAAGTCAAATTATTACTTTTTTCTTTCTCAAATAATGCTTTTGGTTTTATGTGTGTAGAAACTCATCATCAAAGACAAGGTCACCTATATTTCCTGATATTTTATTTTAGAAGATTTGTAGTTTTGTATTTTACATTTATGCATATGACTCACTTTTTGAGCCAAAATACACATAACATAAAATCTCATAACAGTGCCATTTAGTGCCTTCAAAATGTTGTGCAAACTTTGCCACTCTCTACTTCTAGAACGTTGCCATCACCCGCAAAACAAACGCAATATTCATTCAGCATTTGATCCCCATTCCTCCTGCCCTCCCTACCCCTCAGTATCTGAAAATCACTATGTCTTTATGGATTTAACTATTACGGATATAAGATTTTTCTAGGAATTACATTGAATCTGTAGATCTCAGCGGGGAGTACTGCCATCTTAAAAATATTAACCCTTCCAAGCTATGAACATGAGATGACTTTATATTTATTTTTGTCTTTCTAAATTGTTTTCAGCCATGTTATGTGTTATTAGTATACACATTTTTTTTCTTACTCCCTCAGTTAGCTATTGCTAAGCAATATATTCCTTTGGATGCTGTTGTAAATTGAATTATCTTGATTTCCTATTTGTATTTTCATTGCAAATCTGTAGAAAATACTACAGATTTTGAGTGCTGAGTTTGGAATCTTCAACTTTGTTGATTTTGTTTATTAACTCTTAGATTAGAAGAATTTAGTGCTAAAATTTATGACGTTAAATAAATTTTTGGTAACTACTTAAGACTATATTTAGAACCATGTCATCTGTGAATAGAGATAGTTTTACTTCCTCTTTTCTAATTTTAATGTCCTTTGTTTATTTGTGTGCTGAATTGGTCTAAAACTTTCGGGACAATGTTAAAATTAGTGGCAAAAGCAGGCATTCTTTCCTTGATCCTAACCTTAGGGAAAAGATTCTGCCTTTCACCTTTGAATATAATGTTAGAGGTAGATTTTTTTAAAATGGACTTTGCATGTTGAGGAAGTACCTTTCTATTTCTGGTTTGTGGAGTGTTTTCATTATGGGAGAGTGTTAGATTTTGTCAGTTTCTTTCAGTGTCAATTTAAATGAGCTTGTACTTTCTTTTTTATTCTATTAATGTTGTTCACTACATTGATTTATTGTCGTATGTTGAGCAACTCTTACATTCCTTCAACAAATCCAACTTGGTTATTACGTAGTCCATTTAATATGCTATTGGATTTCATTTGCTAGTAATTGGCTGAAGATTATTTCATTTTTTTAATTTTTATTTTTTGTGGGTACGTAGTAAGTGTATATATTTATGGAGTACATGAGATATTTTGATACAGGCATACAATGCATGATTTATCACATCAGCATGAACAGGATATGCAACACCTCATGAATTTATACTTTATTTGTGTTTCAAACTATCCAATTATACTCTTTTAGTTATTTTAAAATCTACAACAAATTGTTGACTACAGTTATCCTGTTCTGCTATCAAATAGTAGATCATATACATTCCAGTTAACTATATTTTAAAATTTCCCTTCTTTAAGAATTCTTAATTTTTATGTGTATATAGTAAGTATATATATTTATGGATTACATGAGATATTTTGATATGGGCATGCAATGCATAATAATCACATCAGGGTAAATGAGATATCCGTCACCTCCTGCATTTATTCTTTGTGTTACAAACAATCAAATTAAACCTTTTTAGTTATTTTACAATGTACAATTAATATAGTCACCCTCTTGTGCTAGTAAATACTAAGTGTTATTTATTCTTCCTAACTATATTTTTGTAGCAGTTGACCATCCCCACTTGCCCTCCAACACCCTGTCCAATACCCTTCACATTCTCTTGTAAGCCACCCTGTCCAATACCCTTCAAATCCATTTGTAAGCATCCTACTCTCTATGTCCATGAATTCAATTATTTTAATTTTTAGCTCCTGCAAATAAATCAGAATACATGAAGTTTGTCTTTCTGTGCCTGGTTATTTCATTTAACATAATGACCTCCATTTCCATATTTCCATCCATGTTGTTGGAAATGACAGGATCCCATTTTTTTTGTGGCTGAATAGTACTCCATCGTGTGTATGTACCACATTTTCCTTATTCTTTCATTTGTTGATTAACATTTAGGTTGCTTCCAAATCTTGGCTGTTGTGAATAGTGCTGCAACAAACATGGGAGTGCAGGTATCTCTTCAATATACTGGTTTCCCTAGTTTTGTGTATATGTCCAGCAGTGGGATTCCTGGATCACATGGAGACTCTATTTTTAGATTCTTGAGGAACCTCCAAAGTGTTCTCCATAATGGTTGTACTAACTTACAGTCCTGTCAACAGTGTACAAGGGTTCCCTTTCCCTTTTCTCCACTTCCTCACCAGCGTTTGTTATTGCTTGTTCTTTTGATATAAGCCATGTTAACTGAGGTAAAATGATATGTCATTGTAGCTTTGATTTTCGTTTCTCTGATGGTCAATGATGTTGAGCACTTTTTCATATACTGGTTTGTCATTTGTATGTCTTTTGAGAAATGCCTTTTCAGGTCTTTTCCTCATGTTTTAGTTAGATTATTAGATATTTCCTATAGAGTCATTTGAGCTCCTTACATATGGTGGTTATTAATCCCTTTTCCGATGGGCAGTTTGCAAATATGTTCTTCTATTCTGTGGGTTGTCACTTCACCTTTTTTATTGTTTCCTCTGCTGTGCAGAAGCTTTTTTACTTGATGTGATCCCATGTGTCCATTTTTACTTTGGTTGCTTATACTTGTGAGAGATCTCTTAAGAAATCTTTGCCCACTCCAATGTCCTGGAGAGTTTCCACAAAGTTTTCCTTTATTAGTTTCATAGTTTGAGGACTTAGATTTAAGTCTTTAATTCATTTAGATTTGATTTTTGTATATGGTGAGAGATATGGGTAAGTTTCATTCTTCTGCATATGGATATTCAGTTTTCCCAGCACCATTTATTGAAGAGACTGTCCTTTCTCCAATTTATGCCCTTAGCACCTTTATTGAAACTGACTTCACCGTAGAAATGTAAAGTTATTTCTGGGTTTTCTATTCTTTTTCATTGGTTTGTGTGTCTGTTTTTATGCCAGTACCATGCTGTTTTTGTTACTATACCTCTGTAGTATAATTTGAAGTCAGGTAATGTGATTCTTTCAGTTTTGTTCCTTTTCTTAGGATACCTTTGGCTATTCTGGGTCTTTTGTAGATCAATATAAATTTTAGGATGGTTTTTCTATTTCTGTGAAAAATGTCATTGGTATTTTGATAGAGATAGCATTTTGTCTGTAGATTGCTTTTGGTAGTGTGGACATTTCAGCAATATTGTTTCTTCCAATCCATGAATGTGGAATTTCTTTCGTTTTTTTTTTTTTTTTTTTTGGTGTCCTCTTCAAATTCTTTCATCAGTGGTTTATAATTTTCATTGTAGAAATATTTCACTTCTTTGGTTAATTCCTAGGTGTTTCATTTCATTTGTGCCTATTCTAAATGGAATTACATTTTTATTTCTTTTTCACATTGTTCACTGTTGGCATATAGAAATGCTACTGGTTTTTGTGTGTTGGTTTTGTATCTGCAAATTTACTGAACTTGTTTACAAGTTCTAATAACTTTTGGTAGAGGCTGAGGTTTTTTTTATGTATGAGATTATATTATCTGCAAACAAAGATACTTTGACTTTTTCCTTTCCAGTATGGATGCCCTTAATTTCTTTCTCTTGTGTGCTTTGTCTTCCTAGGATTTCTAATACTATGTTGAACAACAGTGGTAAAAGTGGCCATTCTTGCTGAGTTCCTCATCTTAGAGGAAAGGCTTTTATCTTCTCTGCTTTCAGTATGATATTAGCTATGGATCTGTTATATACAGATTTCATTGTGTTGAGGTATGCTCCTTCTATATCTAGGTTTCTGAAGTTTTTTTTATCATGAAAGGATTTTTGTTGTTGTTGTATGTTTTTTCTTTATTTTGCTTTTTTTTTTTTTTTTTTTTGAGGCCGGATCTGTTTATGTCTCCTGGCTGGAGTGCAGCGGCATGATCAAAACTCACTGCAACTTTCGCCTCCCAGGCTCAAGCAATCGTCCCACGTAAGCCTCCTGAGTAGCTGGGACTACAGGTGCTCACCATAATGCCTGGCTAATTTTTTGTATTTTTTTGTAGAGATGGGGTTTTGCCATGTTGCCCAGGCTGGTCTTGAACTCTTGGGCTCAAGTTATCTGCCTAACTTGGCCTCTCAAAGTGATGGGATTATAGGCATGAGCCACTGTACGCAGTCAGGATGCTGAATTCTATTAAATGCTTTTTCAGCATCAATTGAAATGATCATATGGTGTTTGTCCTTCATTCTGTTATTATCATGTATCACATTAATTGATTGATTTGTGTATTTGAGTTATTGAACCATCCTTGCATCCTTGAAATAAATTCCACTTGATCATGATGAGTGATCTTTTTAATGTATTTTTGAATTTGGTATGCTATTATTTTGTTAAGTATTTCTACATCAATATTCATCAGAGAAATTGGCATGCAATTTTTTTTTTGATGTGTCTTTGTCTGGTTTTGGTATCAGGGTAATACTGGCTTTATAGAATGAGTTTGGATGTATTCCTTCCTTCTCTGTTTTTCAGAATAGATTGAGTAGGATTGGTATTAGTTCTTCAAATGTTTGGTACAATTCAGCATTGAAGCCATCAGGTCATGGGCTTTTCCTTTCTGGGACACATTTTCTTACTACTCTAATCTCATTACTTGTTTGGTTCTGTTTGGGTTTTGAATTTCTTCATAGTTTGATCTTGGTAAAGTGTGTGTATGTAAAAATTTATTCATTTATTCTAGGTTTTCCAATTAATTTGCATAGAAATAGTCATAGTTCCCTCTAATTATCCTTTGAATGTCTGCAGTAACAGTTGTAATGTCTCCTTTCTCATTATCTTATGTTATTTATTTGAGTCTTGTCTCCTTTTTTCTTAGTCTGGCTAAAGGTTTTTTGGTTTTGTTTATCTTTTAAATAAACCAAATTTTTGCTTCCTTGATTCTATTTTTAATTTTTATTTATTTATTTCTGCTCTGATTTCTATTATTTTCTTCTACTTATTTTGGCAGTGGTTTACTCTTACTTTTCTATTTCTTTAACATGCTTCATAAAGTTGTTTGTTTGAAATGTTTTTTACAATTTTGATGTAGGAGCTTATTTCTATAAAATTTACTCTTTGTACTGCTTTCACTGTCTCCCATAGGTATTGGTATGTTGTGTTTCTCTTTTCGTTGGTTCTGAAATAATTTTTAATTTTTTTCTTAATTTAGTATTTATTATTCTTTTAATTGATGCTCTGTTCCTTAAGGAGTATATTGTTTAATTTCCATGTTAGCCCCACAATTCCTCTTATTATTGATTTCTAGTTTTATTCCATTGAGGTCAGCAAAGATGCTTGATTCAATTTTAATTTTTTAAATTTTTTAAGACTTGCTTTGTCACCTAATATATGGTCTATCCTTGAGTATGATTCACATGCTGAGGAGAAAAATGTGTATTCTGTAGCCATTGGATGAATTGTTCTGTAAATATCTATTAGGTCCATGTGGTCTATACTGAAGATTAAATCTGATGTTTCTCTGTTGACTTTCTGTCTGGAAGATCTCCCCAATGCTAAGAGTGAGGTGTTGAAGTCTCCAGCTGTTATTGTATTGGATTCTATTCCTCTCTGTAGCTCTGATAATGTTTGCTTTACATACCTGGTTGCTCCAGTGTTAGGTGTATATATCTATACAATCATTATATTATCTTGCTGAATTGACCTTTTTTGTTATCATATAATGAATTTCTTTATCCCTTCTTATAGTTTTTGTCTTACAACCTATTTTGTCTGATGTAAGTATAGCTAATCCTGTTCTTTTTTTGTTTTCATTTGCATATAATAGCTTTCTTTATTTATTTATATTTATTTTTAGTCTGTGTGTGTCCTTATAGGTAAAATGTATTTCTTGTAGGCAATAGATCATTGGGTCTTAATTATTTTTTAAATTCATTTGGACACTCTATGTATTCTCTATGTATTTTGATTGGAGAGTTTAGTCCATTGTCATTCAATATTATTATTATTGATAAGTAAAGACTTACTCTTGCTATCTATTTTGCTTGTTTTCTGGTTTAGTTGTGGACTTCCTTCCTCCCTCCCTCCCTCCCGCTCTTCCTTCCTTCCTTCCTTCCTTCCTCCTGTCTTCCTTTTTGTGATGGTAATTTTCTCAGGCAGTAAGTTTTAATTTCTCACTTTTTATATTTTATATATCTTTTGTATCTTTTTTGATTTGAGGTTACCATGAGGTTTGCAAGTACTATCATATAATACTTCATTTTAAACTTATGACAACTTAACACTGATTGCATAAACAAACATATAAACTACCAAAGAAGCTGAAAGAAGCAAAAAGAAGACTAATAAAAACTGTACACTTTAACTTCATCCCACTATTTTTTTGACTTTTCGCGCTTCCTATGTATATCTTTTTGTACTATGTCTTGAAAAGTTGTTCTAGTTATTATTTTTGATCAGTTCATATTTTAATCTTTCTACTGAAGATATGAGTGGTTTACACAATACAATTACTGTGTTGTAATATTCTGTGCTTTTCTGTGTACTTAACTAGTACCAGTAAGTTTTGTACCTTCAGATTATTTATTTTTGCTCAATAATGTCCTTTCCTTTCACATTGAAAAAATCTCCTTAGCATTTCTTCTAGGCCAGGTCTGGTGTGGATAAAATCCTTAAACTTTTGTTTGTCTGGGAAAGTCTTTATTTCTTCTTCACCTTTGAAGGATATTTTCACTGGATATATTTCACTGACTATATTATTTCACTGGGTAATTTTTTTTCAGCACTTTTAAGTATGTTATGCTACTCTCTCTTGACCTGTAAAGTTTCCACTAAGAAGTTTTCTAACATACGTATTGTAGCTCCATTGCATGTTATTTGTTTATTTTCTCTTGCTGCTTTTAGAAACATTTCTTCATCCTTGACCTTTGAGAGTTGGATTATTAAGTGTCTTTAGGTGGTCTTTTTTTTTGGTTCAACCTGCTTTGTGTTCTGTAACTTTTCTTCACTTGAATATGAATATCTTTCTCTATCTTTGGTAAGGTCTCTGTTATTATCCCTTAAACTTTCTATCCCGATTTACCACTCTACCTCCTCTTTAAGGGCAATGACTTGTAGATTTGCCCTTTTGTGGCTACTTCCTAGATTTCGTACGAATGCTTCTTCTTCTTCTTTTTTTTTTTTTTTTACTTTTTATTCTCTTTTCTCCTCTGACAGTATATTTTCAAATAGCCTGTCTTCAAGCTTCATCCTTTCTGCTGTTAAGAGACTCTGATGCATTCTGCAGTATGTCAATTAAATATTTAAACTCTAGAATTTCTGCTCAATTATTTTTCATTTAATCCCTTTGCTAAATTTATCTGATAGGGTTCTGAATTCATTTTCCATACTATGTTATATTTTTGTTTAGGTTCCTCAAAACAGTTATTTTGAATTCTGTGTCTGAAAGTTTACATATCTCAAATATCTCTGTCTGATATGGTTTACCTGTGTCCCCACCCAAATCTCATCTTGAGTTGTAGTTCCCATAATTCCCACGTCTTGTGGGAGGGACATCATGGGATGTAATTGAATTATGGGGGTAGTTACCCTCCTGTTGTTCTCATGATAGTGAGTGAGTTCTCATGAGATATGATGGTTTTATAAGGGACTTTTTCCCCTTTTGCTCGGCACATATCCTTCCTGCCATCATGTGAAGAAGGACACGTTTGGTTCCCCTCCTTCCATGATTGTAAGTTTCCTGAGGCCTTCCCAGCCATGCAGAACTGTGAGTCAATTACAACTCTTTTCTTTATAAATTAACCAATCTTGGACAGTTCTTTATAGTAGCATGAGAACGGACTAATACACTACACTGTCTTTCCAGGACTGGTAACTGGCACATTATTTAGTTCTTTTGGTGAGGTAATGTTTTCCTAAATAGTCTTGATGCTTGTAGATGTTTGTTGGTGTCTGGGCATTGAAGATTTATATGTTTATTGTATTCTTTGCCAGGTGAGGTGTCAGATCCCCAGCAATGGAAAGCAGTCAACTCATGGGTAGTAAAAAGAATGTATTGACAACACTATAGGTTTGAAAAGGAAAGTTTTATTAGATAGAAAGAACACTGCAGAAGACTGCAGCAGAGGACCTCAGCAAGAGAGAACTAAGTGTATCATGGTGGATTTTTCCTAAGGGGTATTTATTAATTTTAAAGTAGGAGCTTAATGAAAATTTGAAATATATTAGCCATATAGATTATGATAAATGACTACATTTGTAGGCATTTTGGTGTCTTAATATCAGCAAGAGCTACACAATGAGTTTTGACATGCACGCATCCTAAAGATGTATACAAATTCCAGTTATTTATAAATGTTTTGGGAAAGAAGCCTGGAACCAGATGCTTGCTTTAGATAATAAGGAAGTCTAGTTACATTCAAATTTTTTAGATAAGAAGTTTTGCCTCTGGATGGCCTGCTAGATGGTCACAAAGTGATTTTTGCTCTCCTCATTTTCCCCCTGAAAAATATTTTGTTTAAAGTTTTTACCCTTTATATTCCCCCATGCTCATGTCTACCTGCTGCCTACTAGGGTCTCAAGAAAGGGAAAACAGCACAGTGAAGAGGGGCATTGTCTTAGTTCATTTTATGCTACTGATAAAGACATACCCGAAACTGGGAATAAAAAGAGGTTTAGCTGGACTTACAGTTCAATATGGCTGAGGAGGCCTCAGAAACGTGGGAGGAGGTGAAAGGCACTTCTTACATGACAGCGGCAAGAGAAAAAATGAGGAAGAAGCAAAAAAAGCAGAAACCCCTGAAAAACCCATCAGATCTTGTGAAACTTATTCACTATCACGAAAATAGCATGGGAAAGACTGGTCCCATGATTGAATTATTTTCCCCTGGGTCCCTCCCACAACATGTGGGAATTCTGGGAGATACAATTCAAGTTGAGATTTGGGTGGGGACACAGTCAAACCATATCATTCAACCCCTGGCCCCTCCAAATCTCATGTCCTCACATGTCCAAACCAATCATGCCTTCCAAACAGTGCCCCAAAGTCTTAACTCATTTCAGCATTAACCCAAAAGTCCACAGTTCTAAGTCTCTTCTGAGACAAGCCAAGCCCCTTCTATCTATGAGCCTGCCAAATCAAAAGCAAGCAAGTTACTTCCTAGATACAATGAGGGTACAGGTATGGGGTAAATACAGCCATTCCAAATGGGAGAAATTGGCCAAAACAAAGGGATTACAGAGCCCATGCAAGTCTGAAATCCAGTAGGGCAGTCAACTTTTAAAGCTACAAAATGATGTCCTTTGACTCCAGGTCACGCTGATGCAAAAGGTGGGTTTCCATGGTCTTGGGCAGCTCCACCCTTGTGGCTTTGCAGGGTACAGCCTCCTTCCTGGCTGCTTTCATGGGCTGGCATTGCCTGTGACTTTTCCAGGTGCATGGTGCAAGTTGCTGGTGGATCTACCATTCTGCATTCTGGAGGATAATGGCCCTCTTCTCACAGCTCCACTAGGCAGTGCCCCTGTAGGGACTCTGTGTGGGTGCTCTGACCCCACATTTCCCTTCCGCACTGCCCTAGCAGGGGTTCTTCATGAAGGCCATGCCCCTGCAGCAAACTTTTGCCTGGGTATCCAGGCATTTCCATACATCTTCTGAAATCTAGGCACAGGTTCCCAAACCTCAATTCTTGACTTCTGTGCACCTGCAGGCTCAACACCATGGGGAAACTGCCAAGGCTTGTGGCTTCCACCCTCTGAAGGCACAGCCTGAGCTCTATTTTGGCTCCTTTCAGACACAGCTGGAGTGGCTGAGACACAGGACACCAAGTCCCTAGGCTGCATACAGCACGGGAACCCTGGGCTTGGCCCATGAAACCACTTTTTCCTCCTGGGTCTCTGGGCCTGTGATGTGAGGGGCTGCTGTGATGGTCTCTGACATGATCTGGATACATTTTCCCCATGGTCTTGGGGATTAACATTAGGCTCCTTGCTACTCAGACAAATTTCTGCAGCCAGCTTGAATTTCTCCTCAAAAAATAGGTTTTTCTTTTCTACTGCATCATCAGGCTGCACATTTTCTGAACTTTTATGCTCTGTTTCCCTTTTAAAATGGAATGCTTTTAACAGCACCCATGTCATCATTTGAATGCCTTGCTACTTAGAAATTTCTTCCACCAGATACCCTAAATCATCTCTCTCAAGTTCAAAGTTCCACAAATCTCTAGGGCAGGGGCAAAATGCCGCCAGTCTCTTTGCTAAAACATAACAAGAGTCACCTTTGTTCCAGTTCCCAACAAGTTCCTCATCTCCATCTGAGACCACCTCAGCCTGGACCTTTTTGTTCATATCGTTATCAGCAATTTTCTTCAAAGCCATTCAACAAGTCTCTGGGAGTTTCCAAACTTTCCCACATTTTCCCGTCTTCTTCTGAGCCCTTCAAACTGTTTCAACCTCTGCCTGATACCCAGATCCAAAGGCATTTCCACATTTTTGGGTATCTTTTCAGCAATGCCCCACTGTACTGGTACCAATTTACTGTATTAGTTTTTATGCTGCTGATAAAGACCTACCCGAAACTTGGAACAAAAACAGTTTTAATTGGATTTAGAGTTCCACATAGCTGAGGGGGCCTCAGAATCATGGTGGGAGGCAAAAGGCACTTCTTACTTGACAGCGGCAAGAGAAAGTTGAGACAGAAGCAAAAGCGGAAACTCCTGCTAAACCCATCTGATCTCATAAGACTTATTCACTATCACGAGAATAGCATGGGAAAGACCAGAGCCCATGATTCAATTACCTCCCCCTGGCTCCCTCCCACAACATGTGGGGATTCTGGGCAGTACAATTCAAGTTGAGTTTTGGGTGAGGACATAGCCAAACCATATTAGGCATCAAGTCTGGCTATTTTTTGCTGAATGTGGGTGTGGAGGGGATAAGTTGCATTTTTCCCCTTCTTACTCTGTCATGAAGGCAATGGAAGGTCATGAAAAACTTGCTCATGAGAGTAAGACCGGATTCCATCAAGAGGCCTCATATAAATGGAAGTTGCTGTTGCAGGCTGGTATTGTGATTGCATAATCACTTGTGGTAGAATTGTTGTAATCTGAAAGATATAAAGTTAATGAGAGCATTAAAAATGCAGGGACCAAACATTAAAAGAAGAATGAAGAGGAATAAAGGTCCAAGGAATGGGAGAAGCCAAGTGATTTTTAGAAACCAATCGATAAAGGCTTTGGTCCAGTCTTGGTTACTTTGAGAAAGTGTGTGTAGCTATTTGGCTTGTTTGAAAATTTCTCAGACATTGGTTTCTACTTCTCCAGACACATTAACATAAGTGCAATAGGTTTTATTGATGACAGCACAGACTCCTTGTTCAGCTAGGAGATAATTTAGTGCTCATCTATAATCAAAAACTATTCCTGCAAGTGAGTCTAAAGATTTCTTTAGCTTTGATACACTTGAGCCAGTTTTTGCTAAGGTTATTTCAAGGGAGGTGGTAAGTTCTCATAGTGTGATTTCGTGGTATGTAAAGGGTTTAGATAAGGAGCTGCAAGATCCCTGAGGCATTTTGGACCTCTCTTTTCCCTTTGGCTCACTCTATTTGGGGGGACTCCACCACAGATAGAGGGTCTGCCTTTGCCTGGATGACCATTCCAGGAATGCCCTTGCTCGAGGGGTCAATTCAAACCTAATGTAAAGGAGAACTCACTTGTAACTCGGGACGTGGTGTTTGTGACAAAGCTGAATCCAAAATTGGGTTCGCAACCAGTAGAGTGTGTCTGTGCACACAGGTTTATCGAGTGTTAAAGTGAAAGTAGACTTGCCACCCTGACGGGCAATAATGAATTAACCCTTTTGTCTTAGGCTTCGGGTAACACCAAGAAACGGTCCTTGACAGAAACTGTCAATTGCCAAAGAGGACTTAAATTGGTTCACTGGCAGTACAAAAAATAGAAAGGAATCCTGGCCATTCCCTCACCCCTAAGGGAAATGACAGACAGCTATCTCTTCTCTAGGGCTTCAGAATCCCACTGAAGAGCTGCTTCAGCCAGGGACCTTGAGTTCCCAGGGGTAAGGAAGCAGAGCATGGAGGGAAGCAGGGAGAAAAAGGAAGGGAGAAATTCCAGTAAAGTACCCATGCAAGCCACCAAGATGCCGGGCGAGGTGTCAGAGCCCTAGTAATGAAAAGTGGTTGACTTATGGGTAGTGAGAAGAATTTACTGACAACAGCATTGGTTTGAAAAGGAAAGTTTTGTTAGAAAGAACGCTGCAGAAGAGTGCAAGGGAGGACTGAATGCACCATGGTCAGTTTTTCCTTAGGGGCATTTATGAATCTTAAAGCAAGAGCTTAAGGATAGTTTGGACCATATTAGCCATGTAGGTCATGATAAATGATTATATTTGTAGACATTTTTGTGCCTTAATGTCCCTGTTCTAGAAATGGTAATTACAAAGCACAATATAAGACTGGAACATTGGAGTTAAGTAGCAGAGATCAGAAGTAAGTACTAGTACAATTCATGTAATCCAGCATTGCTTTGATTTATACATTATTTTTCCTTCTTCTACAATTCCTCTTTAAAAAAAAAAAATCTTGCTCTCATTACATTTCCTCAGCCAGACACAAGATTCTTATGCTATTCTATCATTTCTTGTAAGCAACCAATACATATTAATTTTCTTCTTTTGTTGCTTAAATATTTATTAAGCATTCTGCATGCCATATGTAGTGTACTAGATGCTGTTCGTATAAATAGCAGTTGCAATATATTCATTACATTACTTCCAACGTAGGGTTAACCTTTTTTCTTCTCCCCACTGCATCATCAATTTTTCTCTTCACTCGAACATTTTCACCAGCACACAAATATGATGTAAAATCGTCAATCTAAAAACAAAAAATCTAGAAATCACATATCCCCCTAGCCGTCCTTCTTTTTTTTTTTTTTGTTCCTTTTAGATAAAAGCTCTTTAAAATTGTTAACTGTACTTGTTGTCTCCATTTCTCTCCTTTTGTCACCATTGGCCCATTTCCAATCAGGTTTTCCCTATGAAGATTTCACTGCACACTTCAGTAATAAGGACCAGTTTTTTGTTTTGTTTGTTTGTTTGTTTGTTTGTTTTTGAGACGGAGTCTTTCTCTGTCGTCAGGCTAGAGTGCAGTGGCGTGATCTCGGCTCACTGCAACCTCCCCCTCCCGGGTTCAAGCGATTCTGTCGCCTCAGGCTCCTGAGTAGCTGGGATTACAGATGCCTACCACTACGCAATAAGGACCAGTTTTTTAAATTCATCTTATAAACACAGTCACTCTGTTTTTGAAAGTTTTACGTAATTTGGCTTTCAGGAGCCCACATCCTGGCTTGCCTTCTGTCTCATTAGTCACTCCTCAGTCTCCTGTGTGCAATTGTTTGAAACCATTTTCCTAGGTGATCATATTTAGTTTTATGTTTATGTTTGCTGGGGTTTTTTTTTTTTCTTTTTTTGAGACGGAGTCTCACTCTGTCACCAGGCTGGAGTGCAGTGGTGCGATCTCGGCTCACTGCAACCTCTGCCTTCCGGGTTCAAGTAATTCTCCTGCCTCAGCTTCCCGAGTAGGGGGACTACAGGCATGTGCCACCACGCCCAGCTAATTTTTGTATTTTTAGTAGAGATGATATTTCATCACGTTGGCCAGGAGGGTCTCAATCTCTTGACCTCATGATCCACCCTCCTCGGCCTCGCAAAGTGCTGGGATTACAGGCGTGAGCCACCGCGCCCAGCCACTGGTTTTTATTTTTTTAGTTTTTTGTATCAGTTGGTTGTGGTAAGGTATAATTTTCATACAATAAAATACATAGACTGTAAGAGCACAGTTTGATGAACTTTGAGAAATATAGAAATACCTGTAACCACTACCCCAATAAAGTTACAGAATATTCCCATCACCACAAAAGTTCTTTCATGCCACTTCACAGTCTAATACACTTATCCTTCTGAAACAATCTCATGTGACTTCTACCATACCTTAGTTCTGAACATTCTGAAAATTCATATAAAGTGAACGACGTACATGAACTTTTTTTTTGCTTGTCTCGCCTCTCTAAAGATAACAGTTCTGTTTGTATGCTTCAGCAGTTCATTCCTTTGGTTAAATACGTAGGATGGGAATTGTTGCACCATATGGTAAGTGCATGTTTAAAGTGTATAAGAAACTGTCTTTTTCCCCCAAAGTCACAAACCATTTTACATTACCACCAGCAAAGCAGGAGAGTTCCACTTGTTCCACATTCTCTCCAACACTTGGTATTGTTGTTGTTGTTGTTTTTAATCTTAGGCATTCTACTGGGTTTGAGGTTATCACATTGCAGTTTTTATTTTCATTTTGCTAATGATTAATAACACTGAACATATTTTCATGTTTTATTTGCTATTTTTATATACACTTTCATGAGGAGTGTGCTCACATTATTTGACCTTTTTTTAAGTTAGTTATTTTTCTTCTTATGTCTATATTTCAGTAACTATCTATCTGGGTGTATGTATGTATACAGATAAGTATACATACTATATATTGATATTATATATGGGTTTATATTATATCAATTATAATATAATTGACATTATATATGGGTTACCCTTACATATATATATATACACACACATACACACTAACATATATTATTATATAGTGTTACACTTATATATACACTAATACTTATGGCATATACTTATAGATTTTTGTGTACTATATGTATGTTACTACATGTGGTGGGTTTGTAATATACATACATATATGTGTGTGTTTATATATGTGTGTGTATATATATGATGGGAGCAATGATCAGAAAATATGTGCACTCTCTTGTCCTCTCATTTCTATTTCTGTCTACAAGTCTGTTGAATATGTCTTTATCTTTACTTCTTTGTTATTATAGTAGGCTGAATATGGCTATGCTTTAGCTCTTAACATTAAAGTATACTTTTTTCCCCCAAATTGTTACCTATTAACCAAAAAAATTTATTGACTGACTAATCTTCCTTTCCCTATTTGAAGCGCAAACAATATCAACTCCTATATTGTAATGTTTGCCTGACTAAATATATGGACCCTCTATTCCAATCTACTTATTTGTTGATAATGCTATACTACCTCATTGCTTTAATTTCTGTAGTGCTAATAATATGTAGCAGATAAATATCTCTCAATTATTTTAATTTTAATATGTAGCAGATAAATATCTCTCAATTATTTTAATTTTAATATGTAGCAGATAAATATCCTCTCAATTATTTTATTTTAAAGGTATATTCTGGATAGTCTTACAAACTTTTTTTTTTAATTAGTTTCGGAATTATTTTATCAAACACTCCTAGTGCGAACACTCTAAAATGAACAGACATGAAAGAAAGAAGAAAGTTTGTATTGTGATTGAGTATGATCTACAAAATAATCGAGGGAGAATTCAAATCTTTACAATATTGAGTGTATCAAAGAACAATCTATGATTGACAAAAATGTGTGTAGCGCTCTTTAAACCCTCCAAATTCTGCATTTAAAACACAAGAAGTTATGGACAAATAGATTACAGCCAAAATTACACAAATTTCTGTCCTCTGCTAAAAAAAAAAACCCAAAAAACAAAACAAAATAAAAACACTCATAAACCTACTTAATGTACGATTAGTAGGTAACAGCTAGCTGTTCTCCTTCATCCCGGGGTTAACAACTACTTTTCTCCACTCCTTCATTCACTGTTACTATTCTTCATAACCAACCAACATCACTTCTTGTTGTATCACATCCCAGCTCACTTTCCTGGTATTTTAAATTAGAAAGTGGAAAACACCATATAGGTAATTTTTTACTGAAGAGAACACCATGGCCATTTTATTATAGAGTGCATTATTAAGTGTATAGCTTGAAGGAATGGTCATGGGAATCCACCTTTCATATTCACAATACTCCCAAACAAAAAAGAATATTTTACCAGGGAAATATTAGTTAATCCTAGAATTGCTCCCATTGCGGGAGGAGATTGCAGATGGACGTGTTGTATGTGACTGTTTTACATGGATTCTTCGCTCTGGTAGCAGATGTTGAAGAAGCTCTATGAATGTCCTGTCTCTATGTCCCAGGTGGATCTTCAGTTTCTTCCATCTCTCTGTCAACTAAATGCAGTTTGCTCAATCTTACAGTCTTTAGTTACTGCCCCATTGCTTCCTATTGTCTTCTTTACTTCGTTGTTTGAATTAGCTGGCCCTCCATGCCTGCTTTGCCATGGCATGTTGTCCTTCAGATTTTTTTAGCTTCATGTTAATAGTGTCAAGCCTCTGATAATGGTAGTAAATGCAAGTAACATTTATTAAGCTCTTAGCTTATATAACTGAATTCTGATTTTGACATCCCATGGTAGGTGCTACCATGACCTCATTTTCACAAAAAAGAAATAGAGGTTTACATAGATTAAAGCACTGCTCCATTTTGACAGATCATCAGTTGACAGAGTGGGAGTTTGTAAACCGGTCTATTTGACTTGAGACCTTCATTATCTTAACCACAACTGATTGACATCTAATATAGACTTATCCCATTCTCTTACCTGCTCTTGCTTTTAGCTCTGAAAGCTTCAGCCCAGTTTGCAGTTCTGTGCCTTTCACTATTCCCTATTTCCACTTATTTAAGATGGGCATTCAAAATAGTACTTTTCAAAACAATTTGACAATGAGACAAAGAAGGGAATATGGTGGTGGCTGGAGGAGGAAGTGGAGTTTAGGTTAATTTTCTTTAAGTGTTGGAGATTTGAATATGTTTCCAAGTTGCAGAAAAGATGCCAGGATTGAGCAAGAGAGATTGAACATACAAGAAAAATGCTCTTCTGACTTTGTTTTCCTGTTTATGTTGACAGTCAAAAGGTGAGAAAACAGAGGGGAAAAAAAGTAATTAACAAAGATACAAGAAAGTATTTCATACACCCAAAGGATATATGTTTCTATATTGAAAAGGGAGGGCTATCAAATGCATAGCAAAAGGAAGGGTCATGACTGACACTATGAGACATCATCAAAAGATTTTAGGATACTAAGGATAAAGAGAAAATCTTAAAAGCTTTCTTTAGCAGTCAGGATGCTTCAGGCTGAAAACAAAAAAAAAAAAAAAAGAAAAGAAAATTCTCACTCAAACTTGCTTAAATAATAATCAAATTTATTACCTTACTAAGTAAACGACATTATAGAAGTAGGTTAGGTTCCAGTAATTGAATGATTAGTAGCTCAGTTGAGGTCATCAAGGACCCTGATTCTATCTGCCCCTTACTTCTTCCTGTGAATCTCCCTAAGTCTGCTTTCCTTAATGTTCACAAGATAGCTGATGGTGACAATGAGGGCTACAATATTTATAGTTCACATACAGAAGAAGATTGAGAGCCCCCTCCTTCACCAATATGCACGTGTACTTTCCTTCAGTATGAGAAGGTAATTTATGCCACACACTCTCTTATGCTGTTTGGCTTAAACTAATTAGGATACCCCTATAAAAATGTGGATGGAATAAATATTCAAACAAATTTGGGATGAGTGAATGTTGGATAGGTAATAAAAATGTCTCACAATTTCGGGTGATAAAAACCAGATCATCTGAAAAAAAAAATAGGATCTGAAGGGTGTTGTATTTCTTAACAGCAGCAGTGGAAGATAAAACAGACTGGAATAAAACTTTCAAAATGCTTAAGAAAAATAATGTCTCATGTAAAATTCTATCCTTATTCTATTCTGATATATTAAACATGAGATAACATTAAATTCTCAATATTTGAAGTCTCAAAAAGTTACCTTCTAAGTATAATTTTTATAAATTTATCTGAGAATATGCTCCACCAAAGTCACTGATACACCAAGAACAAAGGAGAAATGAGATCCAAGACACAGTGAATCCACATTGAACTAACAGAAAATAAAAATGAAAATCCAGGATAACCGCTGTACAATAGGTCTAGAGGGTAACCAGTCCAAACTGGAAGAGGAGACTATAAGGCTCTAGAAAGGAGGGATCTATAAAAATAAAAAGGACAAAAATTTGCTACATGAAGTTTATCTTTTTGAAGATAAATCAAGGGATTTTTAAATTATATAAAAGACTAGTTAAAATGCACATGGATGACTAAAAAAATGAAGACATAAATTACTTTAGGAAAAACGGAAAGTTGTATAAAAGAGAAAATATGGTCATAGTCTAGTACCTGGTTCTTCAGTGAATAAATTTTATGGAATGATAATAACTAAGTAAAAAATATATTGGGGTCTCTGAAGGATCCAATAAAGAGCTCCTCCTTTTTTCTGCCTGGAATTTTGACAAATTGAGAAATAAAGAATATTGGATTGGAAGGCAGATACCACTGTTTTTACTTGCAAAAGCAGGGGACATAGATTAGGGCAAGAGGAAGAGCAAAATGGACCTCTAACCAAATGACAGGCAGGCTCCCTCACCCAGTCATAACAACATTGGATAAGGAAGTCCTCCTCCTATAGGAGAGCAAAGCAAACCCTGAAGGAGCACTGGGGAGCAATTCTTCCTGTGGAAGTCTCATTCTGAAGTAAGGCAGAGATGAGTAAAACGTGCTGCTGTATTTATTTTTCTGAATTTATCTTCCAAATGTCACGTACCTCTCCTAGTGTGGTGTGAGTAAAGCAGCAGGATAAAAGGCCAAGAGTAATCGTAATAGGGCTCCGTTCACTTAGAAGCAACAGGGATGAGAAATAGGCAATCTATAAGCTATCTAATCAGAAATTTGGACTCGTCTTGGGAGGATGGCAGGATATGGGTGACAAATGAGAGTGAAGAGTATTAAGGGAGCTAAATTTTGTCTTTCATAATGATAAAACAATAGAAAATGTGCAAACGTATTGTTTAGAGCTATAGTGAGTTGAATACCAGATAAAATAGCAAAATGGGTTGAATGTAGAAATGTGTGAGATTGTACAGTGGGAAGTGATGGGATAGAGAGCTAGTAATTTTTGTTATGCACCTTCCAGTAGTGTGTATTTATTTTGGATAATTCAAAACATATGTATGTATTATGTTAATAAAACATTAAAGATATTTTAAAAGACTTGTCAAAAACATGACCTTGATATAATGAAAATATTGCCCAAGTATAGCTCTACTTTAAAATCTGAGAGGTAAAATTCAAATATTGTTCTGAAAATGTAAGAGCATCATTACTTCTGGACAAGCAAGAGAAGTCCAAGCTTAATTCAAACCTATGGTTATTGTTACCTAGACTTGCAACCTGCTATGCTTTGTTTGGATTTCACCTAAATATAAAACTGTGGAATTAACATATGCTCTCATTTCTTCATAAATGTTTGTTTACCTTTATATCCAACATGACCAATATATTTTATTTTTAAATTCTTTATTATGAAACTTAACAGATATATAAAAGTATTTGGTTAGTTCATTAAATTAGTTTGTTAGTTTATTAAACCAGTTTAATAAAATCCCATGAACTCTTCTTGCATCTTCTTGACCAATTTTATGTCATGTGTGCCCCCTCACTGGCTTAGTTAAAGCAAATACGTTTAATTCATCCTTAAATTAAAACCTTAATGTTTTCTGTCCATGGTGTCCAAAGAGAGTAGCCAATTTTTAAAATATGATTATTGCTATATAGGTAGAATTGTATCTTATAGCATCGTAATTAAAATTTGTTTATGAAATGATTTTACACTGTAACAAACTAAATTTAGTACTTCATTGATCTATTTGGTTGATTTGTTTAAATGAAAAATGCCAATATCAGTGACCAAGACATTAATTAGGTATTTTTCTTTTTGATATAACTGTATATAAATATAATTTAAGGTTTTTATATTTTTATTTTTATTTTAGTTTGTCAGTTCCAAATACTCATGTATCTGATTGTCAATGCTGGAGAGCTGGGGCCAGGGCAGTAGTTGATGAATATCACCTGACTGTCTCCTGCAGAAAAAGCATTCCCAGAAGCACGGAGAAGTGAGGAGAAAAGGCAATGCACCTGGAGCTGGAGACCAAGGCCCCGTTCCTACTGATGGCCCTTGGAGCAGATATTTGAATTGGAGAGATAAAACCGTGGTTTTTGGGGTGTTAATTTTGGTGGCTGATGCATTCTGTGATTGATTTGGCTATTACAACTGGTATTGATTTTAAACACATTAATTGCAAAATCTCAATTGTGATTTGATTTCTGTATTTACAATACTAAAAACGAGGCTTTCACCAGGAGAAGACAATTGGCAGTACTCAGTTGGAAGTGCTTAGTTGTTAATATATATCAGCCGTGGTTCTTCAGCGTCCTCAGTGTTGCTCAGTCTTGCTCTTTGTGGCGACTACTGAACGCTTGAAAAATTCTCTCCTATACTCCCACTCTGCACTGTAGAAGAGAAAGAGAGGAGAGTGGAAGAAAAAAGAGAGGGAGAGGAGAAAGAAAGAGAGGAGAGAGAAACATGGGCATGGATGATACATAAGGTAGTTGTAAACTGTGATCAGCTTTGATAATAACTAGATAAATTCTTTTAATAAAAAAAAGGCATTTTGCCTTTTTTTCAAATTTCAAATAAATGGATTTGTATACAATGTAGTCTGTTGCCCAGAGTTTTCATTTAGCATAATGCATTTGAGATTTATCCGTGTTGTTGTATATTCTTTTTATTGCTGAGTAGTATTCCATTGTGTGGATATACCAGTTTGTTTATCCATTAACCTTTGATGGATATTTGGGTTTTTTTCAATATGAGGCTCTTATAAATAAACCTTCTGTAATCAGGTCTTTGTGTAGTCACACAGTTTGTTTTTTTTTTTTTTAAAAAAGATGTTAGTATTGTAATTGTGTTTAATAAGAAACTGTTCAGTATTTCTGCATGTCTACCAAAAATACATGAAATGTTAGTTGCTTCTTTTAAAATACTTGGTATGTTTTTGCTTTTTTATTTTAGCAACTTAATATGGGTGTATTATAACCTCATTGTGGTTTTAAATTACATTTTCCTCAGTAACTAATAATGCTGAGCATCTTTTAATGTATTTAATGGTCATTCATATATCTCCTCATGAAATGTTTGTTAAAATTGTATGCTCATTTAGAAAAATCAGGATGATTGTCTTGTTGAGCTTTGAAAGCTGCTTGCATATTATGAATACAAGTTCTTTATTGGACATACATTTTACAAACATTTTTTCCAGTCTTTTTCATTAACTTAGCTTTTGGAGAGCAAAAAAATTTTAATGTGATGAAGTATAACTTATTTCTTGTTTGATAGCTTATAAGTTTCAGTTTTAGGGGTTTTCTTTAAATACATGCCATTCATTTATTCTGAATCTTATATTGATAGATTATTCCAGAAGATTTCAGCATAGCAGATAAAATACAGCAAATCCTAACCAGCACAGGTTTGAGTGACAAACGGGCCGGTTCCATGGACACAGATGACTTCATCAGGTAATTACATTTTTGTTTTCGTAAGTGTTTACATGTCTTTACTGTGACACCTTCAGATTAGAGATTTTAAAGGCTTTTAAGCGGTATAAGGTGCTTCCTGGGAGAGTTATTGCATAGCACTTCCATGGCATGGAATAGTATTTGGTGTAGAAGATGAAGGCTAGTTAGCTGCAGCAGAATGAACATTTCTTTAAGAACAGTAGTAAAGAACAGTCCAAGCCAGAATATCGCCTCTGTGTTAATGTGGTGTGCATGTTCGTCCCTTCCTGCTCCCTCCCCAACTCTCCTTCACAGTCTTAGTATTAATAGCGTATCCCTCCAAAATAGTCCGTAAGGTAGAAAAATCATAATACATGTAGCTGGATCTGATTTTTAAAATTTGCTTACTGGGAATAGCTGTTGTTAAATCGATCTTAAGCATACAATAATGCCAGTTAGAATCCTACCTGGCTATCCATTTCGTAATGATATAGTTAGTTTTGTAACCCGAGGCAAGTTCTACATTTCTCAAGTGAAAAGATGTCATAATTATCTAGGTAATTTAGACCAAAATTTGTTTTGCTTGAATGGAGCAAGTAAGTCTTATGAAAATAGAATAAGACTTCAATTAATTACCCAGGTAATTATAACCTGTAGTTACTGTTTTTAATCATTAACATGTTAACTTTCAGAAGTTCTTGCCTATTTAGCCAATTCACTCTTAAAGCTTCCATGTTCTAGAGGCTGAATAAAATATGAGGGTAGATTGTTATAAAAGTCATTGGTTTGACCTTTTGTAAGCTGGAAACACAGTTGTATATGGAGTTATATTTTATTGACTGGCTAGCAGTACTACTGAGTCTTTTTAGATGTTAATCCTAGGCTTTGAATACTATTCATAAGTACCTGCTTTGCTTTCTCAGACAGTTTATCTGGATCTGTTTCTATGGGCCAGTCTAAAAATAACCTCAGGTCTAAATAGAAACATTTTATCTTTTCGTTCATTTTCACTAAATTTCCTCAAAGTTATTGAGCATGTGCAGTTTATTAACTAGAATCTAATAAGTACATAGGTATCTACAGAGAGAAATGATGTGTATTTAATTTGAATATAAATAACAGCTCAAGAGAGGAAGAATGGGCATGTAAGATTGGTCATTCATCTGACTTCTGCCAATTCCAAACAACTTCCTGTTCAGTTACCATGTTGCAATGAAACAAGTGCCAATGAGTTTTAGGTTTTCAACTGAGTCTGTATAATCCATGTCAAATTAATTTTGAACATGGTATGAGGTAAGAATTTCAATCAGGTTATTTGCATTTCCATATACATTTTAGAAATAGTTTATTAATATCTAAATTAAACTCAAGGTGAAGCAAGATGGCAGAATAGAACGCTCCATCAATCATCCCCATGCCCACAAGGAAACCAAGTTAACAACTATCTACGCAGGAGAGAAAAAAGAAAAAAAAACACCTTCATTAGAACCAAAAATCTGGTGAACACTCATAGTATCTGGTTTTAACTTTATATCACTGAAGAGATAGAAAAAGCAGTCCAGAATCCCAGATGTCACCTCTCCCCAACATTCAGGAGTGGCGGAATGGTGCAAAGAGTGTCTCTGGGTACTGGGGAAGGGAAAACACAGCAATTGTGAGGCATTGAACTTAGTGCTGTTCTGTGAGAGCAGAAAGAAAAATGGAACCAAACAGCTGATCCACCCACAGAGGAAGTATTTAAACCAGCCCTAGTCAGAGAGGAATCACCTACCCCGGGGATCTGAACCTGAGTGCTTTCAAGCCTCACCACAGAAAGCTACAGTGCTCTGTGTCTCCAAGTAAATTCGAAAGTCGGTCTAGGCCATGAAGGCTGAAACACTTAGGAAAGTAATAGTGCTGAACTAGGCCCAGAGAGAGTGAACTGGGAGGGTATAAGACATACTAAGACACAAGCAGGGACACCAAAGGGAGTGCTGCCATTACCCCTCCCCTAACTGCAGGCTGCACAGTGTTTCCACAAAACATCTATACACTTGCATAACAAGTAAATATACAAGGATGTTTCTTGCTGTTACGGGAAGTCAGGGACCCCGAATGGAGGGACCGCCTGGAGCCGAGGCAGAGGAAACATAAATTGTGAAGATTTCATGGATGCTTTTCATTTCCCTAATAATACTCTTATAATTTCTTATGCCTGTCTTAATCTCTTAATCCTGTTATCTTCGAAAGCTGAGGATGTACATCACCTCAGGTCCACTGTGATGATTGCGTTAACTGTACAAATTGATTATAAAACGTGTGTTTGAACAATATGAAATCAGTGCACCTTGAAAAAGAACAGAATAACAGTGATTTTAGGGAACAAGGGAAGACAACCATGAGGTCTGACTGGCTGTGGGGTTGGGCAAAAAGAGCCATATTTTTCTTGTTGCAGAGAGCCTATGAACAGACGTGCAAGTAGGAGAGATATCGCTAAATTCTTTTCCTAGCAAGGAATATAATATTAAGACCCTAGGAAAAGAATTGAGTTCCTGGGGGTAGGTCTTTAAATGGCCGCTCTGGGAGTGTCCGTCTTATGTGGTTGAGATAAGGACTGAAATACTCCCTGGTCTCCTGCAGTACCCTCAGGCTTATTAGGGTGGGGAAAAAACTGCTCCCTGGTAAATTTGAGGTCAGACGGGTTCTCTGCTCTCTAACCGTTTTCTGTTGTTTAAGACGTTTATCAAGACAATATGTGTGCAGCTGAACATAGACCCTTATCAGGAGTTTTTGATTTTGCCCTTTGCCTTGTGATCTTTGCTTTGCCCTTTGTCTTGTGATCTTTGCTTTGCCCTTTGCCTTGTGATCTTTATTGGCCTCAGAAGCATGTGATCTTTGTTCTCCTTTTTGCCCTTTGAAGCATGTGATCTTTGTGACCTACTCCCTGTTCATACTTCATACACCCCCTCCCCTTTTGAAATCCTTAATAAAACTTGCTAGTTTTGCGGCTCAGGTGAGCATCACGGACCTACCCATATGTGATGTCACCCCCGGCGGCACAGCTGTAAAATTCCTCTCTTTGTACTCTTTCTCTTTATTTCTTAGACTGGCCGACACTTAGGGGAAATAGAACCTATGTTGAAATATTGGGGGCGGGTTCACCTGATACCTTGCAGCATTGTTTATGATAATATTGGAAACAACCCAAATAGCCATCAACTAGTGACTAACATGTTATATCCATAGAATGCAAGAATATATAGTACTTACAACATTTATTGTGTCAAGAAAATATTTGCCTTTCGTTCCAGCTTATTCAATTGTGACAGTTTATTTTATAATAAATTGTCAATATTTTAGGCAAAATTTTAAGATTTGTTGACAGTGCTATGTGAATGTCAGATTTGTTGACATTGCTACATGAATTATTTCAATCATTGAGAGAGTAAAGAAAACAGGCAGGAGTATTTAAAACTTGTTTGAGCATCTTTATAAACTTCTGTTCCTATCTTGAAAAATTTCAGTTTGTCCAACTCAAGTAAGCCCTCCTTTTAAAAGGTCCCTAGATGCAAAAAAAGATAAAAGTGTTAAATCTTTAAGAAAACTGATTTGTTTGAATAAGTAAATTTAACTTGAATTCTCAATACTCCAAAGGTTCTACTGTTGCAATTTTCTTTTGTGACAACCAGAAATTCTCTCATATAACGCTGCCTGCTAAAGTCAGAAGAGGTTTATTTTAAATGTCCTTGTAGTATTAGAAATGTGCGCTATTAATCATGAAAGTCAAGAAAAATGTCAGAAAAAATATGAAAGTGTTTGAGAAACTAGAAAGACTCAAAGTTTAAGTCCTGTGGTAGGTTACTGGTGTCTGAAAATTAAAGTACCCAATCCTTAGTAAGGTAAATTATTTTTTGGTACACATAAAAGTCTATAGTCAAAATTCAGTTTCTTTATGCTAAGTTAATTTTTTGATAGAAGAATATGTTGATCAGAAGGAGCTAGTATGATAGAAAAAAATCAATGAACTTGGGATCAGAAGACTTACAACTAAGTGTCAACTATACCTCTTACTCTGTGACCTTGTACAATTTAATCTCTCTGAGCCTTATTTTTGTCATTTACAAAGCAAAGATACTTCTACCTCCTAAGTTTGACAGCATATAGTACAGGAACTCATGTATTATTGTACCTAAATATAATCCAAGGAGGAATTAAAAAACAACATTAAAAATAGGTCTACTGGGAATTTCTCAGTTCAACCTCAACAGAAAGCATTCAGTCATTTTTCTTAGAGTTATTTCTTACTTATAACTGTAGAATTAGATGGAATAAAGTTTGGCTAGTGTTACTCTGGATGTAATGGTGCCGAGGTGGCTCTGAAATGCTTAAAACAGTGTGTTTCTCAGAAAGCACACAACAGTTTGTGTTTTTATTTTTCCCCAAACCTGAACAATATATGGATCACACTGAAAGAAAAATATTTCCAGGTGTTGACTTATTTTTATTTTAATGGCTAGTTAAGTACTCACAATCATAAAGCTAAGAATAAACTCATCCCCATAGCTCTTACACACCTATAAAATTGAAACATTTTTAGAAATAAAAACACATTTATGTAAGCGATAAAATTCAAATTCACAATATTAATTTCATATGAAAGATGTTTTTCAACAAATCTCTCCTCACAATATGAGCATGGTAATGACTATTGCTATTGTGCGAATTCTTTCAAGAATTCAACATACCTATACCACCTTGTGTCTTGGGGTAACTCAATTTAAGAGATACTGCTTTAAATTGTTGCTACATTTTTGGAACCCAACTGTTGTGTTACACACTACCACAGGTGACTGTTTCCCTGGAATCATCCATGATCTTTTCTAGGAAATTTTCTAAATGGACAGATGTAATAGGGATGCTTTTAAGAATTCCTCACCACACTGATATTCCTGAAGCATCTATAAGCTACAGCTTCCTGTGCACAAAAGCCTGTGATTTTGGGTCTTGCATGCAGTATGTTAGACATATCATATATAATCAGTGTTTCCTCTAATCCATCCTGTTAAAGCGAACTGAATATATCCTGAGGAAGACTCTGTATTTCTATATTTGAGTCCTTGAGGACGAACTACAACCTAACTTAATAGGTAGACAAAATTGAAAAGCTAACGTAGGAGTATGCACCTGTAACCATAGCTAAGTTTTGGCCAATCCCAGCGGCCATAATTCAAATATTCATACCTTGCTGAGTGTTCAAATTGTGTTCAAATAAGGCAAATGCTGAGCTGTAACCAATCCATCCGTTCTGTACCTCACTACGGATTTCTGTAGGTCATTTCCCTTCTTTTCCTGTATAAATCTTCTTCCACCACATGGCTGCACTGGAGTTTCTGTGAATCTGCTGTGATTCTGGGGGCTGCCTGATTGGCGAATCATTCATTGCTTAAACTCCTTTGAATTCAATTCAGCTGAAGTTTTTTCTTTTATCAATCCTCACATTCTGCTGGGTAACTCCTCCTTTAGACCATATCTGATTCATGTTTATGCCTGAAACACAAACGAGAAAAACTTACTAGCTATTCTTTAATACATCCCATGACATTCTGATTTTCCAGGTTTGCTTACTCTTCTCTATTTGAAACACTTATCATACCACATCATCTTCCAAGACTTCATTTGAGTCTTATGACATGCCTTGTCATCATCTTCCACACCACAGATATTTCCTGAATTGCTGATTATATAATAATTATGAATCTATCACACTCTTAATACTTCTCTTCCCCTACTCCTTCACTTCATCTCTATCTGTCAATAACTTGAAGAAAAACAATACAAATACTCATCTTTCAACCCTGTATTGCTCCAGTTAATAAAGTAATTACTCAAATTAAGCAACTTTTCATATTTATACATAAAAAGACTTTGTTTTAGAATGATTTAACATTCTTTAAATAAAATGAACTTTTCCTTAAGAATTTAAACTGAGATAAATATAAAGCAGGCAAGTTGCTCTATAAGACACTTGGAAATGTGTTGTGTTGTACTACACTGGAGAAAGAGTTGTGATTCTCAAGCCAAATTTGTCAAGGATGAGGAAAGGTCTCCCTACATAGGTACAATATAAAATCTCTTTCTTCCAGTAGAGGCTGTAGATCAGTGGGTTTTTTTATTTTATTTTTTTCTGTTTTCTGTTGGCCATCACAAAAAAGAAATAGTTTTGCTTGCTGCCTAATGACACTGCAATTTTATAGATATGTGGGCAACCGAAGTCTACACAGTAGGATACAAAATTGTGAGAATCAAGCTGATAAATTGTGAAGATCAAAAGCCAGAAAAATCAAGTGGGATCTACGAGAGAGATCTGATGGGTCTCAGATGATGTAGTTATGAAATATTATCTGTTTCTTTTTAAAAACAAAGAGTGAATACACAGTTTGACATTTATACTTCAAAACATTTTTGTTCTTTGTGTTTCCATTTTACTATTTTAACTCTATTTGTTGGTTGTAATGAGGAAGAGAAATGTCACTGAGGGAATATTGTTTTCTTAACACATTTTAGTCTAAATGCTTCTGTTCTGAAGCTAGATATTTGAGATAAAATATTGCCAGAATATTTCTTAAAGAGTCATCCAAGCATAGAAATTATGGATGACACTATTGTTAGCTTTGCATTCAGAATTTCTTTTCAGAACAGAGTCTCAGAAATGTGGATATACTAAAATTCCCTCCTAAAAGGGTAAATACTATTTCTTTTATTGACTAATTATCTTGATGGCAAACAATTTGTCTAATTGCAACATAAATAAAATAGGTTTTAAGTGCCCAAAGCTGAAAAAAAAAATCTTTAAAAAACTGTATATGATTATTCAATCATAATATCTAACTTAGTGAGCAATCAATTTTTGGAATTTAGGGGATCCGTGGGCACTATATATAAAATGTATTGCTACTGTAAATGCTTATTAGTACTAGCTTAAGTGAAAGCCTGTGTCTGAGGTACAGGACCCTTTATAAAATAGTAGAGACTTAGTTTGAGTCTCTGATGAGAAATATAAATATTCTTGTACCATCAAAGTCATTTTATGTTGTAAATAATAGAAGCTTGTTGGCACTGACTTAGTTGAAGGAGACTGAATATGAGGATATTGGCTGAATCATGAATCTCAAGGTGCAATAATACAGCTAAGCTTCAAGTCCTAGAAAGAGAAATTGAAATGCCCACTAAACTTTCCACGTTGTCCTCCTACTCTTATTTCTATGCTTGGTTCATATATTATTTTAATTCTAGCTGTATACAGATCATTTCTACTTTTTAAGACACAACATAAAATATGGTCACAAGCTACCCCCAAATATACAGGTGACTGGTCCATCTACCTAAAATGAGACTACAATTTAGACTGAATTCCAAATTCACAAAAATCTGTTTAGCTACCTACTTATTCTTGGCCAGGGGGACAGCTCATGTTGTGTGGATCTACTTGTAGCTCACCCCTTGGAAAGACAATGAGAAAAGGCTTCAAACAGAGGGAAGCTGTTGAGAGTTGTAAAGAAATGTAATAGTTGCTGAATATAATATGCCACTTTGGTGAAAATTCTGGTTGCTGAGAGAGGTGGAATGAGTACTGCGCTATGGCATATAACAGCTTCACCATCCCAGAGGAAGCAACTAAGCATGCTATTGTACAAATCCATAAAACTGTGTGCAGTGTTGGGAATTACCATTCATTGACCTCCTTGTAGCTCCATTGTACTCTTACAGCAGTGCTATGAAGTCAGTATTAGTAAGTTTATAAGTAAAGAAAATAAAGTTCAAAATTTTGAGTTCTTTACCACTGCTAGTAAGTGAAAATAAAAAAAGAATGTACCCCTTTGTGTCTGATGCCAATACCTGTTCTTTATACTCTGCTGCTTAGCAGATATCAAGGTCAGATAGGGTTCAGTGAAGTGCTGGTACGGAAGGTCGATCCAGAAAGTCACAGTGGTGGGAGAGTCCGTAAAAAATGGTTGAGAAAGAGGAAGGAACCGAATTTTTTTTCTGTGTTTCCAGATCTGTATATTCTTGTATACCATTTAGCTAATGCTTATGAATAGAGAAAATGGAATCCAGACTCATGGACTAGACAGAATGTCAATCATAATCACAATGCTAATTAAAGGCAGAATCTGCCATTTGGTAAGCATCATTACTGGCCATTATATATGTCAAGTACCTGTTATAAATCAAGCCAGGGACTTCTCCTAGAGTGAGATTGTAGAATAAGGTAGGATACCTACAGAGTCTTGATTACTTAGTTTGATTTACAAGGATCTACACAGACCAGTTCCAAACAATATTTCTCACTGCATTTATCCATATTCTTCAAATAAACCATACTTGTATTTCAACCACAACAGATATCTCACCATTTTCTGAACGTATCATGTCCTTTTAATGGTTTAAACACAACCACGTCTTTAATTATCCCTCCCCACATCCACACTCAGAGCACCGTCCTATCCATTTCTGCTTTGAAAGTGTTTACTATCCTTTAAGATTCACGCCACTTCCTCTGTCAAGAGTTATCTGAAATTGCTTTCCCACCATTAGAGGTGAGTGTGACTCACAATACAATGTAATAATCTGTATAAATCTGTCAGTCCCTCTAAACTGTGAGCTCCTTGAGGAAAGGAAGAAAGCATTTACTTTTTCTCTATCCACTGGCAAGATCCAAATATTTATAAATTACCTAGCCAACACCATCAGAAACTTCTCTGTCACTCCTTAGTGTCCCGTCTATGAATTGAGCTATTTCAATGTGGTCATTTTGAAAGCCTGCATGACCTACAACAGTTCTTCATAATTTCAGTGTTTGATCCACAGCCAATCACATGTAGTTTGCCTTTCTCTGAAAAACTTATATCTGACTTATATCTGAAAATACGGTTAGTTTGAGTCATAGTATTCATGGGACTGAAAAACATTTTTCTTAGTATTACTGACCAGTTACTGTTATTTGTTTCATGTCTGTGTTAACTCCTACTTTTATTATATTAGCTACTTTGCTTACAACTAGATCAACCAATGATTCTGGATTTAAGGTACTTGTGTCTGTTTCCTGTAACACATTGTTTTCCAATTTATCCAATGGAGACTCAGTTCACTTGAAAATAGATGCAAGAAAGACTGGAATCACAATTTCAATGGAAATTAACAATTTTTGTTTTCTGACATCTCCAAAACACTGTAGCAGCTTCTTCCGAAGGTGACAGTATCGCTGCCTTGGTAGATCTTGCAGCATACATATTGTTGATCTTATCTTCACCGAGCACTTTTAACTGTGGTACGTTGGGCTTTTCTGAATCAAATGGAACTTGTTCTAATAGCATGAGGGCGGCATTCAAAACAATATTAGAAAATCGATATACATAAACATATATTAATTTTATTTAAAGAAAGAACAAAATAAACATCATTTATGTTTAATATATTCGTTGACACTGGTCTGAATTGACATGCAAATATCTTCATTTCATCTATTTATAACGGTCAAAGTATCCTTGATACCATAAATGTCTTGGCATAAAAATATTAAAGGGAAATAGCCCACAAATTGTAGTAATAGTAATAATGAAGCACAAATAAGAACAAAATGTCAGAACTGACACTTCTCCTCCCTATCAGAACCATCTTTAGATTTATCTGAGTCTGCAAAGAAATGGGGACCTGTTAATATTTTAATAATTAGTAAAAAGTGAAGGCTCTCTGACAGAATTATGCTATTGAGAGAATATTCCAAAGGTGGATGTTTGAAATGTTTTCATCACCATATGCTTCTCTTTTTGCCAAAACAATGTAAATGTGTTGCTTATAAAACTTCTGTTATTTGTGCACATTAAAAACAAATTTTTCTAGACATTTTTCATATTCCAAGCAAATGGTTTTAATGGTTTTAAAATATATTTGATAAACATAAAAATATGACTTCTAATTAGTATTATTTCCATTTGAGAATATAATCAGCTATTTGTTGATTGTCAATAACAACACAATTGACATAATTGGTATTTGGGATTGAAAAATGTATACCATGATATGCTTCCTCTATATGGATTCATGTATCTCTATGAGATTTGTTTCAGATATGTCAGCATTAAAACAAACCTTTAACATCCTATTCAATAAATGGTACTGAAAAAATTAGCCATATGCAAAAGAATGAAACTGGATCCCTGCCTCTCACCATATACAAAAATGAACTCAAGACGGATTAGAGACTTAGATTTTTGAGGAACCTCCAAACTCTTCTCTGTAGACCTCAAACTATAAAGATCCTAGAAGAAAACCCAGGAAAAACTTTTCTGGACATTGGCCTAGGTAAAGAATTTATGACTAAGACCTCAAAAGCAAACACAATAAAAACAAAAATAGACAAGCGGGACTTCATTAAATTACAAAGCTTTTGCACAGCAAAAGAAATAACAGAGTAAACAGACAACCTACAGAATGGAAGGAAATATTTACCAGCTATGCATCTCACAAAGGACTAATATCCAGAATCTACAAACGGCTCAAAGAACTCAACAAGAAAAGAAGAAATAACCCCATTAAAAGGTAGACGAAGGACATGAACAGACATTTCTCAAAAGGAGACATACAGGCAGCCAACAAACATATGAAAACATGTTCAATATCACTAATCATCAGCAAAATGCAAATTAAAACCACAATGAGATATCATCTCACCCCAGTCAGAATGCCTATTATTAAAAAGACAAGAAACAATGGATGTTGGCGAGGATGTGGAGAAAAGGGAATGCTTATGCACTGTTGGCAGGAATGTAAATTAGTACAACCTCTATGGAAAACAGCATGGAGATTTCTCAAATAACTAAAAATAGAACCACCATTTAACTCAGCAATCCCATTACTGGCTATCTACTCAAAAGAAAAAAAAAAACGCACCTGCACTCGTATGTTTATCATAGCACTGTTCACAATAGCAAAGTCATGAAATCAACATAGATGCCCATCAGTGGTAGACTGGATCAAGAAAATGTGATGTGTATGCACTATGGAATACTATGCAGCCATTAAAATGAATGAAATAATGTTTTTTGCAGCAACATGAACAAAGTTGAATGCCATTATGCTAAGTAAAATAACTCAGAAACAGAAAATCAAACACTACATGTTGTTCACTTATAAGTTAGAGGTAAACATTGGGTGCACATGGACATACAGAAGGGGACAATAGACACTGAGGACTACAAAAGGCAGAGGTTAGTTTTGAAAAATTACCTATTTGGTACAATGTTCACTTTTCGGGTGATGGCTACTCTAGGAGCCCACACATCACCACCCAAGCAATATATCCACGTATCAAACTTGCATATTACCCCCTCAATCTATAAAAATAATAAATGAATGAATAAATACAAATCTTTAGATTTGAGCTTTATACTAATCTTTTGAATTGCTGTATTATAGATAATTAAACAATGATTCAAAAAGTAATAATGAAGTCTATTTTCTCAATAATTTGTCTCATTAAGAAAATACAATTTTAATCTACTAATGATTTTTAAAGTGGTTTATTTCCTCTTTAGCTCACAAAGTATATTTTTACATGCTTAATAAGACTGCAACTTATTTGCTGTTAATGTATGCACTTTATCCGTAATTATACACACGTTGGTATTGGGAGTGTATGCAAAATTGTTTTAATTTTTAAGTGTATGTGAGCAAAAGAAAAGAATAAACATGGATACAACTGATATAAAGGCTTCAAATTTGTTCTTGTTGTTGTTATTATTGTTTTTTCTGAGACAGAGTCTCACTCTCTCACTCAGGCCGGAGTGCAGTGGTGTGATCTTGGCTCACTATTAGTAAGTGCTTAATCTCTCCATTCTTGAACCACTGCATACCTATTTAGTTATCCCTCCTTTTCCACCCCTCCAAGCATTCTACGTCCCTTGCATTATCCCACGCTCTCATGCCCACCCAATTCTCTGCTTCAATATTTCTGCATAACATAATTCCATTTGTTTTTGCTGTTCTCTTTATGTTCATTTTCTTTATTATATCAGAATCACGCTCAGCCTTCCAAAGCTAGCTCACTGCATCTCATAATGTCTTGTTAGGCATCCATAGAAATGTTTTTATGCATCTATTATAGCTCTGATCATACTTATAGTTATCCTTGTAAGCTTCCATAAATGGCTCTCTTCTCTTATGAGTTCCTCAAAGGCAAGGATCACATCTTACTCATCGGTTTTCCCAGTGTCTAGCATAGTGACTGTCATGGTATAAGCATCAATAAATGGGTCGTAGTGTCTTTCCTCACAGGAAAAGGGAAATTAAATAAATGATTACACTGTGGTTAGAAGAATGGACTAGTTTGAAATGCCACAAGTAGTTGCCTCCAGCTATCACTGTAATAATGTTTTGCTTACATACCACTTTTAATCTTTAGATTCTATACATATAAGTAAACCTTTACACGGGTTCTGGGAATTTATGTGATGGCAATTGGAAATATTCCAAGGATTTTATTGAAATAAGAGGCAGCACAATAAAGTGACCAGATGTTACACACTATGAACATGTACCGCTGGCATCTCATTTTAGTCTTAGCAAAAAAAAAAAGGAAATAATTTTTCAAAATTGCATGTGGGGTTCACATCCACGAAGCCCATTATTTTCCCACAGGTATCTGAAATAATAAGAATAGGGACAGCGTTTCTTCTACATTCCTAACATACATCTAAAACGGAATGAGACCACAGGGACACATTAGAAGTGCTCAATAGCTTTGTAGTTGGTTGTAATTTTTTTCCTCAACAAATAATCTCATTGCCAGCATTAAAATGCCTGCAACATATGAAGTGAGGGTTGAGCGTCAGCAATGAGGTTCAAATCTGAAACTTAGTTATATCTGTTGTCTGTTTTTAAATTTAATAAATATGGGATTTAATAAGATATGATATAGTAATTATATTTACTTAAAAAAGAGTACATTAGGAGACACTGGCTTAATGACAACTTATCCCGTTGTGAAAGATCACTGGGCTTGGGAGGAGCCAGACGTGGTTTAGAATGCTATATCAGTGCCTTAATAGCTGTTGCTGTAGAATTTTGGGAAAAGTACATAACCAAATCGCCCATAACACGTCTTTTTAATTTATTTTCTTATATAAGGGTAGTAATAAGTTCTCCAAAAGGTTATTGTGTTGATTGAGGTAACGGATGCATTATTGAGCACATAGAAGATGTTTAAAATTATAAACACAGTATTAAATATGATACTTTAGCTTGTAAATTATGAAGATAAACTTATCTAATAAAAATAAATTTTAATGATTCAAAATAAATGTCTACATTCTAATAAAAATAAGGCTCATGGTAGATTATATTCCCATCCCCAATTCTTCATTCCTCACTTATCCACTTCCTTAACTATTTGTGAAATTTTGCAATATGCTTTCATAATGGGTAGGACTTCTTTCCCATCTCTTGACTCTAACCTTGGCCATGTGACTTTTCTAAGCCAATAGAATAAAGTGAAACTGATGAGATGATGATATGGCTGTTCGGAACCCAGGCTTTATGCACATTTTTATGAACTCTCACACCATGGCAATCACCGTGAGAAAGATATGCCTAGGCTCACGTTTTAGTCTCAGGAGCATAATGAGACATACTTCAAGGAAATTCACCTGTAGCTGAGCTCAGCCTAGACCAAGTGATTTCTTGCCAAACCACAAACTGATAAGATATAGTAATGATAGTTGCATAGACACTGAATTTTGGTAGTTTAAATGGCTAAACTGACAAAGTCACAATAGTTGAGAAAGGGTAACCTATATGGTATTTCCAGAGAAGCTTGATAGAAGATTGCATGTAGTCCCAGTCTAATAAAACATAGACTTGTCCCTGAAATCCTCACAACTGTAGCTAATTACTTAATTATTATACATTCTGGACCTTCCTTGCTATAATTTAATTTTGTCACATCGTTAATGTGAATATATTTATCATAATTTATAATAAGTTAACATTTATTAGGGTTAGGAGTCAGGAACATGGAAAGGCAACAACTCTAACTGAACAGGTGGAGTATATAGACTTAGGGAGTTCAAAAGACAAAAAATAACTGCCAAAAACAGATTTTCCATTTTTCCAAGTGATTCTGTCAGAATTCTGTCAATGAAAAATACATTTTTATTGATATCTTTCTTTTACTGACCACGAGGGTAATTCCTTTCTATTGCAGAACAACTTGGAAAACACGTAAAAGGTATGAATAGCAGTAATGAAGTAATACCATAATACAGGTGACATAATGCGGATACAATGTTTGATAAAATTTAGATGTGGATCTTTCCACACATTTATCTGTATTTATACTTAGGTTTTAGGATGGGGTCAACAATTTTGTGCCATTTTCTTATAAATGATTTCAAATAATGCATCATGAATGTTTTATAAAAACATTAGCCTAATAATTGTGAAACATGGTTTTATGTGCTGTTTCATTCTATCATACAATATTTTTCTGATTGATTTCTGACTTTTTTAGCATTTTAAATATTTTAAAAGTTTTCTGTTTTCTACTTTCAGATCTACTGAAATATTCCATTTTGAATAGTGTTTTCTTTGTCTTAGATTTTGTTCCATAATTTTTTTCATTAAGAACATACATGTATTATCATATTTAATCCACTCAAAACCCTCAGAAGGCAGTATTTATTTTTATCATGAATTTACAGATAAAGAATGAAGCTTAGAGAAGTTAAATAAGTTGTTTAATGCTATGAACCAAGTCCATAGTCTGATCCTAGGGTTATACTGTAACACGAAAGGATACTTACACCGCAAGACTAAAGAGGATCAGACCTGATATTCGACCTATGGCTGCATTCCATCCTGAACCACAGTGCCTGAAAACAGTGATTACAGGTTTCTATGATTCGGTGAGTTCACTGGGAGTTTCTTCTGCTTAGGCTCACCTGGGCTCAAACATGGAACTACAGACAGCTACTCTGGGGTGGTCTAGGATGCCCCCTCACAAGGATGCAGTTCCAACTGGAGTGGCAGGAACAGCTAGCATGGCTGGGCCTCTCCCTCCAGCTGGCCTTTCATTCTGGAATTGTTCTCAGCGTGGGGAGCTCAAGACTCCAAAAGGGCAAAGACAGAAACTGTGAAGCATCTTAGGACTCAGCCTAGGAAAGTGAGTAATGTCACATCAGAAACATTTCACTGATCAAAATAAGTTAAGAAACCAGCCAGCATCACTGCACAGGGAAATGAACTCAAACCCTGAAAGGAGAGAGACAAAAAGTCTCATCGCAAAATGGTGTTTTCACAGGAACACCTGACTCATTGGGAGTCATTGTTACCAAAGCGCACACAAAATCTACACAGTATTTTCATTCTAGTTTACGGGATATGTCTTTGTTGTTATTTGTAAAGTGAAACTTCACAGAGTTACATTGATAAAAGGTGGGGGCTCTCTGACAAACACCAAGACTTATTAAGAATTTTTGTACTTGTGTTAGCTGGATGGAGCACCTTTAACATCGCTGGCACAAGTGATATGTTTCACTTCTTTAGGCACATTGCTTGCTTAGAGTTGGAAGGAGCCCAGGTGGTTTGCTGACCCAATAGTGCTAGATTCCTGAGATACTTCAGAGCTGACTGCTTGGGAACATGGAATTGTTCATTTATGTGTACCCATTCTGGGTCAAGAGACTGCTGATTGCTTGGGAACACTGAGAGATTCCTTTATGTGTGCCCATTCTGGGTCAAGAGAGACCACTTGTCCTGTGAACCATCTGGTCCAATCTCTCCCTGTTCTCTGTGACCTTCATGGGTAGAGAGGAACAAAGCAACTAAGGCTCCTGTCATTAACCACAATTGTCAGGTTTCCTTTTATTGACAAATTTGGAGTTGGAATGGTTTTGAGGAGAAGAGACTGAGCTACCTGACTCAAACCTTGCAGCAACTTCCTGGCTGCTCTGAGATATCTTCTCCCTGCAGCCTGCATCAGAGGGTAGGTTTGAAAACAGAGACTTAAGGGAATGGGAAGGAAAAGAACAAAAAGACAATCAGGAATGAGTAGTAAGAATAATCGGCTGCCATGCTGATCATAGGACTTAGGAGAACACAGGAGGTGAAGGGTATCACACATGCCTTCGTCCCCCACCCCAGCCTACACCACTGCCAGCCTTGCCCCTGCTCTGTCCCCCTCGGCAGGATGCCAAGAGACAGAGGGTGGCAAAAATCCAATGCGTTATTCTTTTCCGACCTCCTCCCCACTCTCACCAGATGCCTCCGAAGATCAACTGGAAGGTGGGAGGGATCAAGAATGACTGCCGTCACCATGGAAACTCCTTGATGGCGAGATTACTTTGAGAACCAGGAGGGGATGAGATAAGCACCAGAGGAACACTGGGCAGTCAGGGCCCAGAATCCACCAACCCTTTCTTCCAGATAACTCCTTTGTTCTCTGGTCTGGTCTCCCTCTTGCTCCTATAGGGGCCCTTTCTGACTCTTCACCTGTTTTGATTCTTCCAGTGGTGCCCTTCCCGGGTCTTGGAGGAAAGGGCCCAAGGCCCACTCCGGGCTGCCCCAGGATGGCCACTTCTCACTGCAGCCCAGACACCCTGGTCTATAAGACACACTATCCTTGCCACTGAGAAGGAAGGGACGTCAACACTTTTGAGCCAAGCCCTGTGTTCCCTGCATCCTGCAAGGAAGAAAAATAAAGACCTGACTATTTTTCACAGGTGCAACAGGTGACTAAAGACAGAAAGAGAGTGTTGTGGTTTTCACTTCATCTTGTTGAGAAGCCAGGGCCTGAAGTCCAGAGATCCCCATTCACATGCACCCTCTTGTGTGGGAAGGGGAGGAACTCTTACCTCCCTCTCTGCCATGTTCTTCTCTCGTTGCCCATTTGTGTACTATCCTCCCTGTCCCCTACCTGACTGCATGTGCCTTGAATGCAAAGGTCTTACTGCTCATCAGCTTTACATCTGCATCACAGTCACAATTCCTGCACCTTACATGCCTGGATCAAATTCTTGTGAATGAGCAAAAGGACCTATAAAGGTCACCAATGCCCTGCTTGTCTCAATCCTAGCTGGACACTAGGCTATAATGCTCCTTATAAATGTGAAAGAAGCTGTGTGGGCTTTTTGCAGTGTATAAACAGACTGGCCTATTATCCATGCCTTTTTCTAAGAAAGATCTTCTATAGTTACACGAAAAATGCAAATAAAGCCTGTGGGGATTATCAAGCCCTCCAAATATCTGGATTGTCTCTGGAGGAAACTGTTCCTGTAGGCCCAAAGTGAAGGGCTTATGTATTATGCATGGCCCTTCAGAGAAACAGAAATGAAAGAGAAATATTTATTATAAGGAATTAAATCACATCATTATGGAGGCTGAGAAGTCTCAATATCTGCAGTTTATCAGCTGGACAGACAGGAAAGCCTATTTGTAGTTCCAGCTGGAGTATGAAGGCCTGCAAACAAGGAGAGCCCATGGTGCATGTTCCAGCCCAAAAGGTGGAAGGCAGGAGACCCAAGAAGAAGTGATGTTTCAATTGATGTCCAAAGGCCAGAAAAGAGTAGTGTCTCAGCTCACAGCAGTCAGGCAGGAAGAGTTCCCATTTTTCAGCCTTTGTGTTCTATTCAGGCCTTCAATTGATTGAGTGAGGCCCACCCACATTAGGGAAGGAAATTTGCTTTACTCAGTCCACCTATTTTAATGTCATCCAGAAATACCCTCACAGGCATGCCCAATGAACAAGTGTTTTTCCACCCTGTGGCCCAGTTGGCACATAAAATGAACCATCAAATATTGTTAGATATGTTTAGCTTTATTCTGGAAAACTGCCACACAGTCTTTCAAAGCAAATATACTGACTCTTTGCCCCTATTTTCAAAGTATCAGGGTTTCAGTAGCATCACATCCCTATTGTGACCGGTCATTTCAACATTTTCAATTTTACCCACTCTCACTTGTGAGATTGTATCTCTTGAATTAAATGTGTATTTATAACCCACAAATGATCTTGACACTATTTCATAATATGATTGGCTGTTTAGGTGTCCATTTTAGGGAATTTCTATTCAAACTTTAACTTTTTTTTTTTTTTTTGGAGATGAAATCTTGCTCTGTTGCCTAGGCTAGAGTGCAGTGGCATTACCTCAGCTCACTGCAACCTTCACCTCCTAGGTTCAAATGGTTCTCGTGCCTCCTTCACCCGAGTTGCTGGGATTACAGGCGTGCACCCTCATGCCCAGCTAATTTTTTTGTATTCTCAGTGGAGACGGGGTTTCACCATGTTGGCCAGTCTGGCTTTCAACTCCTGGCCTCAAGCAGTCCGCCCGCCTCGGCCTCCCAAAGTGCTGGGATGACAGGTGTGAGCCACCACACCTGGCCTTTAATCTTAAGTGGATGGACTGTATTGATCTTTTTTGGTAATATTTCTGTGTATATTCATTATATAAATATTTTTAGGATTCATTAATTATAAATGACTGTTTCCATTTGTGGCATGGCTTTTCATTCTCCATGATATCTTTGTTAAATATTCTCATTTTAAAAATCAAGCTGCTATTTCATATTTGGTTTGTCTGTATTCCAAAGTCATTAAGTATTCTATAAGTTTTATCCTATAAAATGTATTGTTTTACCTTTCAAGTATTAATCTATTATATATATGAGATTGATTTTTTTGTGTATTATGTAAGGTTCAGATATATTCTTAAAGTACAGATATCCATGTGCTACAGCATCATTTATTAAAAATATCTGTATTTCATAAAAAATGCCAACAACAAAAATTTTCAGGCTAGATGGATTCACAGCCAAATTCAATCAGACATTCAAAGAGGAACTGGTACCAACCCTACTGAAACTATTTCAAAAGATTGAGAAAAAGAGAATCGTTACTAACTCATTCTATGAAGCCAGTATCACCTTGATACTGAAACAATGAAAGGACATAACAAAAAAAGGAAAAATAAAGACCGATATCCCCAATGAACAAAGATGCAAACATTCTCAACAAAATACTAGCAAATCAAATCCATCAACACATCCATCAAAAATATAATTCACCATGGTTGAATGGGTTTTATTCCAGGGATGCCAGGATGGTTCAACATATGCAAATCAATAAATGTGACTCATCACATAATTTTAAAAAAATCATATGATCATCTCAATAGATGCTGCCTGATTCATGAATCATTGTTTGTGCAAATAAACTCTGCTTAATTTAAAATAATGAAGAATGACAAGATCTTCATTTTGAAATTGTTTGCTAGTAATAGAAATAAAATTGATTTTTATATATTGCACTTACATGCACATATAATCTTTTATAAATTCATGTCTTCATTCTAGTTTTATTCTGATTCTTTTGAGTTTTAATTGCAAACAATTATGTGTTCTGTGAATTAAGACCGTCTTCTTTGTTTTCAATAACTCTCTCTTTTATTTATTTCTCTTACCTTATTTAATGGCTAGTACCGTGAGTAAAATATTGTATGCCAGTTGCAATGAATGGAAATCTTGTCTTCTACCTGGATTCTGAAAGTGTTTAGTATTTTGCCTTAGAGAATTAATGTGGCTGCAGATGTGTTTTTGTAGATATCTGTTATAGGTATAAATAGGTTCCTTTTTATTTCTTGTTTAATGTCAACTTTTCCGTGAAAGGGTTTTGAATGTTATTAAATGTTTTCATTCTTAAAGGGCATCTTGTATGCTTCATAGATTTTCTCTTATGACATTTGTACACACATTTTTGTGTGAAAATAACTTTCCAAAACACTTGTATAAATATCTAATATTAGCACTGTTAATTTGTTTGGTAAGTATATGGTTAATTTTGTAAAAAACAAACAAACAAAAAAAACTACCAAACTGCTTTACGAAAAGCTGTACAATTTTGTTTTCTCTTCTGCAATATGTGAAAGTTCTAGTTGTTTCTTTTGCATGTTCGGCAGCACTTGGAATTCTCCAATCTAGATGAAAAGTATAAATTCAGAGATCTAAGAAGCTCAACCAGACTCTAAGCACAAGAATCAGAAAGAAATAGCCTGTCTTCAAACTACACCAAGATACATCTTACTCATATTGCCCCAAATCAGTATTAATTAGCAAATTTTAAAGCAGTAGTGGGGTAAGTGGAACACATGTTATGTATGAAGGAACAGAAGAAAGTATGACAAAACTTTTCCCTCCATAAAAATGCCAGTGGGAAGACATTTAATTAATATCAGGAAAGAATTAAAAGGAAAAAACATCCTGTCAACCTAGAGTTCAATACTTAGCAAAAACCATATTTCTTTTTAGTTATACATGACCTTTAGTTTATTACCAGAAGGTCCACAATGTAAGAAATGTCAAAGGGACAGTAATTACATGAGCAAGAAATATAGATCTACATGGAGTAAAAATGTGCTTCAAAAATGAAAACATTAGTAAATATAATATTTGTTGTCATTTAAACATTTAAAGATAATTTGCTGTTTGAAGAAAAATAATAATGTATTGGGAGACTTTAGCATAAGTAAAATTAGGTGTGTAATAAAAGTATCATTCAGGCCAAAAGAGAAACTTAGAAACGTATTGTATTTTTTGAAAGATATTGTAAGTTTCTTATAGATGAAATGCTGTAATACCACTTGAAAATAAAAGATAGGTTAAAGAGGTATACTATAAATACTAAAGCAATAAAAAATAACAAAATGAAGATTTATAACTGGAAAACCATCAAAGGAGATACAATGGAAAATTCAAAAATATTTGGTGAATCTAATAGGTATTAGAAAGAGAAGAAAAAGAAAGATACCCAAAGGACTATTTAGACAAATTGAAAACAACAAGATGAAAGTCTTAAACTAAGCCTTATCAAATAATCACAAATTAAATGTAAATTACACTTTACCCCAATTAAAAGAAGAAATTGTCAGATTTTCCCAATTATGTGGCGTCACAGAAAACATGTTTAAATATGAAGTCAAAATATGCTGAAGTGAAAGGATCAAAAAAGGTACATTAACACTAAGTTATGCTGAAGTAGTCATATTCAATATTATACTAAGTGAATTTCAGAGCAAGGAATATTACTAGAGATAAAGAATATTAAGTCATAATGATAAAGAGTCTATTCTTCAAGATGACATAATCCTAAATGTTTAAGCACTTATAAAGAAAACATCAAAGTATTTGAAGCATTTTGTTGCAAATTTTCTTCTGCACACTGCTTTAGCTCTATCTCATGGATTTGTATAGGCTGTATGTTTATTTTTACTCAGAACAAATATTTAGAAATGTATTTAACTTACAGGTATTTGGAGATTTTTGAGATATTTGATTATTTATTGCTAGTTTAATTCTACTGTGCAACAAGAAAGATTATTTGAAATTTATATTATTTTAAATTTCTTAAGGATTTTTATGGCCCAGAATATCATGTCACTTAGTGAATGCTCTATGAGAACCTGAAAAAAATGTATATTCCATTCTTTCTTTTCCCTGTCTCTTCTTAGGGGCACAGAGTTGGTTGATGATTGGAGGGCTGGAGCTTGAGGCTGGATGTGTACCCCAGAAGGGTCTCTAAGATTCAAAACCTTTTCATACCAATGTCCCTAATTCCTCCATGTTATTGGCATTGGACTTGATCTCTCTTCATACATATTTTTGTATGCATAAGGTGTGCAAGGGTGGGTGTGCATGTGTGTGTGTGTGTGTGTGAGGGATAGGGTCTCAGAGTGAATGTATTTGTTTTTTCTACTTTGACCTTGTACACAGTGACCTTTCTAAATTTTTATTTTAATTGTTTTTCAATTGTTTATGTAGACAATCATGCTGTCTGAGTAGAGATATTCACATCTTCCTTTAAAGCATTTATTCATTTTATTTACATCTTCCTCTAAAACATTTATTCATTTTATTTATTTCCCTTGCCTTATTGTGCCAGCTAGAATCTGCAGTAAAATTTGGAATTGCACGTGGTGATAATGGACACCCTTGTTTTATCCTTGAGCTCAGGGAGATATGATTCAATATTTTACCAGGAGCATAACATCAGCTATGGTTGTTTTGTAGCTATTCATCATTAGCATGAAATGTTTCTTTGTATTTCTTGCTTACTAAAAATTTTTATCATGAAAAGATAGGGAATTTAGTAAAATGATTTTCTCTGCATTAATGTTGATTATTATATATTATATATATTTATAATTGTATTAATAGGATACCATCAGTTGTTTAAGATGTTGAATGTACCTTATATTTCTGCTATAAGCACTAATTAGTGGTGAACTTAATTCATCTGTTAATGTCTTGTTTAAGATTTCTGTATGTATTTTCATAAGCCCTATTTATTTGCTAAAATTTATTTGTCTGATCTTGTTTTCAAAATTATGTTAGTCTCACATGCTAGCTGGGATATGTTCCCTTTCATTTCTTTAAATAGTAGAGTGTGAATAAATTTGGCAATATATTTTCCTTCTTAAAAGTTTTGTGGAATCACTCTTAAAGGTATCTAAGTGTGGAATTCTCTTTATAGGAAAATTTTAAACTATGGCTTTAAATTGTACATAATGGACCTGGGTCATTTAGAATTTGTGTGTTATTGTATCAGTTTTAGTTAGCTGTATAAATTTGAATATTTTATATAATTTGTTAAATGTAGTGCAGTATAGTTGTCCAAATAATCCTTCTCCTATCATTTTGATATTCTTAAGTTCTGCAGCAATGTCTCCCATTTTGTTCATGATACCGGAATTGTGTATGTTTTTTCTTGATCAGTATTACATGTAATTATCACATCTCTTAACCTGCAAAATAAAACATTTTACTTGACAAGAAGCATTTTAAACAAAAACACAGTTTGAATGTCAACAATAGAAAAAGTTATATCATGCAACTTATGCATACAAATTTGGAGTGACTGTAATATTAGACAAAGTAGACTCCTAGACAAGGAGTGTTGCTAGAGCTAAAGGATGTTTTCTGTGTGTAAACCTATTTCTTTTTTTAATGTTTGTTTTAAGTTTGGGTGTACATGTGAGGGTTTGTTACATAGATAAACGTGTGTCAGAGGGGGTTGTTGTACATATTATTACATAAACCAGGCATTAAGCTCAGTAGCCAATAGTTACCTTTTCTGCTCCTCCTCATGTCCCAACCCTCTCCCCTGAAGCAGATCCCAGTGCTTCTTGTTTTCTTCTTTGTTTTCATAAGTTCTTGTCATTCAGCTCCAATTTATAAGTGAGAATAGTTTCTTTTGCTGTGCAGAAGTGCTTTAGTTTAATTAGATCCAATTTGTCGATTTTTGCTTTTGTTGCCATTGCTTTTGGTTTCTTTGTCGTGAAATCTTTGCCCATTCCTATGTCCAGGATGGTATTGCCTAGGTTGTCTTTCAGGGTTTTTATAGTTTTGGGTTGTACATCTAAGTCTTTAATTGGTCTTGAGTTTATCTTTGTATGTGGTATAAGAAAGGAGTCCAGTTTTAATTTTCTGCATATGGCTAGCTAGTTATTCCAGCATCATTTATTGAATAGTTTGTCTTTTCCCTACTGCTTGTTTTTGTCAGCTTTGTCAAAGATCAGATGGTCATAGATAAGAAGCCTTATTTCTGGGCTCTCTATTCTGTTCCATTGGTCTATATGCCTATTTTTGTACCAGCACCATGCTGTTTTGGTCACTTTAGCCTTATAGTATAGTTTGAAGTAGGGTAATGTGACTCTTCCAGCTTTCTTCTTTTTGCTAAGGATAGCGTTGGCTATTCTGGCTCTTTTTAGGTTCCAAATAAAATTATTTTTTTTTCTAGTTCTGTGAAGAATGTCATTGGTAGTGTGACAGGAATAGTATTGAATCTGTAAATGGCTTTGAGCAGTGTAACCATTTTAATGTTATGGATTCTTTCTATTCATGAGCATGAGATGTTTTTTTCCATTTCTTTGTGTCTTCTCTGATTTATTTGAGCAGTGTTTTGTATTCTCATTGTAGAGCTCTTTCACCTCCTTTGTTAGCTGTATTCCTAGGTATTTTATTCTCTGTGGCAATTGTGAATGGGATTACCTTTCTGATTTGGCTCGCTGTTTTGTTGTTGGTGATGTATAGGAATGCTAGCAATTTTTGTACATTAATTTTGTACCCTGAAACCTTGCTGAAGTTATTTATCAGCTGTAAGCAGCTTTGGCGCCGACACTATGGTGTTTTGTAGACATAGAATCATGTCATCTGCAAACAGAGGTAGTTTGACTTCCTCTCTTCTTGTTTGGATGCCTTTATTTCTCTATCTTGCCTGATTCCTCTGGCTAGGACTTCTAATACCATGTTGAATGGAAGTGGTGAGAATGGGCATCCTTGTCTTGTGCTGGTTTTCAAGGGGAATGCTTCCAGCTTTTTTTCATTCAGTATGATGTTGGCTGTGGGTTCGTCATAAATGGCTCTTATTATTTTTAGGTCTGTTCCTTCAATATCTAGCTTGTTGAGAGTGTTTAATATGAAGAGATGTTAAATTTTATCAAAAGCCTTTTCTACGTTTATTGAGATAATCATGTAGTTTTCATCTTTAATTCTGTTTATGTGATGAATCACATTTATTGATTTGTGTATGTAGAGCCAACTTTGCATCCCATGAATGAAGGCTGTTTGATTGTGGTGGATTAGCTTTTTGATGTGCTGCCAGATTCAGTTTTCCAGTATTTTGTTGAGAATTTTTGCACCAATGTCCATCAAGGATATTGGCCTGAAGTTTTCTTCTTTTGTTGTATCTCTGTCAGGTTTTGATATCAGGATGATGCTGGCCTCAGAATGAGTTAGGGAGGAGTCCCTTCTTTTCAATGTTTTGAAATAGTTTCAGTAGAAATGGTACCTGTTCTTCTTTGTGCCTCTTGTAGAATTCAGCTGTGAATCCTTCTGGCCCTGGTTTTTTTCTTTTTTTTTTTTTTTTTTAGGCTATTTATTATGACCTCAATTTCAGAGCTTGTTAGTCTGTGCAGAGTTTCAGTTGCTCCCTGGTTCAGTCTTGGGAGGATGTATGTGTCCAGAAATTTATACATGTCTTTTAGATTTTGTTAGTTTATGTGCGTAGAGGTGTTTATAATATTCTCTGATAATTGTTTGTATTACTGTGGGGTCAGCAGTAATATCCCCCTTATTATTTCTGATTGTGCTATTTAAACCTTCTCTCTTTTCTTTTTTATTAGTCTAGCTTGTGGTCTATTTTATTAGCTTTTTGAAAAACCAACTCCTGGATTCATTGATCTTTTGAATGTTTTTTTGGATCTCTATCTCCTTCAGGTCAGCTCTGATTTTTGTAATTTTTTGGTCTTCTGCCAGCTTTGGGATTTGTTTGCCTTGGTTCTCTAGTTCTTTTAGTTGTGATGTTAGATTGTTAACTTGACATCTTTCAGGCTTTTTGATGTGGGCATTTAGTGCTATAAATCCTGCCTTAGGTATGTCTCAGAGATTCTGGTATGTTGTATCTTTGTTCTCATTAGTTTTAAATAACCTCTTGATTTCTGCCTTAGTTTTATTATAAACGCACAAGTCATTCAGTCATTATTCAATTTCCATGTAATCGTATGTTTTTGAGTGAATTTCTTAGTCTTAAGTTCTAATTTGATTGCGCTGGGGTCCAAGAGACTGTTAGGATTTCAGTTCTTTTGCATTTTCTGAGTAGTGTTTTACTTCTGATTATGTGACCAATTTTAAAGTAAAAGTGCCATGTGGTGATGAAAAGAATGTATATTCTGATGTTTTGGGTGGAGAGTTCTGTAGATATCTATCAGGACCATTTAATTTAGAGCTGAGTTCAGGTCCTGAATATCTTTGTTAATTTTCTGTCTCAGTGATCTGTCTAATATTGTCAGTAGGGTGTTAAAGTCTCCCACTATTATTGTTTGGGGGTCTCAGTCACTTTGAAAGTCTCTAGAAACTTTATGAATCCGGGTGCTCCTGTGTGCGGTGCATATATATTTAGGATAGTTAGCTCTTCTTGTTGAATTGATCCCTTTACCATTATGTACTGTCCTCCTTTGTCTTTTTTTTCCTTGTTGGTTTAAAGTCTGTTTTGTGACAAACTAGGATTGCAATCCTTGCTTCTTTCTGTTTTCCATTTGCTTGGTACATTTTCCTCCATCCCTTTATTTTGAGCCTATGTATGTCATTGCATGTGAGATGGGTATCGTGCAGAGAGTGTACCAATGTGTCTTGGTTCTTTATCCAGCTTGCCACTCTGTGTGTCCTTTAACTGGCGCATTCAGCCCAGTTACATTTAAAGTTAGTATTGATATGTGTGGATTTGATCCTGTCGTCATGATGCTAGCTGGTTATTTTGTTGGCTTGTTTATGAGATTGCTTCATAGTGTCACTGTTCTGTGTAATAAAATGTCTTTTTGTGGTGGCTGGTAGTGTTTTTTTTTCTTTCAATATTTAGTGCTTACTTCAGGAGCTCTTGTAAGGCAAGTCTAGAGGTAACAACTTTTCTCAGCATTTGCTTGTCTGAAAAAGATCTTATTTCTCCTTCCCTTATGAAGCTTAGTTTGGCCAGGTATGAAACTCTGGGTTGGAATTGCTTTTTTTTTTTTCTTAAAGAATGTTAAATATGAGTCCCCAATCTCTTCTGGCTTGCAGGATTTCTGCTGAGAGGTCTGTTGTTAATCTGATGCCCTTTGTAGGTTACCTGGCCTTTCTTTATGGCCACCCTTAACATTTTTTCTTTCGTTTCAACCTTGGAGAATCTGTTGATTTTGCGTCTTGTGGATGATCTTCTCACAGAGTATCTTCTGGGGTTCTCTGCATTTCCTGAATTTGAATGTTGACCTGTCTAACAAGGTTGGGAAGTTCTCATGGATTATTAATTTTTAAGTCAAACACACAACATTGTTAATTGCATTGTATTAATTAAAATAACTATAAACACTTATTTAATAACTGTGTATCTTTAAAAATTTAGTGGTTGCCTTAAGGTTTGCTATGTGCATCTCTAATTGATCACCATCTACCTTCAAATAATACAGCATCACTTCATGTAATGTGTAAAAACTTCATTATCGTTTCAATTTCTATCTCTTCTCTTTTACTATTGTTGTCACACATTTTGCTCAGATATATGTTATAAACCTACAACATAATTGATACTACTTTTTGCTTTAGAAAGTCAATTTTCTTTTAGAGTCATTATAAATTAGAAGTTAAAAAACCAAAATCTTCTATATCTACTTTTATTTTAGCCATTTTTGGATATCTTCAATTTTTTGTGTGGATTCATGTTGCTGAATAGTATTATATTTTTTCAGCCTGGAACACTTTTTAAAAGGGGGTATTCTGGTTCAGCTCTGCTGGCAATGATACCTTAACTTTAGTTTGTCAGAAATCATGCGACCACATGTTTGAAAATTATTGTCACTGAATATAGACTTTTGGCTTGGCCGTTTATTTTTGTTCAGTACATTAAAGGTATTGCTGCATTGTCTTCTAGCTTACATAATTTCTGAGAAAACTTTGCTGTAATTCTTGTCTCTTTTTTCTTTTGGTACAGTAGAATTATTTTGTGCTTAAACAAGAGGGCTGTCTTAATGTTCTTACTTCATCCTCAGGTTTCAGTGTTCCCTCTACATCTGCACCATGGAGGAGGTCTCTTTCCATTGTCTTACCACTTACCCAGCAGTAAACTGTTGTTTCTTGTAATTTTGTGCTTGTAAGTCAGGTAGTGAAGTCCGGGAGAATCTCTTTTAGATGGCAAAGCCCCATTCTTTCACAGGCATTTATCATTCTCTGTGGTCTTTCTCTTCCACTGTCTTTCCACCTCAAACTCTACCTTTTATCTTTGGTGACTCTTGTAGAGCCAAGGGCTTCTTGCCCCATCACTGCAGCAGAACATACTTGTCTAGGCTCATGACTGATTTCTGGTAGTCTTCTAGGGACAGAGAGATTTTTTAAAATCTTTTTTTTAACCTTTCCCAGCTACAGTGATTCTTCACTCCTGCCCTTGGAGGAATTAGACTTACTGCCCCTACCGAGGATATTTACAGATGATATGTTTTTCTGTAGGGCATAAGGACTAGAGAGGAGCTTCATACTTTTTACACAACAATGGCATCTATACTCTTTCAGGCTTGTACCACCAAGAAAAGCTTTCTTCAATCTCCTGCTTTTTTCCCAATCTTTAACAACCAGGTGGAAGTTGGTGGAGAAGATCCTGTCTGTGGTAGCAGCCCTTTTGTATCCTAGGCTCACAGGAGTTCTGTACCTGCACACTAGCCTACACTCTTCTTTTAGCAGTGTGTTACAATCTTTAACTGACTTCTTCTTTCCTACTTGTATACACTTGATGCTTCTTTATTCTGCCAGTGGGTGAGCCAGTGTTCATGTCCTATCTCTGATTTCTTTTGTCTTTGCTTCATCTTTGATGTATTCAATAAATGTTATAATTTCATAGCTTCGTTACTGTAAGAATTTTTTTTGTTTTGCTTTGCTTGTTATCGTGATTTTCTTTGGGAAAAGTGACACTTTCTTTTCTTTTTAGATTCATGAATTATTAGGAAAGGAGAGGACCTCTAATTACACTTTGAGAAGATGCTTCTATCCCTCATTATGCTTTGAAATTGAAGAATTTAGATATATTTAAGTCTATTTCACTCTTTTTAACTGATATATGAATAAACTGTTCTCTTTATCAATGACCCCTCTTGGAGACCATTTGGTATTTCTACTTTTTGGTTATTAATAACAATGCTTCAATAAATGCCTTTGCACGTGTCTCCTTGTAAACATAGGTAAGGATTTCCCTGATGCAGCTAAAACCTAGAAGTAGTTTTACTGGGGAGAAAGGTTTCACATTTATATTATCAACATTTTAAGGTACTACCCATTTGCTATTCAAACTGGTTTGATTGGTTTACACTTCTGCCTATAATAAATGTTTATTATTTATTATTTATGATTACTGTTTATCCACCTACTGGCTGGCATGTGATGTCATCACACTTACAATTTTTGCAAACACAATGGATGTGAAATTGTATCTGAGTTGCTTAATTTGTGTTTTCCTGACTACTAGTAATGTTGAGCATCTTTTTACGTTTTTTATGTACTTATTTTTTACATTAAATAAATTTTGACAAAGAATTTGTGTCCGAATGCTAAGTGTTAGAAAATGAATTAAGTATTGGGAATAAAAAAAAAATCAAGAAAATGGATAATATCCCTGTCCTTACAGAGATTACATTGGCCATATATTTTCTTCTTATGGATCTTATCTGCATATGTATAGCCCATTTTTCTACCACATTGTTTATCTTTATAAAAAATGAGCTATAATAATTTTACATCGTGGATATTACTTTTGTGCATTATATCTATTATAAATATCTTCTTCCCCCTATAACTACTATTTTATTTAAAAATATTTTTTTATCCTGGAAATTATTTATTTAAATGCATTTAATTTTATCAATATTGTCATTCAAGTTTCGTGTCTCTTTCATCTAATTTAAGAAATTATTTACTATTTCATTGTAATAAACATATTCTTCTATTTTTTAATTATAAAACTTTACATAAAACTGTGATTTACACGTGTGTATGGTATGAGGGAGGTATTTTATTTTGTTACTCTCTATATACATTTTTCTCATTCACTTAGAAAATATTCAACCAGGATTTCTCTCTTCTCTCAGAAATACTTAAGAGAAAAATTATCTACCTTAATTTAGCTTATGGTCTGGAGTAGGAGACGGCCAATAAAAATAATATGTAATAAGATGTAGATAAGTGGTAAGTTCTATGAAAGTGATGCAAGGTAAGGAAGGTATAAAGTGAAGGTGAGTGGGCCCTACTTTATATAGAATAACTGTCTTTGAAATGATGACTTTTGAGAAATGACACAATAGACCTGAGGGAGTGATCCATGCAGATACTTGGGGAAATGCCTTGCAGGTTGAGATAGCAAAGAGTGCAAAATTCCCAAGGCAGGAGTTCCTAGGAGCATGAAGAATCCACAGTACCAGAATCAGAGTTAACTTGGGGAAGAGAATTAGAAATGTGATAAGAATGGGGGACGATATTGTGCAGGGATTTGTAAGCGATCATATGTTTGGCTTTTACTCTATAGTGTATAAAAAGGCATTAGGAGGGGATTGAACAGAGAATTGAAAGGACTTAACATTTTAACAGGATTGTAGGCAATAGGCTTCAGACTGTAAAAAAAGACAAAGGTGAAATCAGAGAGATCGGTTAAAATGTAGTTCTCTAGGGAGTAATCTAGAGGAGGGAGAATTATGGTTTGGATCAAGATAGTATCAGTAAGAATGAAGAGAATAATTCAGATTGGGTAAAGTCAGCAGTAAGGATAGTGAGAAGTGCCCAGATGCTGGATATATTGTGAAAATAGCACTTAGATAATTTGCTGTTGGATTAGATGTGAGATGAGAGTTAAGAGTCAAGGATGATTCCAAGGTGTTTTCATCTGAGCAATTGGGTGAATGACAGTGCCATATAATGAAATGGGGAAGACTGCAGAGGAGTGAGTATGGCAAGGGAAAAGATCAGGAAATACTTATTAGACATTCCAATGGTGATGACAAGTAAACAGCTATATATATATATATATATATATATAATCTAGAATTCAGGAAGGAGGCACAGGCCACAGAAAAATGGGAGTGTATGTTGCTTTCATTTTTATTTGTTTTTTTATATTATTGTGCTTTTTCACAATTTGATTTTGTTGGTCTTTTTCAATTAAATCTTATTCATTTTAGAAGCACAATTCAAATATTCTTCATTCTGTAAATCCTTCCTTGAGTTCCCTTAGCTGAGCTGATTATTATCCTCTGTTTCTCTATCCTTTTATATATTTCTTTATCCTAGTGCTATTATTTTTTTCTATCTCTCCTTTTCTGTCTCACAAGCCAGATAATGCTCTCATTGAAGGCAGGCAGTTTGCCTGATTTGTATTAGTACTTTCAACAACTCACACTCTCTCTCTCTCTCTCTCTCTCTCTCGTCTTCTCTCTCTCTCTCTCGTCCTCTCTCTCTCTCTGAATTGACACATAGTAGGTACTTAGTAAATATTTGTTGAAAGAGCTGTATATGCTGTCAGAGGATCAGAAAGAGGAGCCTACTTCTTATCTCTTCTTTGTCCTTTTAGTAACTTTCTTCATGTTTTGTACATGACAGAAACATTCCACTGGCTAGTTGGAAGAACATAATTGTGTTTGTTCTATTTTAATTAAATCTTGTTACAAAATATATGTAACGTAAATGGAGTTATCTCTTTTGCAAATGGATGATATAATGGGTTTGCATCCCATTAAGCTTTATAAAATGTTGTTACATCATACAATGTGACAAACAAGAACAGCTCATAGCTTAAAAACTGGAATCATTTGAATTGCCTTTATTCAGGATTATGGAATTTTTATCATAAGATCACAGTAGGCTAAGTGCTTTACCTTAGGGTAACTGAAATGTGATCCCCACTGTGGGAATTTGTGCCTCAAAGATTAGCATCTTTCCATTTGTGTACAACTGTGAATGACGATTCTTGTGTCTCTCTCTTTCAAAATACAGTTTTATGCTAAAATTTAAATGCTGCTTTTCAAGATAAATTTGTATAAACTTTCTGCTGGGATTCAGAATTTCTGGTGCTAGTCTCAGTATGGTTTGTGTAACTAAATGTAAACTACTCTTCAATGTGCTAATTTTGAAAAAGGACCATATTCTTAACAACATATCCTGCCTCAATCTTAGATTTAAAGTATCACTAATTTTTTACTCATTAAAGAGTTGAAGAGGAAATTCAACAACCTGGAAAAGTTATTCTGGGCACAAATGGATGTCAAAATATTAATATTCCTACATGACACTATAACAGTTCACATAAGATACTTGATTGTTGATTTTAGTTTAAACAGAAAGATCAATATTGATTTGAATACAGTAGGTCTTTCTCAATCATGATTGAAATAACCGAAAGATCCTCTGTGCTATATTGCCACTTTCTTACCTGTTTTCTATACCCACTTAAATTTGGCCTTTTTCCATTATTTCAGATGTGCCGCTTGTCTACCACCAACTCATACATTATCTCTAATAAGCAACTCTATCTCAAAGAATACGAACATTCTGAAAAACATTCTTAGTTATAATTCTCATGGTCCAGATATTTGTATGTGTTGTTGCATCCAAAAAAAAAAAACTCATCTAAAAAGAATCTTCACCAAATTATGGCCTAGCAGTGAGGCTGGCACTTTTGGATATTCTAGTTCAACGCCACAGTTTTTCCCTGTAGACAAGTTACACCAACATATGCAAACTGTGTACAGTGGGCATTAAGAAAATGGATAAAGCTAGAAATAAGACTTGGGTGGTTAGTTAACTACACTGTATCTTTTTTTTTTTTTTTTTTTTGAGATGGAGTCTCGCTCTGTTGCCCAGGCTGCAGTGCATTGGCGCGATCTCCGCTCACTGCAAGCTCCGCCTCCTGGGTTCATGCCATTCTCCTGCCTCAGCCTCCCGAGTAGCTGGGACTACAGACGCCCGCCACCACGCCCTGCTAATTTTTGGTATCTTTAGTAGAGACGGGGTTTCACTGTGTTAGCCAGGATGGTCTCGATCTCCTGATCTCCTGATCTCATGATCCGCCCACCTCGGCCCCCCAAAGTGCTGGGATTACAGGCGTGAGCCACCGTGCCCGGCCAATCCTTTTAAAGACAAAATGTAGCAACAACTAGATAATTTCTCTGATGATGCAATATTGGCAGTGCCATAGACAATAGAAATTATGACCAAAATTAAGTTCTCTAAAGCTTTCTGACATGCAAAACAAACCACAGTAATTTCATAATTTCCCCCCTTGGCAAACCACAAGGTAATAATTCTCAATTTTTTCCCTAAGAATTACTTGTGCAATTTAGTAAAATGCAGATTCCATGGCCTTTCATGGCCCTGAAAAATTTTCATTTTTAACAAACTACCGGTGTATGCACATATATCCACATAAATTGAGAAAAATAGTGACTTTCCTTAGAAGTCAACTGAAGAAAAATCACAACTGAAGTTAAATTGCCCTCAAAACCTGGTAGTTATTTGTATTTCTTGCTTTGCATACCTCCTAACTTACCTCATAATTAGGTATGAAAGAGGCACACAGAAAACCAATTGAGAGTGTTGATGGAATAGTAATTAAGAGTCTGACAAAAGGTAATCTTCCACAGATTAAGCCAAACCATTGCAAAATGTATTTCGTAGTTCACAAGAAAGGGTTCTGTGGGCAAACACCTTTGCAAAACACTGCTTCCCTTTCTTCCTATGGGGAATTTCCAATCACACTAAAAACTCTTAGTAGTTCTTCAGTAAAGAGAACTGTTTAGTTTTGGCCCAGCATCCCACATGATTATTTTATCACAGAACTATTTTTTTTCTCCCACAAAAACCTACAAAGATACAACTGAACAGATGTTTCTTGTGTATATGTGAAACTAAATCACTAATTATATTTCACATAGGAACACATAATCAAATATTTGAACCATGGATACACAAAAAATAAAAAGCAAGAAATTAAATCATACCACCACGGAAAATCACCTTTACTAAAAGGAAAACAAGAAGGAAGGAAAGAAGGAAGAGAAGAACACAAAACAAACAAAAAACAAATAACAAAATGACAGAAGTAAGTATTTACTTGTCAGTAACAACATTGATTGAAAATGAACTAAACTCTCCAATCAAAAGACATATAGTGACTGAATGGTTAAAAAACAAACAAAAGAAGATGCAATGTTCTGTTTACTACAGGATACACATTTCACCTACGAGGACAAACATGGTCTAAAAATAAAGGAATGGAGAAAAGATATTCCATGGCAAAAGAAACCCAAAAAGAGCAGGAGTAGCTATACTTACATCAGACAAAATAGACTTTAAGACAAAAACTGTAAGAGACAAAGAAGGTCATTATGTAATGAAAAAGGGGCCAACTCAGCAAGAGGATATAACAATTTTAAATATATATGCACTCAACACTGGAGCACTCTGATATATAAATAAAAGCAGAGCTAAAGAGGTAGGCCCCGATACGATAATAGCTGGAGACTCCAAACCCCACTTTCATCATTGAATAGATCTTCCAGGCAGAAAATCAACAAAGAAACATCAAACCTAATGTGCTCTATAAACCAAATGGACCTAATAGATACTTACAGAACACTTCATTCAAGAACTGCAGAATACACATTATTTTCCTTAGCACATAGATTATTCTCAAGGATAAACCACAGGTTAAGTCACAAAACAAGACTTCAAACTTTCAAAAAGTTGAAATAATATTAACTATCTTCTCTGACAAAAGGGAATAAAACTAGAAATCAACAAAAAGAGGGATTTGGGAAACTATTTAAACATATGGAAATTAGATATACTCCTGAAGGACCAGGCGGTGAATGAAAAAAAGCAAATTGAAAAAAATTCTTAAAAACATATAATGTAAGCACAACATACCAGAACCTATGGGATACAGTGAAAACAGTACTAAAAGAGAAATATGTAGCTATAAGGGCCTACATCAATAGATGAAAAAACTTTAAATAATCGAATTAGGCATATTGAAGAACAGGAAAAGGAAGAGCAAACCAAACCCAAAATTAGTAGAAGAAAAGAAATATTAAAGATGGCAGTAGAACAGAAAAACAAAACAAAAGATCGATGAAACAAAAAGTTGTTTTTTAAAAAAGATAAACAAAATTAATAAAATTTTAGGCAGACTAAGAAAAGACCAAAATACAAAAGAGATAAAAAGGTCACATTACAGCTGATACTGCAGAAATTCAAAGGATCATTAGTGGCTACTATGAGCACCTATCTGCCAGTGAATTGGAAAATCTGTAAGAAATGGGTAAAGTGCTAGACACATACAACCTACCATGATTAAATCATGAAGAAATTCCAAATCTGAACAGACCATTTACAAGTAAGAAGATTGAAGTCACAACAAAAAGCCACTCAGTAAAGAAAAGCCTAGGACCCAAAAGCACAAGTGACAAAACAATTAATTGGACTTTATCAAAATTAAATACTTTTGTACTATAAAAGACACCATCAATAAAGTGAAACTTACAGGATGGGAGAAAATATTCAGAAATCATACACCTTATTGTTTTAGATTAGATAAATAATACAACACAATCATATTGTATATAAATAAATGGGCAAAGTATGTGAATAAACATTTCTTCAAAGAAAACATACAAATGGCCAAGCACATGAAAAAGGTGCTGAAATTCATTAGCTATCAAGGAAATACAAATGAAAGCCACAATGAGATACCTACCACTTCACAACTACTAGGATGGCTATATTAAAACAGACATAATAATAAGTATCAGCACATTTGTGTTTGCCGGTGGTCATCTAGAATGGTGTAGCCACTTTGGAAAACAATTCCACAAAAAAAGTTAACCATAAAGTTATACAACTCAGGAATTCCATTCCTAGGCATATACTCAAAATAACTTAGAACATAGGTCCACACAAAAAAACCTGTATGCAAATGTTCATAGCAGTATTGCTCATGATAACCAGAAGACGGGACAACCCAATTGTCCATCAACAAATAAATACATAAACAACATGTGATATAGCCCCACGATGAAATATTATCAAAATAAAAAGAAAGTAAATATTGCCATGCACTACAATATAAATAAACATCAAAAACCTTATGTCCAATCAAGGAAGTCAGGTTCAAAAGGCTGCATATTGTATAATTTAATTTATCTGAAATGCCTATAATTTATATGAAATGTTCATAAAGACAAAAAGTAGATTAATAGTTGCCTGACTTGGGTATGGAAATGAAAGTTGTCTGCAAATAGGCATAAGGGATCTTATTGGGATGGTGAAAATTTTCTAAAAATTGAGATGATAGTTGAACAACTCAGCAAATTTACTAAAATTTACTGAAATACACTTAAAATGACTTCTACAAGATTTATGATTTCCTTTATAATGCTGTTCATACTGTCATACGTTCATTCAATTATTTAGTAGGGTTTTTTGGTCTATCTCCTTCTAATAGACTGCAAGCTACATAAAGAATCATGTCTGTCTTATTCACCACGGTATTGTCAACACTTTGCACAGTACCTAGCAAATAGTAGGTACTCAGCTAATATTTAGTGAATAAATTTTTTTCCCTGTGGAATTCTTTGTTATCATAAAAATTGGAAGTGACTTAAGTGGCTGACTATATGAAAAGACTAAAGAATTTATGGTAAGTGTCTAATATTAAATATTATGACATGCTTTCAAAATAATGTAGAGCTACATGTACTGCCATTGAAAAAAGCTAAGATTAAAGTTAAGTAAAAAACTGCATCACAAAATAGCATACTTAGTGTCAAGATTAAGATCATGAATTTGAATCCTGACTTTGCCATTTAGTATCTTATGATCTTGGACAAGTTACGTACCTGATTAGCACCCCAAAACAATATGCTGAAATGCAGGCTGCTAACCAAATATTTATTCCTCCTATTTTTATTAATGGTCACTTAATTCTGCTTGAAATATCTTTCTTCTCATCTACTTTCCTTGGTTACATACATTTGCTCTTTTATATCCAGATTAGGGTTCACTTTTTCTGGGAAGCCTTTTGGCCCATTCATATCCAGAATAGGTGAGGTATGCATCTACTATACCCTTGTAATACCCACTGTTGAATTATAACATAGGATTTATTCGAATGAATTAGGGTGGTGTCTTTATTTGTAAATTTTCCGCCCTTAAGTATCAGCTCCTTGTGGGAACGAGACTATTTCTAATTCACTTCTATATCAAGAGTGCCTATTAAAATGCCTGGTACAGTGTGATTGACTTAATTTTGGTGGATGTAATTCATTCATTCATTTGTCTATACATTAGTCACTTTTTCAAGAGAACATGTCTGGACAGTAAGTGGTAGTGTTTGGACCCAAACACATATCTTTTTATTTTATGTTTAAGGTTTTTTCCATTGTAACATTCTATAATATCTTACATTTTCTCTAGGATACCAAATCTCAAAAAGCACTTCTAAATATGGAATTATCTTATTTAATTATCACAAATGCTCTGGTAAATTATCAATAGTGTTCTCATTTACAGATGTGGTACATGGAGGTAAAATACTTTGCCCAAAGTAACAAAGTTAAAGTGGCAGTAGTGACAGAACTAAACCATGTTTCTCTCACTGCCTATTGATTTTCTTTCCACTCAATCATACTGTATGGATGAATTGATTAAGTTTTTTATTGGTTTAGAGATGAATAGCAATAACTTTACACTGATCCTATTTATTTATAGAGAGCTTCTAAGATGTCAATACAAACAACTTTAGGATTGTGGCAACTTTTTCTTCACTCCCATTATGTAAGCAGAGAAATGAGGCATCCCCTTTGAAAGATAAACTTGTCAAAACCCATTATTTTGTTACATTTTGTTAGTATTGTCATTTCTTTAATTACTATTGAAGTGGTACAGTTTTTATGTACTTATTGAACATTTTAAAATTTTATTCTTTTGTGACTCATATATATTTTTTATTTCCAACTTTTATTGTAGGTTCAAGGGGTACATGTGCAGGTTTGGTACATAGGTAAATTTTATCTTGCGGAGGTATAGTGTACAGATAATTTTGTCACCCTGCTAATCGGCATGATACCCGATAAGCAGTTTTTCCTCCTTCCACCCTCCACCCTTGAAAACCAAATACTGCATGTTCTCACTTCTAGTGAGAGCTAAACACTGAGGATCTGTGGACTCAAAGAAGGAAAAAATAGACACTGAGGCCATTTAAGTGGCTTTCAAGTGACCCTCTTTTGTCATTGAACTTCAAGTTGACAGATGTCATGTGAAAGTTATGATGAAATTATGCACTTCAATGATGGAGTGTGTAATTTAAAAAATTTATTTAGGAATCTTTAGTAGTTAACTTGCTGTTCGACCAACATTTTACAAATCAGGAATATTTTATCAAATATTACAGTCAAAGGTTTGAGTCCTACATTCCTCTTTATTTTGTCTTCTCCTCAAACATTTGCTAAAGAACAGATTTACTTTGACATGAAAATGTTTAATCTCAGCTAGTTAGTTTGAACAGTGATTTAATGACAGCTAGCCGGGTAAATAGGCTAGTTATGTATTATGAACATGAAGTCCTGTACTCTACATAATCATCTGGATACATCTTTAAATCATATAAATGGTAGATGATCATAGAAATACTGAGATTATCTGTGCCTGCTGCTTTTCAGAGACAGAGGCTTTAGATCAACGAAGATACTCAGATATACGAATAAACTTGGTTGAACACCACTGCCATTAGAAATACCCTAGTACTTGAGGAGACAATCTCCATTTCTCTGTAATTGTTTCTGGCCTAATTATTTTTTCTTGCTTAATATAAGAAGACTGTTAGATATAGTGGACTGGACATCAACTTAAGCTCAATTTCGAAAGGGCAGTTTTTCATTTTTAAGGCATAATTATCTATGGATAATTAGCTGCAGGTGGCAAAATAATAGACACAGTTCACTACACATGAAATTAGCCAACTGTTGGCTTTCTGGGCTAGTTTACAGAGAAATTGACCACTTGAAAGTTATTTAGTGAGTTCAAGTAGCAAATTACACATAATTATTTGATGATCTAATTATTCCACATGCAGTTAATTTTGAACTGACAATTGTGTGTGATTAATGGAATGGCTGTGTAAGCTCATTTATTATAAAGGTATCTTGTAAGCTTGCCTAGAACACTGAGGGGATAATGTAAGATCATGCAGATGTTACAAATCTTTCCAGACAGCCAGGAAGGTTTGGGAAATTAAAGAATCGGGGAACACATATTAAGCACCTACTCTGTTCCAGGCACCATTCTTGGCACTGGGAATACACAGAGAAACAAGATATAATCTTTGTTCTTTAGCCACTTTCACAGAGATCTGTATAAAATATGTCAACCATTATGTTGTAATAGTTATGAAATTAAGTGCTATAGGAATTCTGATAAAAGTGACAACTTATTTTAAATCTGTCTACACACTCCATTTCTACTTTTAGTCTAAGTTACTGTAATTACATGGCTAAATTTTTGCATGGCCAGCCACTCCTTAGTCATTTGGCTCTCTGCTCATATATTTTCAGGGATACCCTACTCATCCCTCATTTAAAAGACGTCACCATTCTAATCCTTGGTCATTTGTTCTATTGTTTTTATAGCTCACATTATTACCTGACATTATTTTATGTATTTATATTTGTATTAACTATCTCCACAGAAGTCATTTGCAACAAATTGAATGGAACTGGAGATGGTTATATTAAGTAAAATAAGCCAGGCACCGAAAGACAAACATTGCATGGTTTCACTTACTTGTGGGATCTAAGAATCAAAACAATTGAACTCATAGACATAGAGAATAGAAGGATGGTTACCATAGTCTGGGAAGTGTAGTGTGATGCTGGGGATGGGGAATGGTTAATGTGTACAAAAAAAATAGAAAGAATGAATAAAACCTACTATGATAGCACAGCAGCATGACTATAATCAATAATAAGTTAAAGAGTGTAATTGGATTGTTTGTAACTCAAAGGGTAAGTGCTTGAGGAGAAGGATACTCCATTTTTCCATGATGTGCTTATTTCACATTGCATACATGTATCAAAACATCTCATGTACCCCATAAACATATACACCTACTGTATACCTACAACAATAAAAATGTTAAATAATTGAAAAAAATTATTCCAACTGAAGAAGCATATTACAGCTGACTGAATGCAGAAATAGGAAAATCTAGTGTTTTCTATTTAGGCAGGCACCTAAGACTAGAAGTCCTCACTTCTAACTATTTTGAAATGTACAATACGTTGTTTTTAAGTATAGTCAACCTACTCTACTCTCGAACATTAGAGCTTATTTCTTTTATCTACCTGTATGTTTGTAGCCATTAACCAGTCAGTCTCTCTTTATCTCCCTCCACATACTCACATCCTCCCCTGCCTCTGGTAATTATCTTTCTAAAGTTTATAAGATAAACTTTTTCCTATTTTTTCTTATTAATGGCTTCACAAGGAACATATTTCAATTAAAACTTTTATTTCCTATTTGTGTAATTTCTTAACAAAAAGGGGCCATATCATGCCTCACTATTATGAATATACAAGATGAAATATGTAAAATTGCATAATGCACAGATGTATCAGTTAAAGAAGGCCACAGATCTCAGGGAGAATTCCATGATCTGTATCCCTGTATTCCATCCTGTATCAAACAAGATGATGAGCTGGTATTTCATGTAATGATTTTCAGTTTTAATCTTCTTAAGAGTTAAATATTGCTTCTTTCTACTTTACATTTTTTCTACTGTCATCTAATTTTTCTACTGAGTTTTAGCAAATTGAATGTGGGTAGTCCCAGATACTTGGTAGGCTGAGGTGGGAGGATCACTTGAGCCTGGGAGGTCAAGGCTGCAGTGGGCCATCATCACGACACTGCACTCCAGCCTGGGCAACAGAGTGAGACCCTGTCTCAAAAAAAAAAAAAGCCAGCAAACTACAAGTTTTATTTTAGACATGGGGGTACATGGGGGTACCCAGGTTTGTCACATGTGTATATGGTACCCAGGTAGTGAGCACAGTACCCAGTAGCTACTTTTTCAACCCAAGATTCCTGCCCCCTCCCCCTCTAGTAGGCCATAGTGTTTATTATTCCCATGTTTATGTTATGATCAATGTTTAGTTTCCACTTATAAGAGAGAACATCACCCAGCTCCATTCATGTTGCAGCAAAGGACATGGTTTTATTATTTTTTATGGCTGCATAGTCTTCCAGGGTATATATGCACATTTTATTTCTCCAATGTACCATTGATGGGCACCCAGGTTGATTCCATGTCTTTGCTATTGTGAATAGCATAGTGATTAACATATGAGTGAATGTATCTTTTTGATATAATAACCTGTTTTCCTTTCGGTATATGCCCAGTGAAAACCATTGTTTGGATCCAATATTTTTGTTTGTTTTTGCAAGCTGATGAATTCGTATTAATATCTCATGGCTAGAGTTCTGAAATAAAAGCTATAAAAGCTATAGGATCTTTGTGTGTGTGTGTGCGTGTGTGTGTGTGCGTGCATGTGCACGTGTACTAAAAAGGCTTTTATGATTTTTTGTTTTGTTTTCTTTCCTATGACCTTGTTCTTCTTGAGAAAATTGTTCTTTAATTGTTTTTAACAACCTGACATCCCTTAAAGAAAACAGAGAAGGCACCAGACTCATTTTTGGGGAGAATCCTTTTTTGCCTTATGGAACCCCAAGAGCATAAACAGACAAGTTTCCTCTCAGATCTTAAACTGCTTGCTTTTGTGTTGCGTTATCTGTTTTTTGTTTTTTTTTTCCCAACTAAAGTAGTTACTACAACAGAGGCTACTCCTGGATGTTTAAAATAAGAGAGAGTGTAGCTTAGACACTTAGAGAAATGTCTTATAAAAAAAAGAGGGAAGGGAGGGCACTGTGAAAGCATAGACTAGCCTCATCATGATTCTCTTTAAGGAGACCCAGAATACAGTGTGAGTTCTGTGCAGAGCTCAGAAGTCAAGTTAAACGATGGAGACTAAAATTAGAACTACCTATCTAAATAAAATTGATCTTCTTTTACAATCCTATGATAGATTTCTATAATTTTCTGTTTAACTTGGCAATTAAATCCATTTTAATTTTGTTCTAGCACACCAGACTTTCTCTCTGTACTTTGAGATGTAAATTTTGCTGTCTGATTTTTCACCTAAGAGTTGTTTCCTTTAATATGAAATTTTAGGGCTATCTAGCTGACAACTGCCTAGTGTAATGAGGCAGATTATCAAGAATTTGGAAGTTAAAAATAGAAAAAAAAGGTCTTATGAATGTAATATGTACTTCTATAGGCATGTATTTGTGTCATGTACATAATGTTTCACTGCTAAAATATATACAAAAGAGCTCTAATTAGTTTAAAGAAAAATAAAAGTGTTTAAATCAAATACTTTAACAGAAAAACAAGACTAAGTTAAATGCTTTTTTCAAGTTCACTTGACTTAAGTGAAATCTTTAATAAATAAACTGGCTTTAGAGTATTGGTAAAATAATATTAGAAATGTCTTAAGAATTGTTAGCATTTTTGTTTGCATTTATTAAGTGGTTTCATACTTATCCATGCAGATTACGATAAGGTGTCAAAATCTGCCATAAGCGTTATAAAATTATAAACCTAGCCCAAACAGAATGGTCTTTGCTTATGTAATTTTTGATAAACAAAATATTTTATATTGTTGGTTTAATGAAAACAGCTAAATCCTGGGTTATTGTTAAAAAAAAATCCTCATGTTTAACCATAAGCTTTCTTACTCATCAAAACACCTGAAATTCATAGGTTATAAAAAAAGGTTAACTTTAAGAGATGACAGTCACAAGTTTTATAAATAATCGAGGTAAATTATTAAATAATTAAGTAAATGTAGTTGAATAAATGTTTTTAAACAAACTTGTCATATAGGCTCTAAGGTAATTAATAGATAGTAATTAAGTGGGTAATTTTCAATTTAAAAATTATAGAAAAACATTTTCTTAAAATGTGTTCTTATTAAAAGGTAAATATTTTTGTCTAATTCAAAGTTTATTTAAAGATTATGTATAAAACAAGGTAAAAGGAGCTAGAAAATAAAAGATAAAAAGAAAGCTGTAGATATAAAGAGGCATTTTTGGTAAGGAAGGTAAAAAGAAAAGTAATTCTATGTGAGAAATAATCTTTTATGGTGAATTTTTGCCCTAAAATAAAATGACCGGGTTGTTCAAGAAGGAAAAATATTTAGGACAAGTGAGAAAGTCAAAACATGTTGCGAACAGTCTAAGTTGTAACAGGGTAGAAAAGAAATTTATAAAAATGTTATGTGATTGATTGGCTTTAATTTTTAAAAATTATAATAGCTTTTCAAAAATTGAACTTTGATATTACAAATACATGAATACAAAACTAAAGAATTAGTTAAAACAATATTTTATTAAAAATATTGACTTATTTTTAATGCAGGAAGTTTTTCAGTTCTAAATTGTATAATCTGTCTCTTTGAGATTCTTCACATTGATATTTCAGAAGCTCAGCTCTTTCTCTATTGAAAAGGCCTTGGATGATAACTCCTTCACCTTTTTTTTGGTTCCTATAAATTTTTAAATGAATTGTCTAAAGTAAGGGAGATAATATTTTCTGAAAGCAGGCAAATGAAAAATCTTTTGAACCTGCCTTTTTACTCTGCATGCCTATTATATCTATGTTTATATGTGTCATGTGGAAGTGATATTTCACTATTATGCTATATGAAAGAGCTAATCAACTGACTTAAAGAAAAAAGGTAAAGGCTTATCAGACTGTTAGAAGCTAGCTCAGATACCATTTAGTTCACATTACCTTGTTCTTCTTCTTTGGTAAAATTTTAAACTCAAAACTCTCTCTAGTAATTTCAAATCTTAAAGTCATGTTATGTTAAATTAAGTAATCTTTTTTTTCACTGAGAAATTGGGTTACTAAGTAAGTTAAAATAGTAGGAGTGTCAAAAGTGTTTTGGTAAAGTTATAAAACATAAAGATGTCAATTTTGCTTTAAAAATGTAGTTTTCTAGTAAAGAAACTATTTAAGAGTTGCTTTAAAATGAAGGGAAAATTATACAGATAAAACTAAATGGATTTTAAAAATTAGGCCACGGCATCAAGTTAGCTCTGAGAATTGTGGTTACCAAGAAGATAGTCAATATGGGGGAAGGGCAAAACCAAGTAACTATTAAAACCACAGAGTATAATGTAAAAGATTTGTTCCATTTTGTAGATTGGTATCATCAGCTTCTTGAGAAATCTTTACTATAATGGACTGTAAAGATAACCTCTTTAAAGACAAAATTCTTAATTTTAAATACTGGAGAATAAAATAGTTTGGGTTGGTGCAGAACCCGCAGCTCACTATTAAACAGTCACTGATGAGTATATGCGACCCAAATGCATGGGAGGTTATTCCTGAGAGAACAACTGGCCTAGTGGACCAGATAAACACCACTTTAATATCTGTTTGCCCTGAGAAGGGGACTGCCTGCCTCCTCCTATAAAATGCTAAGTGGAACACCCCAGATGAAGCAACTAATATGCTTCATATGCAAGCCATGTGTAACTGGCTTTATGATGACCATGATATTCTCCCACTGAATATGCCTGTAACCCAGGTCATGGTAAATTTTGGGGTTAAGGCGGCCCGTTTTACATGGGCACCCCTCCCATAGAATCATAGGACTGTCTGAGAAGACTTATCAAATTTGCTGTCTCTCATGGATCTTACAGATGCAACTTTCTGCTGGGCACCCAAACCCATTTTCACCAGAAAAGGTAAAATGGTCTGGGGAGAGAAAAAAATAAGTTCCTGGGACCAGAACATAAGAACATACAGGTTAATAGAATTATTAAATTTACGATGTTTAAACAGGCTTTATGTAAGGTAGTTTTAACCCCTCTACCTAAATGTCTTGTGAAAATGGGTATTTGACAAGGGGAGGTTTTTCATATCTAGTACTATAAAACTGAAGGCATGTAAATCTTCTCTTTGAGAAATGTTAATTGGACACTCTGTGAACTAGTAAGATTGCCTGAGCTCACAGACTATAGGGTAAAAGCTAGAGGGGTAGTGAGGATGAATCATCCACTTCATAGCCCTTTGTAGAGCATTTATTGGGGCTTATGGCAAAAGACTGCGAGCACTTCCCAGTAACAATTACTATACTAGAGAATCTTCACTTGAATGGCATTTACTGTCTTGCTATGGATTGTTAACTGAAGCTACCCTACACTAATGGAAATAATGGTGCCCATAAGAGTTCCATGATAAAAATGGTTTATATAGGATCTTGCTGCCTGGGGATACAAGGAGGAGATACCCATGACAGGAGGCCTTTTTTTTTCCCCCAGGACTGACTCTAACTATGTGAGGAGTTGCTAAATTCTACAACACCTAATAGCTCCTATCTAACAAGAGCTGCTTAACATGTAAACGGCAGTCCCAAGGTGAACAAATGTCTTGTTTGGAAGGCTGCTATTCTGGTTAAAGGGTCAAGAAAATCATTTTCTTTTCAGTTATTTGGGTGAAGTATGTTTTTGTAAACAAATTTACCTTTCTCTCTGAGTTCTCCAAAATTTGGATTGTGATTTTATGAAAATATAGTTGTTACCAGAAAGGGGACCCAATCCAGACCCCCAAGCGAGGGTTCTTGGATCTCACAAGGATTCAGGGCGAGTCCATAGAGCTATAAAGTAAAAGTAAGTTTGTTAAGAAAGGAATAAAAGAACGGCTACTCTATAGGCAGAGCAGCAGCTTGGGCTGCTGGACTAAGGATACTTATAAGAATTTCATGATTATATGCTAAACAAGGGGTGGATTATTCATGAGTTTTCTGAGAAAGGGGCGGGCAATTCCCAGAACTGAGGGTTCCTCCCATTTTTAGAGCATATAGCGTAACTTCCTGACACTGCCGTGGCATTTTGAAACTATCATGATGCTGATGGGAGTGTGTTTTAGCATGCTAATGCATTATAATTAGCATATAATGAGCAGTGAGGACCACCAGAGGTCACTTTCCTTACCATCTTGGTTTCGGTGGGATTTGGCCAGCTTCTTTACCACAATCTGTTTTATCAGCAAGGCCTTTATGACCTGTATCTTGTGCCGACCTCTTCTCTCATCTTGTGACTTAAAATGGCGAACCTCCTGGGAATGCAGCCCCGTAGGTCCCAGCCTTATTTTACCCAGCCCCTATTCAAGATGGAGTCGCTCTGGTTTAAACAACTCTGAAACAGTTATTTGCATAAGTTTAGTAAGAGTCTTTTAAAACAGAACAATTGGAGACACTGGTTATTTTCTCAAGATTTTGACTAAAATAGCATATTTTTAGGTAAAGTTCCAGCAAAGCCAAATTAAAAGGAGTTTATATGGCTAATAAATTCTTGCTGCATTTTATACAAATAATCAGGCCAAGTACGATAAGCCTATATTTATTTTGTACGCAAATTGTTCTTACTATAATTTCTCTTCAATAGGAATGGAGGGCTCAAAAGAGAGAGAAATTGTTTCAGTGAAAAAGTGTAATACTCGATACTAGATTACAGCCCTACCTTTTGTGTGTGTGTGTGTGTGTGTGTGTGTGTGTGTGTGTGTGTGTGTTTTTGAGTGCAGTTTGAATCATGAACTACTTCTTGGCTATATCATCCTCTAAAGAGTACCAGGTTATAATTTTTCTTTGTATCTTTAGTTGGTGCCCTGATGGAATGGGTTCCTTTTTCTGTTCTAACATGCAAATATAAAAATACTCTTTTCATTTTCAAAGTATTAATGTTATTTATTTCTTCTTGTTTTACTTCCAAGGAAACCAAAGTCATGGTATTCTGAAGCCCAGATATGCAGATATTTCTCATTTAGCATCCCACAGGGACTGACCTGTTTTTTTGCTTCAAAGGCCTTGTTCATAAAACTATACAAACACCCTTCCTCTATGCCCAGGGACTGTTTAAGAAGAGGTGGGCATTTGCGATTGTAAGGGCTGATTTTGAGGGATAGAGTTAGGTTAAAGTCAGACCCTCTAAATCAAGGAGGGGTACAAAGATGCTTTGCCTTTGAAGCTATTATCTGTCACTTTTGCATCCATCCCAACCATAAATAATTTTCTGCATCCTGTAGAATGAAAATAAAATACTTACTGACAGGATAAAGATAACTTGTATGAAAAAAAACCAAAACTCCTGGGTATAATACTTTCAGTTATGAGTTGTAAAGACAGATATATTTTTTAAAAAATTATTTTTTAGAACAACGCTTATGTTTTGTAAAGCTAATTGCTATGTAAGTCTGTAACTACAACCAAGCTTATGCATAGAATTATGCAAGCTCAATGCGTAGAATTTATAGATAAGTCACTTTTTGCCTTTGGTTTTTATTTGTTGGTTTTTTACTTAAAATAATAATAATTTTAATGGGTAATGAATGCCTGTCCACATCCATTCTTATCTGACCTAGAGCATTTAATTGGCTGTACGTCTTTTGACTTTTAAGTCCCTCGGCCATACAGAGTCCCACCGAGGGACAGAATGGACACGGGGCAGGCAGCCATGCCACCCCAGCAATGCTATAACACTGTAATACCTAATCTTGTTAGACTCTCCCTTAGCTACCTAACTTTGTTTTAATATGTTAGACTCTCCCTTAGCTGAGAAAACCGGAGGGACTCCATTTGGCTCCTTCATTTGCAAGACATCAAGGACTCCTTACCCACCCCCTTCCTCAAGGAGTTAACTTGTGTAAGCTGACTCTCAGCATATCAAAGAGTCGAATTCACTGATAAGGTACTGAGGCAAGCTGGTGTCCGCAGTTCCCAACAATTTACTCAAAGATGGTACCATAAAGCCCCCGCATTTGTCCAGTAGATAACGCCCAGAGCCCCCTCACCTATCACTTTGTGGTGAATTTGAAGCCCCTGCACCTGGAACTGTTTGTTTTCCTGTCTTTTGAACTTTTTTGTCCGTTTCTCTTCTGTAAAGTTGCTACAGCTAGAATCCCCCTCCCCTCTCTAAACCAAAGTATAAAAGAAAATCTGACCCCCTCTTCGGGGCCGAGAATTTCGAGTGCCAGCCATCTCTCGGTTGCCGGCAAATAAAGGACTCCTAAATTTGTCTCAAAGTGTGGCATTTCTCTCTAACTCGCTCGGGTACAACAAGACAAGATAGAGATTTGCTGTCTGTGGATGTTGCCTCTGGCAAATCTTGGCCAGAAGGGAGAGAATGTAAACCAAAAATAAAATTCTAAGGCCCCCCCAACTATCTGAATGGACTTCCTCATAGACCAGGGCATGCTAAAATTTAATCCGAAAGACTGGTTCAGACCATGACAGGAAGTAGGGGACCAACATGTCTCATTATAACTCTCTGGCATTAACATCAACAGAGACTTAAAGTGTGATAAACATTTACAATCTGTTTCCTCTGAAGCCTGCTACCTGGAGGCTTCATCTGCATGCTAAAACTTTGGTCTCCACAACCTCTCATTGAAACCCAGATGTTTTTTTCTATTGATAATAACTCTTTCAATCAATTGCCATTTGAAAAATTTTTAAATCTACCTGTAACCAGCAGCTCCTGCTTCAAGTTGACCCACCTATCTAGACCAAACCGACGTGTATCTTAAATGTATTTGATTGGTGTCTCATGCCTCCCTACAAGCCACACACCAACCACCTTGGGCACATGTTCTCAGGATCTCCTGAGGGCTGTGTCACAGGCCATGGTCACCTATATTTTGGCTCGGAATAAATCTCTTCAAATATTTTACAGTTTGACTCTCTTCATCAACAGCCACTTGTATGTCTTTTTTTTTGAGGAGTGTCTGTTCATGTTCTTCACTCATTTTTTTAACAGGGTTGTTTCTTACTTGATTTGCTTAAGTTTCTTAGATATTGTGAATAGTAAATCTTTGTCAGATGGCATGGTTTGTGAGTATTCTCTCCCATTCTGTAGGTTATCTGTTCACTTTGTCGATAGTTTCTTTTGCTGTGCAGAAGGTCTTTAGTTTAGCTAGGTTCCAGTTGTCCATTTGTTGTTGTTGTTGCAATTGTTTTTAAGGAGATAGCCAAAAATCAGTTGCCAAGGCCATTGTTGGGAAGGTTATTTCCTAGGTTTTCTTCTAGGATTTTTACAGTTTGAGGTGTTACATTTAAAAATTCTAGTCTTTGAGTTAATTTTTGTATATGATGAAAGGTAAGGGTCTAGTTTTATTCCACTGAATATGACTTGCTAGTTATCTCAGCACCATGTATTGCATACAGAGTCCTTTCCCCATTGCTTGATTTTGTCAGCTTTGTCAAAGATCAGATAGTTACAGGTATGTGGCTTTAATTCTGAGGTGTTTTTGTTTGTTGGTTTTTTTAAGACGGAGTCTCCCTCTGTTGCCCAGGCTGGAGTGCAGTGGTGCGATCTCAGCTCACTGCAATCTCCACCTCCCAGGTTCAAGCGATTGTTCTACCTCAGCCTCCAGAGTAGCTGGGACTACAGGCGCATGTTACCACACCTGGCTAATTTTGTATTTTTACTAGAGACAGGGTTTCACCATATTGACCAGGCTGGTCTCGAACTCCTGACCTCGTGATCTGCCTGTCTCGGCCTCCCAAAGTGCTGGGATTACAGGGATGAGCCACCGTGCCCAGCCATTTCTGAGTTTTCTATTCTGCTCCATTGGTCTGTGTATCTTTTTTGTATCAGTACCATGCTGTTTTGGTTACGGTAACCTTATAGAATAGTTTGAAGTTAGGTAGTGTGATGCCTCCAGCTTTTATTTCTATTTGCTTAGGATTACTTTGGCTATTTGGGCTCTTTTTGGGTTCCAAGTAAATTTTAGAGTAGTTTTTATTTTTATATTTCTGCGAAGAATCATGTAGGTAGTTTAATAAGAATAGTGTCAAATCTGTAAATTGCTCTGGGCAGTATGGCCATTTTAACAATATTGATTCTTCCATTCCATAAGAATAGAATGTTTTTTCATTTATTTGTGTTATCTCTGATTTCTTTGAGCAGTATTTTATAGTTCTCCTTTTAGATGCCTTTAACTTTCTCGGTTAGCTCTATTCCTAGGTATTTAGTTTTCTCTGCAGCTATCATACATGTTATCGTGTTCTTTATTTGACTCTCAGCCTGTATGATGTTGATGTATGTAAATGTTACTAGATGTTTTACATTGATTGTGTATCCTGAAAGATTACTAAAGTTATTTATTAATTCTAGGAGCCTTTAGGATTTTCTAGGCATAGAATCATATTGACAGTAAAGAGAGATAGTTTGACTTCTTTTTTTATTTAGATGCATTTTGTTTCTTTCTCTTGCCTCACTGCTCTGGCTAGGACTTCCAGTAGTATGTTGAATAGGAGTGGTGGGAGTGGGCATCCTTGCCTTGTTTCAGTTCTCAAGGGAAATGATTCTAGGTTTTACCTGTTCAGTATGATGTTGGCTGTGGGTTTGTCATAGATGGCTCTTATTATTTTGAGGTATGTTTATTTGATGCCTATTCTGTTGAGGGTTTTTATCATGAACAGCTGCTGGATTTTATCGAGTGTTTTTTTTCTGTATCTATTGAGATGATCATATGGTTTTTCCTTTTAATTATGTTTATATGGTTAACCATAGTTATTGATTTATGTATGTTGAGCCAACCTTGCATCCAAGGAATAAAGCCTACTTGATGGTGGTGAGTTGAATTTTTGATTTGCTGCTGGATTCTATTTGCTGGTATTTTGTTGATGATTTTTGTGAATATGTTCATTATGGATATTGGCCTGATATTGTACTTTTTTATCATGTCTCTGCCAGATATTGGTATTAGGCTGATGCTGGCTTCATAGAATGTATTAGGGAGGGGTCCCTCCTCTCCATTTTTTGGAATAGTTTCAGTAGGATTGGTACCAGGTTTTCTTTATAAGACTGGTAGAATTTGGCTGTGAATTCATCTGACCCAGGGGTTTTTTTGGGTCAATAGGTATTTTATTGCTGATTCAATTTCAGAGTTTGATATTGATCTATTCAGGGCTTCAATCTCTTCCTGATTCAATCTTGAGAGATTGTGCGTTTGCAGGAATTTATCTATTTCCTCTATGCTGTCTAATTTGTGTGCAAAGAGTTGTTTATAGTATTCGCTGCAGATCTTTTGTATTACTGTGGGATCAGCTGTAATGTCATCGTCGTCATTTCTGGTTGTCCTTAGTTGGATCATCTCTTTTTTTTTCTTTGTTAATCGTGGTCTATTCATCTCGTTTATTTTTTCAAACAGTCAACTTTGCTTTCAGTGATCTTCTGTGTGGATTTTTGTAACTCAAATTTATAAAGTTCTTCTCTAACTTTACTCATTTATTTTCTTCTGCTGGGTTTGGGGTTGGTTTTGTTGATTTTTTTTTCCTAGTTGCTGTTGTCTTCTAGGTGTTATTTTTTTTATTTCATGTTTAGCACTCCTTTAAGGTCATCCTGTAAGGCTGGAATAAAAAATTCAGGTCATGTTTGTGAACAGTTTTGCGTGATGTGTAGGTACCAACTCAAAGTGAACAGTTGCAACACTGCAGCCCCTTTCTGGGATATCCCTGAAGGACAATTGTAAAGGGGAATTCCCACAGTGGGCAGAAATTTGAGCAGCACACATGGTTGATCACTTTTCTTGAAAGGAGGAAGGGCCAGATACATAATTACGTATTAATTCACGGGCTGTGGCCAATGGTTTGGAACAACAATTGACCCATGTTCATGGAATATGCTGGTCTTGCTATGTTTCTCATTATCCTAAAATTTCTGGTTGGATAAAATGATAAAATGGCTTTTTGAAGGTTCAGTTACAGTGTCAGCTAGATGGCAATACTTTGCAAGATTCTCCAGAAGACTATCTATAATCTGAAGCAGCTTCCAATACATGGTGCTATTTTTTTTAATTGCCAGGATTTATTGGTTCAGGAATCAAGGGGGTGAAAGAATGATTGGTACCACTCACCATTACCCCTAGTCACCCACTAGCAGAAATTGTATTTCCTGTTCCCATGACTTTATGCTTTGCTAGCATAGAGGTCTTAGTGCCAGAGAGAGAAATGCTTCCACCAGGAGACACAGCCAAGATTCCACTGAACTAGAAGACTGACAACCAGCTACATTGGGCTCCTCATGTCTTTGAGTCAATAGGCCAAGAAAGGAGTTATGGTGTTGGCTGAAGTGGTTGATCTTGACTAACAAGGGAAATTATATTACTGTTCCACAACGGAAGTAAGGAAGAATTTGTTTGGAATACAGGAGACCTCTTAAGGCATCTCTTAATATTACCATGCCCTGTGATTAAGGCCAATATAAAGCAGAAAAACCCAACCCAGGCAGGATTGTGAATGTCCCAGATCCTTTAGGAATAAAGGTGTGGGCCACCCTGCCAGGTAATAAACCATGAACAGCTGATGTGCTTGCTGAAAGCAAAGGGAACACAGAGTGAGTAGTAGAAAAAAGTAGGTATAAATACCAGCCATGGCCGGCTGCAGTGGCTCACGCCTGTAATCCCAGCATTTTGGGAGGCCGATGCAGGTGAATCACAAGGTCAGGAGTTCAAGACCATCCTGGCCAACATGGTGAAACCCTGTCTCTACTGAAAATACAAAAAAAAAAAAAAAATTAGCTGGTCGTGGTGGCAGGTGCCTGTAATACCAGCTACTGGGGAGGCTGAGGCAAGAGACTTGCTTTAACCCAGGAGGTGGAGTTTGCAGTGAGCCAAGATCGCACCACTGCACTCCAGCTCAGGCAACAGTGCGAGACTCCGTCTCTAAATAAATGCATAAATAAATAGCAGCCACAACCATGTGATCAGTTACAGAATTGAGGACTATAATTGTCATGAGTGTTTCCTTTCTATTTGGCTAACAACCCGTTCTAATTGTGTGTGTGTGTGTGTGTGTGTGTCTGTGTGTGTGTGTGTTTAGCTATATATATATATGTATATATCGCAAATGTCCTTGTTTTCTTTACTCTCTTATTCCCTTGTCTTATACCATAACATGTATTGACTTTATATGAATATTAAGGTATTGTTAATTTTGCATCAGAGTATATAAGTTATTGAATATCATGGAGAAAAGTAAATATCATTCAAGTACTTCACCTCCTCTTCTGAGATGGCTTTTATGCATTTTTAGTTGTAAGGAAGATATTTGTTTTACCTTAGGCAGAATAACACCTTTGGAATAAGAAATACACATTGTTATTGTCATTTTATTTGGATAATTAAATATGGTTTAAGGAGATATGTATGAGTGCCAGTGTGACAAGGGATGGACTTAGGATAGTAGTCCAATTATACTCTTTTAGTTATTTTATAAAGTACAATTACAGTACAATTAAATTATTATTTACTATAGTCATGCTGTTGTGCTATCAAATACTAGGTCTTATTCATTCTTCCCTTTTATTTTGTACCCATTAACCATTCACATTTTCTCCACTCCCTCCCACCCCCCGTTATCCTTCCTAGCCTCTGGTAACCATCCTTCTACTGTCTATGAGTTCAATTGTTTTTATTTCTACCTTCCACAAATAAGTGAAAATATGCAAAACTTGTCTTTCTTTGCCTGGCTTGTTTCACTTAACATATTGACCTCCAGTTCCATCCATGTTGTTCCAAATGATAGATTCTCATTCTTTTTCATTGCTGAATAGTGCCCCAAAGTATATATGGACCATATTTTCTTTATCCATTCATCTGTTTATGAGTATTTAGATTGCTTCCAAACCCTGGCCTTTGTGAATAGTGCCGCAATAAACATGGGAATGCAGATATCTCTTTAATATATTGATTTCGTTTCTTTTGGGTATATATGCAGCAGTGGGATTACTGGATCATATGATAGCTCTAACTTTTTTTTTTTTTGAGGAACCTCCAAAGTGTTCTTCATAGAGGTTGTACTAATAAACATTCCTACCAACAGGGTGCAAGGATTCTCTTTTCTCCACATCCTTACCAGCAATCGTTATTGCCTGTCTTTTGGATATGAACCATTTTAACTAGGGTGAGATGATATCTCATTGTAGTTTTGATTTGCATTTCTCTGATGCTCAGTGATCTTGAGTGCCTTTTCATATACCTGTTTGCCATTTGTATGTCTTCCTTTCAGAAATGTCTATTCATCTTTTTACTCCATTTTTAAATGAGATTATTAGATTGTTTCCTATAGAGTTATTTGAGCTCTTTACATGTTCTGGTTATTTATCCCATGGCAGATGGGTGGTTT